>NC_091065.1:120858636-121169982 GCF_000393655.2 Nicotiana sylvestris
ATACAAAACTTGTACTAAATAAAAAATTATTATTTCAACTTAAAATTAGTGTATAAGATTTTCAACGAAATTTTAATTGTTCTTGCTCAAAAAAGGATACCTACCATAACTGAATTATACACAAATTTAATTAAAGATACCTATAGAAAATCTTGTACTACTACTTCCATTAAATATGTTTCCATTTATAATTTAAATTTTTAATGTTGTCTTAAAATTGCCAAGTGGCTTCATTTTAGCTTGCCACTTGGCTTAATCACATGGTTCACTGCTCTCCTTTTAATATAATATAGATTATCTAGACAAAGTAGGGAATCCTTCTTTTAATATGAGTAAATTAATTTGTGTATCAAAAATCATTAAAGGGTACTACAAGACTTTACAACTATCCTAGCAATATCAACTTGTCTTTAGATGTTGAAAGAGCGAAGTTTCAGATGATCAGCTCAATTACAACAAATCACGCAATATTTATGGAATCAAATAATTAGTACAGGAACAATACAAGGATATTTGTAAATGTTACTTTAAATATCAGAAAGTACAAACGAATTCCTTTAATTTCTTTTCTTATGGAAATCCAATAATTCATCGAAACCTCAACTTCCAACTCGCCTTTTGATGTTCAATATTCGTTAAAACCCTATGTGAGTTGATTGGGAAATAAACCTTTAATTTGGATCATTAAAACGCTAGAAATAGAAACTTGGATCATGTCGACCGCACTAATGGTAAGCAACCTCCACTTTCAACCAAGAGATTGTGAGTTCGAGTCATCCCAAAAGCAAGGTGGAGAGTTCTTGGAGGGAATTAAGAATGCCGAGGGTCTATTTGGAAACAGCCTCTCTACCCATGGTACGTAGGGGTAAGGTCTGCGTACACACTACTCTCCCCAGACCCCACTAGTGGAATTATACTGGGTTGTTGTTGTTGATCATGTCGATCATGTAAAAATATAAAAATGTATCACTTTTTTCTGTCGCTATATATCAATATCATCCATCTGCAGCTTCCTACTGCCTTCCAAAATTTTGACTTTTCTCCTCAATTTTCTACTCCTATGTCGTGGATATAAATAATTAACTTGAGACTCCTTCATTTGGAGTACTCATTAATTAACTGTCTATATTTTGAAAATTTTACCTTATTTGAAATTGATTCACTTTATTATAAATCCTGGAAAAGAAAATTTGCACTTGTTAGTAACAGAAATTCATGTTAAAATTATTCGTTTTATGTGACGACACACTATTCTTTTTAATCTATCCTAAAAATAATGATATAACACTTCAGTCGTGATACATAACTTGTTAGAACTCATTTGATATAAAAGTTCATTCTTGAGTATAAAGTGAAAATAAGCAAAGAGAGGTGTATATGATATTTAAGGAAGTATAAGCAAGTTGCGCAGGTCTATTTTCTTGCTTGGCAAGGAGAATCACTACCTTTGTTTTTATTTTTGTTGAATGTTCATTGTTCAACACCACTTTTGACCCTTTCAATGTAGTGCTCTCTAAAGTCGATATTATCTGGCTGCTCCTTTTTGTTTTCTCTGCTGCATTTTCTCCTTTAAATATCCTGGCTTAACATAGTTGTTGACAAGTAGTACTAAAAAGTAGGAGTGTCAATGGTTCGGTTCGCCCGGTTAATTTTATAAAATTTATATGATACTTATTTTTCGTGTCACGCCCCAAACCTATAGTGGCCAGCACCTGATGTCATACTCGGCCCAAGCATACCACTCTGTAAATATAAACTCTGGAGGGGTAGTCCTCAATTTAGGCCGACGAGGCCTACTTACAGCTGACAAAACCAATCAAGGCCGACGGGGACATACTCTGAGCCATCTGAAAGTAACGTCTCTCTCATTTGAGGGGTAAACATACCCAAAAGCTCATATAAATAACTGTGTAGGCCGACGAAGCCGCCATGAACGTCTACAACCAGCAATACCAAATTGAACATGTGCACAGGGCTGGCAAGGACACAATAATGATATACAAAATATACAGGACTCATCTACAAGCCTCTAGAGATAACTGAATGGTATCATAGTGGAGACAGTGCCTCGACCTACCCATCAAATATGTACATATAAAATGGACTCCAAGGTCTAGACCTGGTAACTCGGGAAAAGTAGAGCTTATCAATCAAGCTGATATTTGGTTCTGTCTACTAGGAAGGTCTATCCAGCTATCTATCAGGACCTGCAAGCATGAAATGCAGCGTCCCCGACAAAAGGAATGTCGGTATGAAATAATGTACCGAGTATATGTAAGACAGTAGAATAACTGAAAGCTGAAACTAAACTGATAATATATTAACTGAATGTAACTGGGAGTCAAAAATAATCTGAAGATATGGTTACATGTTGATACTAACTCAATTCTCTCAATAAGTAAGTCACATTCATAGGTACTCGGCCATACTAGGCTCAGTATCTCGTCCATTCTGGGCTCATTCATAAGTACTCGGTCACAGTAGGCTCGGTATATAACTTACCATCTGATCTGAGGTTGCCCAATAGGGGCCTGCCCGCTGATTATAGCTCGGTGGTGAGAAAATACTGTAATACTCTCTCTGTGTGTGTATACTCTCTCTCTCTCTCTCTCTCTCTCTCTCTCTCTCTCTCTCTCTCTCTCTCTCTCTCTGTGTGTGTGCTCTCTTGTCTGAAAGAAGGCTATACTTAACTAAATATAAAGTCCCAATAAGGGAGAATACTGTAACTTATGAGACTAGGTAATGTACATGAATTCAGGAGTACGAACTTCTCTTTATGTCTTGTTATCAAACGAATGTAATTACGGGATCATGCCAAAATGAATAAAAGGTTTAGTCTTAACATACCTTAACCCCGTTGAGTCCTTAATACCTTCCAAGTAACTCTTCAAACAACTCAACTCAATCTACCATAGCATAAAGAGATTCAAAATACGTGATGAGTAAAGGCTAAGTCTGTAACTTAAGGTAGTAGATCGCTTGCGTAAATTCGGGCAGTAAATTCCCTTTAACAAGGGTCACCTCCAATACCATATACTAACAATAACAACCAAAGCAATACAATAAGAACAACATAAATAATAGGGTATAAAATATTTCATTAACAAGTAATCAAAATATCAAGACGAGCGGCAAGCTCGGATTGTATCCCTTTAGCACCTTTCAACCCCATTATCATTCATTCTTGAACTTAGTAATAAATTCATTATAATAACCAATAATGATTAAAGGATTTTCAACCTACTATTCAATTTTAAAGTTACCTGAAATAGCCCAACACAAGATAATATCACTATGGATAACTTCCAAGTACTTTATAGTCATTTCCTTTTTTAGTTACCAATATCCTCAACAAGCTTGGCGTGTAAACCAATATAACCATACTAACAATATCATAGATAATTTATTTCCTGTAATTTCAATCCACTTAAAGTTCATAAGAGCAACTTTCAAAATAATCCATCAAGAACAACAACATCTCAAGCTAATCCAAGTATTATCTTGTAGTTTATCATCCTAACAACTTAACCAACATACAAGAAAGCTTAAGAATAATTAATAGGAAGTTACTCACCTTAACCAGTAGAAACAACTTGAAATTTCAGCCAAACACAGCCCACAACTATCCTCAATGACAACTCAACCTCAAAGAGGTATCATTCTTCACTAAAACTAACTTTTAATGTTGAAATATGGTGTTATCACTTTGGAATCACCCTTGAACCTTTGGAATCTGTTTAGGAGGGTGAGAAGGAGCTTAGGGACAAAGTTGGGACTAAAAATGAGAAATAAAGGTTGTCCAAATCGTTTTTAAAGTGAAGTATGTTGACCACCGCCTAAGTGGGTTCCATTGGGAGCTACTTGTGCAGTCTTGTAAAAACGCGCATGTCTCTCTACTCTGATGTCGTATCGATGAACGGTTCAATGTGTTAGAAACTAGACTCGTAGATATTCAATTTGGTAGGTGGATAATTTCGTAATTACAAGTATATTGGGGAAAAAGTTCAATGACATTAAACCCAAATTTTAATACAATTTATGAACATAACTAATGACGAATTTCGTCGATTTTTGCTCCACAACTCACTTGACTTCAAAACTTAACACTCGACTATCATATGACAAAATACCTCATAAAGTCACCTTCTTTATCATGTTAATCACCCTAGTATCACCCCAAAAGTACGAGTTATAATATTTCCAACTTGTCTACTTTCGACGAAATTTATTTTTTTCGATTCGTTTAGCTTCTAAACCTTCCAACCCTCTTGGTACTTGTTGTTCATGATCTTAAATATTTGTCACCTACAAGTTAACATGATTGACTTACTTTATATACTTTCAAAGATGATCTCATTTCCGAGCTTATACCAGTTGACTTACGACGTACTTTTACGTACGAAAACATGGGGTGTAACATTTTAGTTATTCCATTTTGCATAACCGAGATTAGACTTTTCGGAAACGTCCTAATAATCTCTATTGTTTTCGGTATCGGTATGGTTCGGTTAATTTTTTGTTTTTTTTTAAATGTTATGCAAGAATCACTAGTCGAACTTAGAATACGGCAAATGCGTACTTGCATAGGAATTTGGCAAAACTCTATTGACACTTTTACTATTTTAGAAGCTATGATCAAAGCGACATGAAAGATGTCCAAAATAGAGATTCTTCCCAATATTCTATGGTAGTGTCAAATAAATTAAACAAAGACAAGAGAAATATAAATCATACGAGTGGAAAGATACTAATCAAGTTGGGACTCAAGAATAGAGCTTATTAGAAGATTAGTATCCAATAAGAGAAATCTAAATTATACGAGAGGAAAGATATCCTATACCTTGTGGCTTGCTGCTGAAGATTGGTGGAATACCTAGTGGCTTGTTACTCAAGATGCTGAAACTAATTTAGTTTCGATATGAGTAGTAGAATAGCTATGGATGTGGGACGTTGGATATTAATTATTTGATTACTTGTAGCCATTTTATAATCCTCAGACCCAAGAAAAAAAACTTAATGCTTTATTAGTTTTAAACTTAGTATATAAAATATATTTTTCATATATAAATTTATTCGATAAGGTTCGATATTTTTTCGATTTATTTTTATAAAATTAAAAACCTACTCTATTATTCGGTACGGTTATAAGTTTATATAAATGTCACGACCCAAATTGATGAGCCGTGACGGGTACCCGGTACTTTGCTCAACTGAGTACCAACGTAATGTATCTTTCATATCATACTACCATAGGTAAATGAAATGGAAAGGCTGTTGTGAGATAACTAGAATGAAACATGAGGGAACACTTGACATAGGACGACCTAACATGTAATACAAACTTATACATATGACATACGAGTTTATAAGGCCGACATGATCATTATATACTCAAACATAGGCTGACAAGACCATACAAGTATCTGTATATATAACATTTGTCTACAAGCCTCTAAGAGTACATAATATCATTAAGGTCGGGACAGGGCCTCGTCATACTAATCAATACAGGTACTAATCATACTGACCAAATAAGCAACTCCAGAGCAAATGGAGCGCACCAGCAGTGGTGGAACCACGAGCATGATTGTGGGTGCTGAAGCACCCGTTGCTCCTTACACGGAACTTGCATTTTGTACAGATAATGGTTAATAATAGCGAAATACCTATACTTAGCACCCATTAAAGACGGAAAGCTGATGGTGCTCCGATCTTTGTGACAGAAATGGAGCGATTGAACACGTCAAAGACGCAAGATCCTTTTATTTTCTTTCCTTTTTTTTTTTTACTTTTTTCCCGCTGCTTTCCTTTTTTAGTTTCTTTTACTGTGAATTGCTTCCATTTCATTCTTTATCAATTTTTATAATATTCCCTAGACCTGTTATCGCTTATCCTTCAACGGAATGTCTTTTTTTCTTTCTCCTTGCTTTTTTTTTCTTTTTCTATTTGCTTCTCCTTGTTAGTTTTTTTTTTTCCTTTTACTTTCTTCCCCACCAAACTCCATCTTCTAAATAATCAAAAGCTCTCTCCTCCCACAAAAATAAACAAACTTGAATGCAAAGTTTTTATTTATTTTTTACTCAATTTAATATTTATTTTTGTTGATTTTTTTCTTTTTAATAAGTTTATTTCTATTCATTTGTGTAATAAAATCATTATTTCCAATTTATGTCAATCTAGACTTGTCAATGAATATTCTGTAAATAATAATGCTTTTATTAATCATTTTTAAAGTATAAAAAGTTTAAAGATAAATGTAAATATAATAATACTTTAATGATCATATTTAATATAATTTAATTGTAAACATTTTTATCATATATGTTTTAAATAGTTGTGCACTTATATATTATACTTACAGCTAGTGGCGGAACCAGAATTTCTATTAATAGGAGTAAAAATATAAAGAAGTAAACATATGAGTTTTTATGAATATGAGTAAAAATATAAAAAGATAAATATATGAAAAAATTAGGTATATATATATATATATATATATATAATGAGTTGCCTAGCTTTATATAGCAACTCTATACTAAAAGTAATGGAGCACCCATTACCTATAAAATCCTGCATCCGTCACTGCGCACCAACACCTTTCGCTGAGCTAATAGCCTACTTGGAGGACTCTCAACCTGTCTATCGAAACCTGCAGGCATGAAACGTAGCGTCCCCAGGCAAAAGAGACGTCAGTACAAATAAAGTATCGAGTATGTAAGGAATGAACATTAGTAAATGAAAGTCATGAGAGAAACATGGAGTAAAAGACTCGACATGTAAGTTTGAATAGCTCTGTGAATCATTTAATATTTAAAATATCATGTATATGCGTATAAATATCATGTCATGCATAGGTATATGTGTACATAACATCATCAAGCTTCTGAGGGCATTCCATCATATCATCTCGACCACTGTAGGCAAAATCATCAACGTATACCAGTTGATCAGGTGGTGGTGCGTGTATAACGCCATAACCTTTTCTCATATCCCACATATATATATATACGCTTATATAACATCATATGGTCATGGGTCAATATACATGTATGAATGAATGCAATGCATGAGAAGTACGTCAATAAAATCTCTTGAAACATCATAAGACCATTATGCCTTTGATTAATATCATGAAGTAAACTTTTTCAACTTATGTATTTCTGAGACCCATGAACAGATGATAGAATAATAGGACACATGAGGAAACAAGAACATAGGCACCTCTAGTATTTCTATGAATGGAGTTATTTATGGAAGTTGTGCATTAGCTCGTTTCATTTGTATCGTATGGATCATGACAAAAGGAAAGAAGGGATAGCCTTAACATACCTGAGCCGATTCTCTTGATAATCTCTCTAACACATGTCAATTGCGACAACACGTAATAGTGGATCGAAATAGGAAAAATCCGTATGATGTTCTTGAGAAAGATTGTATCGTACTTTCTTAGAATTACATCTCACGCATAATTGGATTTTGTACAAATTTTATTGAAGCATTTTATGTGCTATAGTTGATCCGTATGATGTCTTTCCCAAAATGAATGAATGAATTTGAAAGATCCTTTATTATAGTGGTGTGGGCCCAACTTGATAAGGCTTACTTAGCCACCCAAAAATCTCATAAAATGCTACCTAAATTTCCTAAACCAAGAGTCACTACTTGGTTCTTTATCCAATCTCGTGGGCTACCACGTTGGGAACCCATACTCTTATCTAAATATTCACCCCTTTTTCCTTAATCAACTTTGTTAATTCCCCACTAATCCAATAATTAACCATCATCCATATAATTAAAAATTATCTCAAATTACTTAAAATACTACTTACTTTTAACACACTTTATACATCTTACTATCATGGTCATATGGTATCGTGTATGGCACTAATCCATAAATATAGGGTATTATAGCTCGGACTGTATTTTATCTCAAAATGACAACTTTCGATGAAACTCATTTTCTTCGATTCGCTTACCCTCTTACCTTCACGAATTTACTTATCACTTGTTGAAACTTTTATCTACCTTCTGATTCTCTCGTTGCTTTTTACCATAAGGGTGGATAGATATTCATGTCTTAAGGATCCTTATCAAGAAGCTTACACATCTTAGTACACATGATCTGATGAATACCCCATATGTATGTATCCATCATAAGCATGATGCAAAAATAGAGTTCCTTTGACTCAACTCTTTCACAACTATATCTCTTACCAACTGTCTTTCTGGATGTAGGTATCGTCTTATTACGAATAAAATAGAATTTAAAAGTTTGAATTCTTACAAGTAAGCTCTGCCACACGATCTAGAGTAAGAAGAAAGAGTAGCAATCCTAAATGTCCTGTAGCCTCCTGCTTATAAGTGAGAGGCTCAACACACCCATAAATAAGACTCTACTAGACATGGCTTGTAGACTCCCTAGGACAGAACTGCTCTGATACCACTTTTGTCACGACCCAAGCTGACGGTCCCCCTTCTTAGGATCCTTGATCAGCGAGAGTTGGTGTGCTCCATTTGATCCGGAGTTGCTTTGAATTTTGGTACCATATGTTTGTATACATATATGGGTATGAAGGGGGCCAGTCTCGTTCTTGTACAGTTGTATATTCTGTTAGATGTCTATAGACAGTTATGTATAGTTGGATAGTATGTGGCCTTGTCGGCTTCCAGTTTTGGATATATAGTTGTCTATAGCAGCCTTGTCGGCTCGCCCTACATATTTCGCACGTGTATATATATATGTCTTTTGGACAGGTTTTCCTCATGCATGTTATTCTCGTAATTCAGCAGATGTTATTCATGTCTATATATTAGTCGCATGCTTAAGGGTATTCGACAGGTAGGACTCGGGCACCCGTCACGGCCCATCGATTTGGGTCGTGACAATAAAAACCTACGATTTTATTAAAAGAAACGTAATAATCGGTTCAGTACGGTTCACTTCGATCGATTTAGTCGATTTTTAAAGATCCATAGACACCCCTAACTAGAAGAAGAGAAAAGTGAGACTTGAACCCACACCTACTATATGAAAAAATGATGTGACATTCCCATATATATTATCATTCGATTGTAGAAGTGATTAATCCATCATCTAAATATGTTTTGGTTATGGATGGAAATCAACACGATCACTAGTTACTAGTGGACAGTCAAATTAATGGTGTATTCTTGTTCTATCACTTGACATGTGTGACATCTTAATTAGTACTTAATCAAGTGCAATAATTAAAGGCTTAATTTTCTTATCTAAGACGGCGAGATAAGTCAATGCAGCATCCTTGTACCATCCTTAATCCGCATCAACTTCTCTGTAGCTAAGCTTTTTCTTTCCTTGACGCAATGAATACCGCAAAATACTAATTAATTGTGCCATAAGTAGTAATTTTGAAACGATTATACTTTTGAAACAACCTTCATAGAAGGGTATTACTAGATTACAATTGACATTCCACAATAGTTGATTTTATTTTATTCTTTTCTTGGTAAATTGACATGATACCAATTCCTATTAGAATACTAGTGAATGATTGATTAGGAAAAATAAATAAAGTGCACATGATTTTTAGAATGATAAACAGTTAAATACGCAATCCGTCACAGGTTCATTAATCATATCGAAGCTGGGTCCAGGATCCTTGTACAATATTGCTATTGAATTTCTTGATTGGCAAGGACAATCACTCGCCGCGTGTTTTTGTTGAATATCACTACATAGAATATGTGGCAGTAGGGGCGGCCCGACGATTTTTGGTGCCTAAAGTCAAACTTTATGAGGGCCTTAACTTTTATTTATTTTTTAATTATTTATTTGAAATCTATATTTTAGCTTTTCTTATATACAAAGTTATTAATAATTTTCTTATAATCAATAACTCCTAATAAGTATTTCTCAATTGACAATATAACTAATCTATTTAATCTTTCTTGTGCCATTGTTGTTCTTAGATAAGATTTTATCAATTTGAATTTTGAAAACTTCTTGCCGTTGAAGCAACGGTAACATGAGTTAGTAAAAACTATTCCATAAGCAATTTAGGCATTTGAAAAATAATTAAATCTTTTTTTTTTTATTTAAGTGTATCAATTATACTGTTATCTTCTAATTGTACTATTTTCCTTAATACTTTTAATTTAGAAAATAAATCTAAACCATCAATATCGAATTGATTATTACGTTTTAAGGAACATTCACGATTAAGGCAATATATTTTCAAATTTCCAACATCTAGTGATCATAGTTTTTACTGTTAAATAAAAAACCAAAAATATTTTCATATGCTTCGAATTGTCCAAATCTATTTTGAAGTGAAAAAATAGCCTTGTCTACTATGTATAAAAGTAATCAACTCTAAAAGACTCTTTGAAAGATTTTGAGATTTCATTATCAATATTTGTGTCAAATTGTTACTTCCTATATATCACACATTTCTTACGAAATTCGGGTTCGATATTCATTTCAAGTGCAATTTTCTTGGTAGAAAGAAATCTGTCACGACCCCGATTCGCCCTCCGTGAACTATCGTGACGGCACCTAGTCTCTACGACTAGGTAAGCCTAACAAATGCGGAAAAATAAACGAAACATGCGAAAGAAATAATCATAAGCCAAAAAATAACCGAATGAAACAATATTTAAAATGTCGCTTGGCATATACAATACAACTTCTCAGAATCTAATACACTATTCCAAAACCCGGAAACTCATGGAAACACAAGCCTTTGGAATATCTAACAGTCTAACTCCAGAATATCTAACAAGAAAGAAAAATAGAGAAGGGCAATGTTTAACAACTAGAATAAAAAAGGACTCATCGGTCTGCGGATGCGGCAGACGTACCTCGAAATCTCTAGAGCAGTCGCCTCCCTCAAGGATGGTAGGCCTGAGTAGCGGTACCTGGATCTGCACATGAAAAACATGCGCAGAAAGGGCATGAATACACCACAGCGGTAAGTGCCAAGCCTAACCTCGGTTGGGTAGTGACGAGGAAGGTCAGGGCCCTACTGAGGTTAAATAAAATATAAAGATCAACAGTATAGAACAAAGTAGTATAAATAAGTACATCAGTAAAATAACACAGGATGTATAGGAAAACAACAACTATACAGAAACAAGGTAAACACGGAAAGAAAATACAGCTCAGCACCAATAATAACGATCGGGGATCTCCCAGGATACCATCTTGTAGTACCTGTGTACATATCCAATGGATCTCTCGGGATCCCGTCCCGTAGTCCAACTCATAGTGCGCGAGGATCTACCGGAATTCCGTTCCGTAGTCCCAAATATAAATACCCAGTATTGGGGGAATTTACCGGGTGCATTCCCATAGTTTCATATAACTGTGCAAGGGGGTCTACCGGAATTCCACTTCCGTAGTCCCAAAATAAATACACAGCAGCAACAGGAAAATATACAGAAATGACAAAATTTCATATTAAGGCAACAAATAATTCTAGCCTAGCATGCTGCACGGAATTCAGGTAAGGCGGGTTGAACAAATAAAGCAATTAAGTCACTTAGACATACTTTCCTAAGCTAACAACAGGCTTAATAATGAAAGTAATAGAAATAGGAAAGGAAACATACTAGTAATTACTTAAAGAAAACCGAATTTTCAACAATTAGCACAAGAACGCACTCGTCACCTCACGTACAAGGCATTTCAATTACTAAATATACCAATCCTAAGGGGAAGGTCCCCCACACAAGGTTAGACAAGTCACTTACCTCGAACCGGCTCAAAATCAACCCGAGATCACGTTCTTGCTACGAGTACTCGACTCCAAATGGCCCAAATCTATTCAATTCAATTGCATAATGTAAATAACACTTCAAGTAACTGATTCTACAATTAAATTCTAAGCTAATACGCGAAATTATGTAAAATGACCAAAATGCCCATCGGGCCCACGTCTCGGAATCGGGTAAATTTTATATTTTCAGAATCCTCGCACTCTCACGGGTTCAGTCATATCAAAAGTATCAAAATCGAACCACAATTTGTCCCTCAAATCATCACTCAAAGGTCTCCAATTAGACAAGCCCTAACCCCTCGATTACCACTGATTTTCCTTAATTTTTCATGCTTAAATTGATAAAAATCATCCCAATAACGAGTTTAGGGATCAAAGACCTTACCCCAATGAACTCCTCTGAAAATCCCTCTTGAAAAGTGCTCCCAAAGCTTTTTCCCGTTTTGAAAAAGATGAAAATGGCCAAATTTCGCAAAGGCAAGAATTTATATGTTCTGCCCAGCGATTTTCGCATTTGCGGCCCTGGGACCGCATCTGCGAGCCAAGGTCGCACCTACAACTTTTCACTTAATGGTTGACTTCCGCACCTACGGTCTCCAACTCGCAGATGCGGTACCGCTTCTGCGATAATTCTCCCGCATCTGCGGAAACTGCTGACCTCCTTTAATTCCGCTTCTGCGGTCTCTTTACCGCTTCTGCGGCGCCGCACCTGCTGGACCCAAACCGCAAGTGCGGTTATGACAGAACCAGCAGCTGAAGCTGCAACTTTAACTCCAAAATCTTTCCGTCAACCATCTGAATTCACCTCGAGGCCTTCGGGACCTCAACCAAAGGCACCAACAAGTCGCAAACCACTATCCAAACTTGTATCAATCCTTAAAAACACCTAAAACAACATCGAAACCTCGAATTAACCATGGATTGAAGCCTAAGAACTCCAAAATTCTCAAAATACGATTTCGATCAAAAAGTCTATCAAAACTTATCCGAATGACCTGAAATTTTGCACACACGCCACATTCAACACTACGGGGCTACTCCAACTTCCGAATTTCATTCCGACCCTCGGATCAAAATCTCACTATCGGACCGGAAACTTCAAAAATTCAACTTTCGGCATTTAAAGCCTAAATTAACTATGGACCTCCAAAACATAATCCGAACACGCTCTTAAACCCGAAATCACCCAACGGAGCTAACGGAATCATCGGATTTCCTTTCCGAGGTCGTCTTCACACTGTTCCGACTACGGAAAACTTTCCAACACTTAAGCTCTCATTTAGGGACTAAGTGTCCCAAAGTTCCCCGAAACTCAAAACCGAATATCCCGACAAATCAAAATAGCAGAAATAAACTTGAGGAAAACAGCTAATAGGGGATTGAGGCGTTAATTCTTAGGAAGACCGGCCGGGTCGTCACAAAATCAAATGTTTTCACTGTTCAAAACTCTTTTTTAAACTTATACATAGTCTATTAGGTGTAACAAAAAATGGGACCCCCGCAAATACGGGGCCTAAAGCGGTTGCTTTATTTGCTTTATGGAAGGGCCGACTCTGTGTGGTAGTTTTCAACGAAAGCAGAATAAATTTTTTTTAAAAAAAAAACATAATACTTAGAATATATTGTAGTAAACATGATTTCAACGAGGGTGACATATTTTTCGTTGTTTGGCAGCTAAAATAGTAAAGTAAGCATAAATTTATAACGTTCAACATGTTCCTACAAAGTATATAAATTAAACTTTTCTTTTTAAAAAATTATCTTAGGAAGGATGGTTAAGCTAAGCAAGGAGAACTGATACTTTGCTTATCCAAACATGGTGAATTTTACTATTAGAAAAGCCAAAAGTGAATGTAAAAAACCCTTTTATTTTTCCTTTTTCTTTCTGTGGAAGTTCATATTGTGTTTCCCCAACACCTTAAGTTTAATTTTGTCTCATGTATTACACTCTTGACAAGAAATTCATTCTGTGAATTGATGAAACAAAACTACAAGCAAAAGAGAATAAATTTTCATATATGTGTGATCATTAAATCCTTGACCCGAGGGTTCGTAGGAAACAGCCTCTCCGCCTTCACGAAGGTAAAGGTAAAGTTTATGTACACACTATTTTTCTCAAATCTCACTTATAAAATTTTATTGGGTTTGTTGTTGTTATTGTCGGATCATTACAAATAACTATCAAATGTAACTCATATTCTCCTAAGGGTAATTATGCACTTAAATTAGTGAACATAATATGAGGTAAGCACTCAAGTAATCCTTCAAGAAAAGTCCATAATTTTGAAACTTGTCCACTAAAAGAAAGAACAGGAGTGAAATTATTGGTCTCTTTAAGTATCCTAATTTCCCCAAGTAAAAGAAGAAACAAAGATGGCAGAGGTGAAAGTTCATGGTATAATAGCAGGCCCCTTTAACAAAAGAGTTGAATTAGCATTAAAACTGAAGGGTGTCGAATACGAATACATTGAAGAAGATAGGTCTAACAAAAGTGCTCAACTTCTCAAGTACAATCCTGTTTATAAACAAGTCCCTGTGCTTGTCCATAAAAAAGTGCTCACTTTTGTAAGCTCCAAGGTGAACGGTTCAAGCCTCATCAATAGCGTAACATTCTCTTTCCCTTCCCTAATGTAATAAAAAATAAAAAATAAAAATAAGTGAGGCCTCTAGCTGAATTAAAGGGGTGTGTGTGTGTGTGTGATAGAGTAAAATAAAGAATGATATTCCTTGTAATATATGTCATTAGCAATAAAGAATGTGTTATTAGTATTATAAGCATAGAGCTTGAGCAACTAAAATGTGAATTAGGAATCAGCAAAACATCAGCTAGACTTGCCTTAAGTTTTGAAAATATGTTTGGGTACACAATTATAGTTTTGGCTTAGAAGAGCCAATTCGTATGCATGATGACTATATTTTGTACAGTGACGAAAATAATGATTAACAAAAGGTCCTATCAGATGGAGTATTAAAACTTTTTAAAAAAAAAAAAAGACTGTATTCCAGAAAATTACATATAAATAGAGAAAAATAGTGTATGTTATTTTGCGTTTTGACGCATTTGCATTAGAGATCAAGAGGAAAAGAACTTCAAGACTCGGCTATAGGTTCAACTCTTTGAAATACATCAAAATAAAACACTTATTGCTTTGACAGAACATACAATAAGTTCTAAAAAACAAGGAAAAAGAAAAGGGAACTATACCTAAAAGGATAAAAACTGTGAAAAAAATAAATTAAAATCATAAGGCAGAGAGACTTCATGGAGGAGCACAATGCTAATTTCCTTGCTGGGGCGATAATCATGATTGAATGGCTGAGGTTATATATCTTCATTAAGCTATTCAACGTTGCATCTCTGTACAATGATTTAACTGCATTTCAAAGAACAAGATCACATTTTGATTTGTTATAATAACAACCAAAAAACATTTATGCTAAAGACGCCAAATAGAAGAGCTTATTCAAAACGCAATCCAAAAAAGTTAAAAGACTTCTGCAATGCTGCACAGTAATTTAACTGCATTACAGAAGGAAAATCACATTTATAAATGATGCATTATACAATTTGTGCGTATGTGTCTGCTTTAGAGGCACAATAAGGTTATTGGAGTGCTCTTTATGTCTAATAAGATATTCCATAATGCATGAATGCCCCTACTCTAGGGAAGTCAGAGAAAGACAGACAGAGCAATCGAGAGGAAAACTTTTTTCCTTTTTTTGATAGTCATGGTGTATGGGTCAGCTTGCGCGCATCTCGACCAACTGCATAGGTTACCTGCTACCTCCTACTAGCAACAGGTACCAGATAACTCTATTCTTCAAGACTTGGACAGAAAGGGAAGAAATCATCTAGTGTTTTTGTCTCCACTAGGATTAGAACTTGAGACCGCAGGTTCTCAACCCACTTCATTGACTTAAAAGAAAGTAGAATCTCAATCACTCAAGTCACTCGCTTGATACTTCCAATTTTTTGGATAGAGTTAAGACCATTTTAGTCCCAGTACATGTTTATGTACAGAGGAAGAGCAATGACGTCGATGCTTTAGTTTAGATTTATCTTTAGCTCATACCATGCGAAGCCTTGCGAAAAATCTACCTCTTAATCTTCTCTCTATTGACACAGTAACTTCTTTAAACATTATAAAAGATGCAGTCAAAATTAGGAATAAAAGTTTTACCTCTATTCTATATATAGATCTACGCAATGGCCTTAGCTTGAAAAATGGTCCTTCAGTTTGGAAGTCACTTTCAAAGTTATATCACCATAAGGTTCATTTTGATTCGCATGTACAAGTCCACAATTCTCCAACACCTGGAATCAATTTCCACAAGACAGTTAGCAAAGATCTGCTGAAATAGTTCCTCAAACAATATATACATATCATACCAAGTATGATGATTGATTAAGCAATAAAGCATATCATATATGCAACTAAAAACAGAATCTTATGCATACACCGTTTTCTTGACTCAATAAAACACCAACAAAGAGTCAAAACATTAATAAATGATATTGGTAGGATATTAGAAGACCTTAAGATACCCAATATTTAGAACTAAACTGCATCCCTAAGTAAGAGCAATTAATCACAGAAATATAATAGAAGACTTACCAGTGTCTCAAAAAACATTCGAGCACATATTGTTCTCTTTTTGCCTTCTAAAATTGCATTTAAGCTGAGATCTCCAGTATCTTCTGAGATGGGGGTTGCTGGTGACTGCCCCTTCAAATATTGAGCCACAGCTCTGCAATCATAGTGGTAAAACTTAAAAGACTGTCTTGCAAAGTAAATCAATATAAGGAAAATAATTTTAATCGAGTGCTACCTTGTTCTGGCAGATAATGTATCAAACTGTGGTGTTCCCCCTTGCTTACTTGACGAGGGAGCTCCTCGAAGTCCTGCTTTAGCATATGGATATACAAGCCTTAGGCATATGTTACATCATAAATAAATAAAAATCCAGTAATATGATGCTGCAGACAGTAGCACATAACATTGATCAACATTATCTAAATTACGACAAACCCTTAAACTTAAAAAGGGAAAAAGAAGTTCTTAGCTCACCAATAGGAGTGTTGTCATCTTGTTCTAGAAAACTTAGATCCTGCATTGGTATTTAGCAACTTATCAGATGCAAAACAGGGAAGAACTAAAGTGAATCGTCATATCGACTCAACAATTTGACCACAGAATCAATGAAGGAGCCAGGAATCCTAACAAGGGGATTCAAAAAAAACGCAAACTTGAAGGGTGAGTAAATACACTTAATTATCAAGGGGATTCAACAATTTGAATATGCCAAAAAGTTTGTTTTTACCCTATTTGTATAGTGTAGTTTCTAACGAAGGGGATTCTACTGAACACCCTTCAACACACTTACCTCCACCACAGCATGGAATGAAAGTGACTGCTAGAACATTCAAATATGAACCATAAGCTTCCACTCACACCAAAGGTAGAAGTCTAACTCTCTTTACAAATCCAAGCCTAAAATAGATTTAAATATGTATTCTGGGGCTAATGAAGTTACTCTAGACGATATTAATCTGCTGAAACAGTTACCCAGATAATGATCAAATTAGATTCATGCTTTCACTATTTTAATAGGGAAGAAAGCATGATCGAACATACCCCAGCAGAATTGTCAAACTCAGGAATATCAGACAGAACGGTATTCTCCACGCCTAGTTCCTCTCCATACCATGTTGAAGGGGTCTCCATATCAGAACCAACATACCCAGTAAATGCTGCTGGGTCGGGCGTAGGGAGCACCTCACTCTCCATCGTTCTTCCCATTTGACTTGATTCTGTCCCAAAAGTTGTAGTAGCAGGAGTGAAATCATCTCTTCTGCTTGTAGAAGGCATGGACATTAGTGGAGAGGAAATGGACTTATTTGGTGAAGGCAAAATTTCAGACAACAAATTGGTGCTTGCAAAGTCTTGGTTATCACGCAGTCTTTCAATTTCCACTGGAAGATCATTCCCAGATGGAGAGGATTGGTTATTGCTGGGTTCTGCATAATCATCCTGTGGGGAAGCCGTCTTGACTTTTGCTGAAATGAAGTCTTCCTTGTAGATATTACAGAGATCATCACATAATCCTACAAAAAATTACAGAAGCTGAGAGTCAGCTGGAGGTCATTCAGACTCATCAAGATAGTAACTATGAGACACCCACCAGTTATTAAAGGCTCAAATAAAATTCCATCGTTTCTTAGTTTATTGTTTTGTTTCCAGATGTCCAGACGAGAAAATGGAGCATTGTTTTTCTGGCGTACTAAATCACTGGTATCTTCTAGATCCCTTCTCATCTTTCTGTAGTGTTGAACATGATACATTGTCAGAAAGACTAATGGTTGAAAACATATATATTAGTATTAACGATGACAGAACATTAACATACTTATTCGACAATACTAATTCCTTATCATATTTGAGTAGCTTTCGCTTTCTTCCCCTTGCTTTTGGCATCTCAGGAGGGGGTGTTGATCGAAGTGCTAAATCAGGTGACTGATGCCCTGAATATCAATGAAAAGGAGTTCCGTATTAGAGTATATATATGACCTATGAGTAATTTCAGTTTAAGAATAAAGACTCCTGCACCCACCAAATGACATTTGTGGATCAGCAAATTCGTGAGCCTCCACTGAAGTGGCAGAAGGTGGTTCTTGCCGTTGTTGAGACAGGATAGAATGCCCCTCAGGGGCCCCCATCTCTTCTACAATTGGGCTTGTAGTTTCCTTCTCTCTCATGATCTGTTCCTCCAGAATTTTATCTGGTTCCATCACATCATTCCCTTGGTCTGACCACAAGGGAACATGATCAAAACTATGATCATGGACAGCATCACGCATGATTTCAATTTCTGGAATATCTTGAGGAATGTCATTACGAACGGTTTCTCTGTTTAGTCCTGACTGAATCTTAGGGGAAGAATTTAGGGATTGAGCAGCAGTTCCTTCTGGATTTGAAGGTTCAGAACTACAGCATCAAAGAAACATCTATTTATAAATCTTGGAAATAAATGGAAACAATCTACATTTACAGTCAATTAGATCCGTACTCTATCTCCATAGGCATGGCACCTGATTTTGACAAACTCTTTGCTATGTCCTGTAAAGAATACTTCAAGTCAGACTGGTATTGCAACTTAAGTGAATAAATCAATATTTCCCTTGCTAATATGAAGCAAAAGATAAGCCCACCTCATCAATGAGAATAGCTACATACTGATCTTCACGCGTTAGAATTTGATCTGTGCAAAAGAGAATTTCAGAACTAAAAATTCAATTGAAAATGAAACAGAAAAAAATATAAAGAAAGAATTAAAGTAAACAACATAATACGTACCTTCCAAAGTTATCTCTTCATAACTTTTAAGATGAGTATCCTCGAACCTGGAAATCAAAATGCACGGGTAACTAACTACAGATTCTAGCTGACAATCAAAAAGGTAAAATGAAAGAATACCTATTCAGGTCAAGATCTTCATCAAAAACTAAGGCATCAAGTTCAAATGTTTCTGGTAAAGTAATGGAGTGGTATGGTGCATGAGTGGCATCTGCCGGCAGATTGACATTTGAAGAAGTAAAGGCCTTAAATAACACAGCTTGTAAGTTTTTGCAGTCATCGGAAAAGTATTCAACTTGCTTTGAGTATATCCGAACAACTCCAAACAGAAGGTGGCCAGACATTCGCAGTGCAATAGGTACATCAGGATACATGATGCGTTCTGGAAATAGATTTCAACAAATAAGCAACAGTATTATTAATCACAGATTTAAAGAAAAAATTTCATATGGATATCAAAGCTACTGCTATATTTTTGTGTAGAGCAACTTATGCCAAACTGCTATACATCTTTTCCAGGGGTTTTAATGAAATCCTGCTTTAATCACAAACTAGCAACATATAAGTGCACGAAAAGCTTTGTATAAGACATCAGTGAGATAAGTGATGATAATAAATTCCAAAAAAAAAAGAACAAATTTAGCAAGCGGCAAAAAACATAGTAATAATTTATTACTATGACTGCATAGCAGTCAAGCTACTAAGAGGCATCAAGGACTCAAAAAAACAAAGTGCGTTTGGCATATACCAGAACTAAAGCAACATTTGAACCATTAAAATTTTAAGCATACATATGCAGAAGATTTAGTTTCCCAAAGAATATAAATCCACTACATTCTTAAATCGCGATTATTAGATAAAGATTCCAATGAACCTCGTTTTATTTGTTTGACGAAAACAATTGTTCTCTCCTACTTTCCTAGATTTCAAGAGTTGATATAGTTTCTAAGTTCAAGTTCCGATTTTTTATGCTTAGCAATCCTCTTAAAGTAGTTCACACTTTGTCTTAGTAGATTAATTTCTTTTCACAGCTAAAAAACATCCCATTGTGTCCCCTTCCCTTAGTTCAATCATAAGCACATGTGAAAGCATTCACCTTTACTCTTCATAGTCAATTTTACTACACTTAAACATCAAGATCAAAATGCAAATTATCATCTAACCGCCTTTAAAATGAACAATGAATAACTGGCACAACACAGTTGACAATAGACAGTGCATAAGCACAGATTATCCAAGCTTCAACTATCGTGACTAGAAACAGAAACACAAAAGCCTCCACTGAAATAGAGATCAATTCATCTTTGCAAATGATAAAACCTCTATATCACACCAAATCCCAATATTAAATCAAAAGAACCAATCTTTAATCGAAAAGAATAAATCTTTATCTAACAAAAATGTCCCAACTGACATTTAAAAAACAATTGAATAATAAAAGAAGAAGAAAAAGTTCAGCAACAAAAAAAACTCGTCAAATCTGAGAATAAAAAGAGAGAATTCTGCAGCTAGGCAAATAAAAAGGGATAAATTTTCCAGCAAGAAAAATAACATTAGATACATAAAATGGATAAATTTCTCAACTAAAAGAGTAAATCTTTATCTGAAATAAAATTTATAAAAGTCCCAACTGATATCAGCAAAACAAGAATCACATATCAACCACAAGACATTAGGAAAATAGAATTTTTTTTTTTTTAAACTCAGGGAAAAGAAAAGCAACCCATCATATCAGTTAAGCAAATAAAAAGGGGGCTAAATTACCAACAGTGGAGGGAATGTGAGTGGAAATATAATGAGGCTTCTTCAACTTTTGCAAGTGTGCTGCGCACCATACTGTCCCTAACGGACCCTTTCGTCCCAAGAATGTGTGCGAATAAAACATTCTTCCTATTAATTAGCAGCCCAAAATTTTAAGGTTCTGATGATTCTCCGCTGACCTAACTTCGCCTCTTCAGTTCTTGATTATAGTAGTATTGTACAGTTGATAGGGTTTTTAAGGTTTCCAAATTTTGTGCGGGAGAAACTGGCGCCAATACAGCAAAAAAATATGACTGGCTGGCTTTGGCTATTTACACTGCTGCCACTAGTTAAGGCCAAATGTTGACCTCATTAACCTAAAAATAGCTATTTTTCGGACCGTTAATTTAAAAATAGTTAGTGTTTGCATTGTTATTAAAATATAACCACTATTTTGCTAAAATACATAAAGTTTCAGCATAATATGCGGGATTATGGAGTTCTTGCGTATAAACTTCCAGCATATTATGTTGGAATTCGAGCACATAAAAAGTTCCAGCATGTTACATATGTAAAAAATTTAAACTCCAACATATTATGCGGGAATATTTTTGAATTTTTAAGAGTTTTTTGTTCATATTTTATCGTTACATGAAAAATGACTAAACTTCGATTACTTTTAAAATTGTGGTTATTTTTTAATTACCAGTTGTAAATATGGCTATTTCTGATTCTTTTTTTCCCCTCGTTAACATGCTTTTCTATTTCTCCGTTCAAAAATAATGTCATCCAGTTTGTAGTAGAAATGACATCGGGTAACAATTTTAAAGGGCTTCTATTTAAGAATTAGCCAATACTTCTTAAATTTCAGTCTTTTTAATTCAACTTTTTGAGACAAAAATATCCTGAATTGTCCCAAAGTTAAAAAGTTTTAGTTTAAAATTTCCGGACAAAATAACTACTAGCTAATTTCCTTCATGAAAATGGCTATTTATGTGCTTGCCCCACGTTTGTAACAACATAATTCCTTTCTATTTGGCTCGTGGTACGTAAAGGGGGGGGGGGTAGAAAAATATAGGGAAATTTTCATAAAGCACTATCTTTTAGTAGTAATTAGCTATCTATAGATATCATTTGCTATATTACGGATTATAGATACCTTTTATGTGGCTATAAGTTGAATTTGATATATTTGAGTTATTGTATTCATGAATACAATAGTAAAAATAGGCGTGAATCAGGGAAGTCCAGCTAATCAGTTGTTGTATTCGAGTGTATTCGATTGTATTCATAGAGTGAAACATGGGATTACATCTGGACAAATTATTGTATTCAACTGTATTCACGGCGTGAAATAGGGGATTACACTGTTTTTAAAACGGAAGTGAGTCAAATAACATAATAGACTCCTAATATAACTCAACAAACTCAATTATAACACCCAAATTTTGTATTTTCAGTTATAAAAAAGATTCTCAACCGAAAAAATACCCTAAAAACATAGCAATCTTCAGAGAAATTATATAATACATCTGAATACATAAATTATATTAATTAAAAAAAAAACTTATGAATACATTCATGGCATATAGCGAGACAGTGAATACGATGAAATACATAGAATACAGCGGGATACATTGCAATACAATGGAAAAAAAAAAGACAGATAATACAATAAAATATATGGAATACAGCGAGATACATTGAATTACAATGGAAAAAAAGACAATGAATACAATGAAATACATGAAAATACAGCGTAATACATTGAAATTACATTGAAATATATTAAAAGAAATGTTCTTCTTCATCGCGGAAGATAAAGTTGTGGCGTGCATGACACTTGGAATTGCTCAGGATTGATGAAGTTGATTTGATTCCGTCGAAAAGAACTCTAAATTCCCAAATAGAAGAAGCTCGAAATCAACACACTTGGTACCAATACATCCCCTATTGCCACAAACAGTGGCGCCGATAGTACCAACACGACGCCAACATCGCCACCAAGAAATATACAATTTTCAAACATCTCTTCCCCTTCTCCAACATTCCTTTCCCTCCTTAGGCTATTATCGTAATTCCAATTAGTCGGTCTTTTGTCTTCCTTATGTTGCGTTGTCTTTTGCTGAACGATATAGGGAAATTTTCATACTTTGCACAAATCCAGTGAAAGGAAGAGGAGATCGAAAATTTTAATGGGGCGGGGGGAAGAGAATGGGACGTATCAAAGTAGAGAGAGAAAGAAAATAGTGTAATTGATTAGCGTATTTAGTGGCATAGGGCTAGGAGGTAACCAAAATTAAATATTTTTCTATAAACTTTAAAAGGTATCTATAGAATATAATTTTTTTAAATGGTATTTATTTAAAATAAATAAGATGTTAACCTTTGCGATAGAAAGTAAAAATTCCAAAAATATAAATGATTTTCAAATATTAGACATGTAGATATGAGCCTAGACAAGTCTCAGCACTTGACGAGCCAACTTTTTGCCGGGCCGGGCCACCATTTCAATAGGCCTTAAGATGGTTAGTTTAGCGGGTTTTTTACCTAGCTATACTATAATAGAAATATATTTACTCCTTTTATTTAGGTACCTTATTAATTATTTTATATACCTATATTTACTAGTTTTATACAAAACCTTAAAAAAAGAGGAAATGAAATATACCTTAAATAGTGGGTATCAGTTATACAAAATATCCTACATTTAAGATACCCAAAATCAATACTTACCCAAAATTCCTTCACCGTAAGAAACCCACCCCAAAATTATCACCTCTCTTTGCAATTACCAAATCCCTTCACCGTAAGAGACCCACCCGAAAATCATCACCTCTGTTTGCAATTACCAAATCCCTTCACCGTAAGAGACCCACCCCAAAATCGTGGTCTTGCAAACGATTGAGAATATAACTTGAAGTTTATATCTCAATTTTGAGGGAGATTGGTTAAGTTTAGAGTTGTTTTTAGGTGAAATTTCTTATTGAAACTCGAAGAAGAAAAGTTTCTGAATTGTATCACGATTGTATTATAACTGTATCATATTTATTTCATAATTATATCACAATTGTATTAAAGTTGTATTTGATTTGTATCTGATATATCAATACCTAAAATAATACCTAATACGATTATAATACAATATTGTTTCAGAATTTGAGTTTAGAGTTGTGATTGAAACTTGAAGAAGATGAGGAAGATCATAATTGTGTCACGACTGTATCATAATTGTATTTGTATTATAATTGTTGCAGAAATTGTATCACAAATGTATGATAATTGTATATGGTGATGAGCAATTGTAAGTTATGAGCTATTATCCTATTAAACAGCTGAAGCAAAGTTAGTAGCTTCTTGCTGAAGACGTGCAACCATTGAAGAGAGAGAGAAAAGGAGATATGCGTATCGAAAAAATTAGGAAGCATGAAATGAGGAGAAGTGTGAAAAAAAAGAAAGGATATAATTGAATCCCTTAATTAAAGGCATTAATAATGTGATGAGAGATTTTTAAGGGAGGAATATATACAATTTTTAAGAAAAACTTAGATACTTTTTGAAAACTATAAAACCTAGAGAAAATAAATTAATAAGTTCCTATGATATGTATAGAAAAAACTCCCTAGTTTAGCCCAGTCCTTCGTGGGCCATGACTCCCCTCAAGGTGGCCCCATCATGTTCTAAAATATTGTTCATATTTATAAAAAAATTATAAGCTCTAACCTAACATGCAAAATAATAATAATAATAATAATAATAATATTTACAAGTCAAAAAATATCTTACATGTTTTCTCAAAGTAGGAGGATTGACATTTGGCCAATATGTGATCTTTCTTGGGTTATAGTGGAACTTTAATTTTATTCAGCAAAGAGCCATTTCACTTGGCGTCAAATGATCAAAGCTAAAAGTTTTAGATATGTGTTGGACTGAAAGCTTTTGCAAAACTAAAAAACTTTGAGATTTTTTCAATAGATTATAATGAAATACAAAACGAACAATAATATTTTATTTGTTAAAAGTTAAAATTCAAAACAAAATACTAAAAAAAATGGCACTTATAGCATATTTAACACCAACACATCAAGCATGTCTTAATATGCCTGTGACAGGTTATCTTAACATCTTCATTTTCATCTACATCTATAATTTATATACAACATTAATTAGTTAAGTATTAAAAAATCAATAGATTTTAAGAACTAATAATAGTAATTAAATATTTTTTATTGTGTCCACGAGCCGGC
Source organism: Nicotiana sylvestris (assembly GCF_000393655.2). NCBI lineage: Eukaryota > Viridiplantae > Streptophyta > Magnoliopsida > Solanales > Solanaceae > Nicotiana > Nicotiana sylvestris. Next base: position 120,883,735 of record NC_091065.1, read on the forward strand.
CTAGACCAGTCTCATTCAAGTCTCATGGCCGACGAGCTTACTTGGGTCGAGCTAAAAAGGCTTCGTTCTTAGATGCACTCCACAAATCTTAGCTCATCCTAATAAATCACAAGATAAGATGGGCCAGTCTAACGTGCCAAATCCACATTGACGACTCTACTTAATATTGTTGATAGTACGTAATGACTATACCTATAACTAATATAGGCTGAGCTACAACTATTAGGTTGCCCATTACATGTCAATCACGATCATGTAAGACCACAATCTAAAATTTTAAGCAAACTAATTATGAGAAACATAAGACCACGATTTTAAATTTTATAAATTATTGCAAACATTAGACTATAATCAAATGTTTGTGAATAAATTAAAAATTATACGAACAAACGTTAGACTCGAATATAATGTTGTCTGAAAGAGATAAATTTTTTAAGGGTTGTATTTACACAACTTTTAAAATAAAGACAAAATCAAAATAGTAACCTAAAAAGGGACGTTTGCGTAAAGGGATTTTTTCGTATATGTACGGAAATTTTAAACTTATTTATCCGATTTATTTAAGTTTTTTTATTTACATAAAGTAACCAAAAAATTACAAAATATATACACATTTGGTCAAAAAAATTTCATTTTGTAGTCACAAAACTTAATAGCATTTTCAACCAAAAATGATATAAGGTGCTATCTCTTTAATATTGGAACCTTGCAAAGTGACTTAAGATTCACTTAGTGGCTCATATGTGGCTGACACGTTGGGCTTATCCATTCCCAATCAATGAATTTCATTAGATAATATCCCGCTACCCGGTAATTAACCAATTACCCGCATAACTAAAAATTATTTAAAATTACTTAAAATTCTACTTATTTTTTTTACTACACATTATATATCCTACTATCATGGTCATATGGTACCTTGTATGGTAATAGTTCGTAAATATCGGTTATTAACGCTCGACCCGTATTTTATCCCAATATGCCAAACTTGGACGAAAAATATCATTTTCTTTGACTTACTTCCCCTCTCATCTTCACAAATTTACTCATCACTTACAATCTTTATAATCTCCAAATAATATTTTCCTTGGAATGATGTTAATTACCTTACGACAAATTCAACGTAAAATACTGCAGGGTGCAACATCGTCGTAACTTATTATTGCGGAGCGTAACATCACCGTAATGTAATACTGCTGGGTACAATACTATCGTAACTTATTACTGCGAAGCGTAATATCACCGTAATGTAATACTGCTGGGTACAACACTATCGTAACTTAACACTGCAAGACGTAACATCAATCGTAATATATTACTGCAGAGCATAACATCGATGTAATATTGCGGGGCATAACATTATTCCCCCCTTTGGAACATTCATCCTCGAATGTTGACTGATGCACTTATCATTTTCATAACTTATATCTTCTAAATACTTTAGAACATCCATTGCCATCTAGGCGACTGTTCTGTGAATAAGTCCAATAACTTATCTACAAGTTGAAAATTATTTGTTGGGCACATAATTCGGTCAAAAATTACAATTTACATGTAATTTATAAACAACTTACACAATTATGTTAGTTGAATATATTTTGTATGTCGTTTCTATGCCCGACATATATATATGTTTGTGTGTGTGTGTCTTATTCTTCGAGTTTCAATCTAAAATTCTAACCAAAATCACGTCGAATATTTATCAAATTTTCTCAAAATTGAGTCCAAAGGATTTTCTTAATTATTTGAAATAATAACCGATCTAAACAAATAATAAATCACAAAATCTAATTTTTAAATTCAAAGTTTTAAAGCTTTTTAATAGTTATTAATGGAGATTTTTAATAGGTGTTATTCTTTTTTACTATTTCAAGATAACTAACCAATCTCATTCTTCTCCGCTATATCGATTTTTCCACGATTTCAAAAGCTCCAATTGCATTATGTAACACAATCATGAATTTTTGACATGGTGTTTGAGTATTTGAACTGACGAAAACTGCCCAAAATTCACCAACTAATATTTTTCAATAATTTCTCCAACTAGTGAATTTTTTACAGTATTTCAGACGTTGTGATACAAAATTGGGGAAGGAAGAAGAGGGAGAAAAAATAGGTAAGATTGGAGTTATATAAATGGTAAATTGTATATACTAATGTAATTAAGTGACAATCTCTTTAAAAAGAATAAATAAGTTTATAATGTAGTATAAATTAGGTAAAAATTCCTTGCACGGATCTTCCAAAAACTTCAAGGAAAATGACACTGTACAACCGCTCTCAAAATAATAGTATAAAAATGTATATTTTTTGTATAATTTTGTATGTGTATATATATATATATATACGTTTTGTATGTTGTATACAAAAATTATACAATTTTTTGGCTACCAAAAATAAATAATTTTTTATGCAGGCCAAAAGTGAAAAAGTCCAAAACTCTAACAAGCCCAATCTCGATACCGTGATGACCTCCATTAGCAAAATTCTTCGTCAACAGAAAGAAATGTATGCATGTAGCCATTTAATCTCCAACAAGATTACATAATACATGGTTCCTATTTTACCTAAATTACAAATTATTTATTTGTTCTTTGAAAAAAAACAAAGAAGAAACATTTGAACGGTTAAATAGAATTGATGAATTTTTAGTCTAATTAGTTTGTTGTCGAAATTAACAACTTTAACGTTGGTATATAAAGAGGACAATAAATTCACCTTCAATACATTTAAGGTAGATAAATTTCTTCAATTTTAATTTGATTTAACCGTAATCTCAACTCGAGGACTGAGCAATGAGGACAATCATCTGAAAAAGCAAGCTCAGTTTTCACTTAAATGAAGCATCTGTTCGTCTTCTTATTATATTTTCTTGAGTGAAAATCTCCGCTATGTTATTTCGTATCGAATAAAAAAATACTAAATAAATTATTTATTCTCATTTGTTAGGTAATTCAACTTCTCAAAATACTGATCAAAGTAGTACTACTTTGTTACCAAATATACACGCCAAAAATATTGGATACAATTATAAATATAAATAAATATAAAATTTAATGCCTTCAACTCCTCTCTAATAATTAATGGAGTACAAAGTATTTCTTCCGTATTTTTCTGGCTTCTATTTTTATTTATTTTACTTATGTTGTTATAGCTAAACATGTAGTATGAGTTACTTATTATTGAACCAAAATCCATCCTTAATAAAATAATTAAATCTAACGTTTAAAATCCAATTTAAGTTTCTTCCCGTTTTCAAATATTTTCGAAAAAAGAAAGTGATTGCTGGCATTTGTATCAGTTACCAAAATCTTAGGAGATACAATAAATCCATCTTTATTTATACGGAGGCTTTTCAAATAAACTGATGGTTGCATTCTTTAAGGAAATATAGTGAAGTCTTTTTTCAAACTTCATTCACATTGTTTCAATTCAAGCTGTGTTCTTGCTAGTATGTCTAACCAAAATCCAGGCCAACACCAGAACAAGAACCAAAATCCAGGCAAAAACCAAAACCAGAACAGGAGTCAAATAAATCACCACTTTTGTCCACCAGAAAATGAAGATTTCAATCTAAAGGAGACTACTCCAATTCTTGGTGGTGGAAGAGTTACTGCAAATGACAGACTGGGCACAGCATTTGATCTTGTTGAGCAAATGCATTACTTGTTCATAAGGGTAGTGAAAGCCAAAGAGCTACCTTTACAAAAAGATGGCAATAGCAATCCTCAACCTTTTGCTGAAGTGCAACTTGGGAACTTAAAAGGTCTAACTTTGCACTTTGAAGACAGGTCTAGTCCTGATTGGAACCAAGTTCTCGTCGTGTTGAAGGACCGGATTCAATCAAGAATTCTTCAAGTTTGCTTGAGGGATAAATCAAGAATTAGTGGCAGTGATGATGGTTTGATTGGAAGAGTAGTTTTTGAGGTAAATGAGGTGCCAAAAAGGGTACCCCCGGATAGTCCTTTGGCTCCTCAATGGTACTGGTTGGAGAACAGTAAAGGTAAAAAAGTGAAAGGGGAATTAATGTTGGCTGTTTGGATAGGGACACAAGCTGATGAAGCATTTCCAGAAGCTTTGCATTTAGATGCTACAGCCGTAAATGGTGATGGTGTTGCAAATATAAAATCTAAGGTTTATTTATCACCTAGACTATGGTATATGAGAGTCAATGTGATAGAAGCTCAAGAATTGCAGCTAGCCAACAATAACAGGCAGCAGCCGGAGATTTACGCGAGGATTACACTAGGAAATGTTGCTTTAAGGACTAAGATTTCTTTGAGTAAGAATGTTTGCCCAACATGGAATGAGGATTTGATGTTTGTAGCTGCAGAACCTTTTGAGGATCAGTTGGTTTTAAGTGTGGAGGATAAGGTGGCACCAAACAAGGATGAATTGCTAGGGAAGTGTGTCATCCCTTTACAAGATGTTGAAAAAAGGATAGATTTTAGTACTCCAATTAGTAAGTGGTATAGTCTTGAGAAAGATGTTGTGTCTCAAGATGGTAACAAGAAAGTTGCCAAACTAAACAGCAAGGTTCACTTGAGGCTATCTTTTGATGGTGGATATCATGTTCTTGATGAATTAACACATTACAGTAGTGATCTCAAGGCAACATCCAAGGAGTTGTGGAAACCGAGCATTGGGGTTCTAGAACTTGGAATCTTGAATGCTCAAGGTTTATCCCCGATGAAGAATAGAGATGGCCGCGGAATAACAGATGCTTATTGTGTGGCAAAATATGGTCAAAAATGGATTAGGACAAGGACAATCCTCAACAGTTTCAATCCAAAATGGAATGAACAATACACTTGGGAGGTATTTGATCCTTGTACAGTGATCACAATTGGAGTGTTTGATAATTGTCATTTGCAAGGTGCAGATAACAATGACAAAGTCAGTGATTCAAAAATTGGGAAGGTAAGGATTAGACTCTCCACACTTGAGACTGATAGAGTTTACACTCATTCATATCCTCTCATAGTGTTGACACCAGCAGGGGTGAAAAAGATGGGAGAAATTCAATTGGCTGTGAGGTTTTCTTGTTCATCTTTAGTCAACATGTTGGCTATGTATTCCCAACCCTTATTACCAACTCTACATTACCTTCACCCACTGACTTATTACCAAATTGACAATCTAAGGCACCAGGCTACTCAAATTGTTGCCACGAGGCTAAGTCGCGCTGAGCCACCATTGAGAAGAGAGGTGGTGGAATACATGCTAGATGTTGGCTCAAACATGTGGAGTATAAGAAGAAGCAAAGCTAACTATGTTCGAATAGCTGGGATATTAACAGGCTTGATTGCTATTTGCAAATGGTTCAATGGGATTTGCACTTGGAAGAACCCTTTTGCAACAGTGCTAGTGCACATCATATTCATTCAATTCGTGTGCTTCCCGAGGCTGATTTTAAGCGCGATCTTCGTCCTTCTTTTCTTGATCGGGACATGGAATTATAGAATGAGGCCAAAAAATCCACCACACATGGATATCAAGTTGTCACAAGCTGAAATAGTTCCTTGGGATGAATTGGATGAGGAATTTGACACGTTCCCAACGTCTCGAAACATCGATGTTGTTAGAATGAGGTATGATAGGTTAAGAAGCATTGGATCAAGAATGCAAGCTGTTGCAGGAGATTTAGCTAATCAAGGGGAGAGATTCTATAACTTGTTAAGTTGGAGAGATCCAAGAGCTACTGCTCTTTTTCTTATATTCTGTTTGATTGCTTCAATGGTGTTATATGTCACTCCTTTTAAAGTGGTGGTGACACTTATGGGCTTTTATACAATGAGGCACCCAAGATTCAGAGAGAAACTTCCTTCTGTGCCCTTAAGGTTCTTCAGGAGATTGCCTGCAAAAACAGACAGCCTGTTGTGAGAGTTTGTAGGCATTGTTGCATTTGGTGGTGGACTTTGAATTAAACTTTTCTTTCTTTAGTTTATTCTTGTTGATTATGTTGTGGGAGCATTTATATTTTTTGTTTATTAGTTTATCATCTGTAGGGATGATCATTTCTTTTCAATAAAATCTGGGAGGTGCTACTATGATTTAATTTGATAGAGATTGGTCTGTTCTAATCAATCTCTCTCTCAGATTTTAACTTATATTATTCTTCTTTCCAGCATTGTCTCTATTTTTTCTATTATTCTTCTTTCTTTGGATAATTCTATCTCGTTATATACCAGCATGAAACATACTTTAAAAAATTCCAGAACTTAAAAGGCTTGTAAGTCAACTCCATTTCTTTCTTTTTCTTTTGGTCTTTTCGCAATAGAAGCATCCAAGTTATTTATCAAATGCATTTCATAATTGCGCTATGCTTCTGCGTGCTCTTCCATTTCACTCCTTTTCCTAACAATAGTTCTAAGTTATGTATAAACCTCAGTGATTAGTCCAAACCATATTCTTATTGGCATCAGTACATCATGCTTGGCAGAGCCAGAATTTGAATCTTACGAGTTCGAAATTTTAATCTTTTTAATTAAAGTCACCCAGTTATAAATTAATAACTAGGTAATTTGCCCGCGCATGAATGATGCCATTCAATCTCACTCCTTTTACTATATTGTCATACAATCTCATGAAAATGTAGAGATTCATGTCAGCCGTTGGACATGTACACAATAATTTCAATATAAATATTTTAGAAGCATGATCGCGTATGAGAAACAAAATAATAAATAAGAATTGTGTTACTACCAGAGCATCTAATAAGTGAACATATTAGATAATTATACACCAATTGTAGTGTTTATATCTATCCCTTGCCATTCGAAATGTTTTTGCCAAAACATTATGAACGTCTAACATTTCAGATAAGCCCTGAACAATTTTAGGTTCAACTTCTTCATGGAGCAGACTATTCATTCTGTTATGCATCTCATTTTTAGGTATCATATATATAGAGCGGGGCAAACTGTGGTCTTTTTCCAATTCCCGGCAATAGAGAGCCAATGTGATGATAATTTTGACCACTCATCCTGAAACCACAGCATGGGGCCTTTGAACGATTGATGCTTCTGTCAACTCGGCCTCCTATAGATGTAAATGCGAAAATCGAGTTATAAACTCTGATATATTTTCGAAAATTCATACCAAGTTGTCCAGAATCTGTGCTCAAAAGATATTTGAGATAGGGCGGGGTTGGCTCATTAACGGTAGTCTTACACAGCCTTCCACACAACAAAATGAGAATTTAGGTCGTGTTGTCTGTTTAATTTTTTTGTCCGTTCTTCATACCATTAAATGGCACCACAATATTGGCAGGTGTTTGTAGGAGGGTGAAAATTCCAAGTTGTTGTATTGTGACCTGCCAAATACAAATTTGAATATCAATATGGACATTTTATGCTCAGATAATAATGTGTCTTTTACCCTTTAACTCCTGCTTTTGTTATGTTTGGAAAATTCGTAACAACCAAAAAATATGTACCTGTGTGTTGAAGATTGTTTTGTATATTTCTACTGCTTTGAGAACACATATAAACAGATCCTTCATTTACAAATATACATAGGTCGCGTCGCAGGATACATAGATCCCCTGCAACGTATTTACAAATATTCTTTAGTATATAAAGTACGATGCGATCTGCAAGAGATGTCGCTTCGCAAAATCAAATATGTCGAGAATATTTTCATGTACAACAATACCACAGTTTGGGATTCATGGTGAAAGGATCCGGATTGGATTACAGTTGGTACTAACAAAAGATGGGAAATAATTGAAGCAGCATAAGGACCTGCTAATCTTATGAACACCAGTATTCTAGTTTTCTATATTCACACATCAATTTAAGAGTATAAATAACTACTTCAGCATTATCCTTATAAGTAAAAACATACCATTTTGTTGAGGGAACGCATGTCTCCTTATTCAGTTTCGTAACTTCATCAATTTTGTGAATTGTTTCACAAATTGTAGGAGAGAAACTATTTTCTTTTCTGGCTGATTGTTGTATTTATTTTGAATTAATACGGCATTTCGCTTCAATCTGGCAAAATGGTACTTGCATTTTTTTAATATCAACCAATTCATCATTCTTTCGGTTACATTGCACGGTTGTTGCATATCTCTTTAGCTTTATTTTAAGCATCCTCTCTTGCCGAGCTAAAATTGTCATTTGCAATGTGCTGATAATTGCCAGTTTCAATCCTCTCATAGTGTTGACACCGACAGGTGTAAAGAAGATGGGAGAAATTCAATTGGCTGTGAGGTTTTCTTGTTCAACTTTACTCAATATGTTTGTATACGGTAGAAATCGGGGCTATCCGATTTTGTTCTTTGGTCAAGATGGGAATGTCGCGTCAAGGAGCTAGGACGTTGAGTCGAGACCTGACTAGCATACTGGTTTGATTTATTTTATTCTCTAATTTATTCATTTACTTTCTTGCTTATTAATTGGTTTTGAACAAAATCACATATCCTTAAAACCACAATATAAGTTTAATTGTTATCCGGATTTTAGGGTAAACAGTTTGGCGTACACCGTGGGGCTAAGGATAATAGCGATTGTTCGGTGCTGACTTTAATAACACACACATTATTTTACACTTGTTCTTGTCAAGTATCTTTGCTCTCAGGTTAAAATATGTCAAACTCCCAAAATGCACCCACACATGGTGACAATGGCCTCGGGTTTCACGGGGAAAAAGACAATGTGATTGCTCCAGGAGCCGATGTTCCACAGGCTAATCTCGGGGGAGCACTGGTTGTCATTCCAGTCGATGTCAGTTCACACGTTGCTTTAAATGCGGACCTAGGCACGAACCCCGAAGGGAGTGTACGCAGAGAAGGTCGATTTGGTGGCCAAGGTACACAGGACAAAGGAGACGGAGGAGTCAGTCTCCAAGTGATATTCGAGATGCTACAGGCTCAACAAGCCACTATTGCTCAGCTACAAAATCAACATAGAGTTCCGAGTGGGGTCGAGCCAGAAATCACTCGTTGTACCGAGCATGTGCTAGAGAGGTCGAATGGTAACAAATCGGGGATCGATCCTGCAATAATGAAAATGCTCGAGGAGCTCACCAAAAGAATTGAGTCAGGAGAGAAGAAAATCTAAGCTAATGATAAAAAAGTGAAAACATACAACTCCCGAGTTGATTAGATACAGGGGGGCACCGCCCATCTTTGAAAGGGATGGATTCAAAGAAATTTGTACAAAAGTTGTTCCCTCCGAGTGCGGCTCCGAAATCATTCCAAAGAAGTTTCGTATGTCGGACATACCTAAATATAATGGGACCATATATCCCAACGAGCATGTCACCTTCTACACATGCGCCATCAAGGGTAACGATTTGGAAGATGATGAGATTGAATCTGTTTTACTGAAGAAGTTCGGGGAAACCCTATCGAAGAGAGTAATGATTTGGTACCACAATCTACCACCAAATTCCATTGACTCGTTTACTATGTTGGCGGACTCTTTCGTAAAGGCACATGACGGAGCCATAAAGGTTGCAACAAGGAAATCAGACCTTTTCAAAGTAAAACAGAGGGATAATGAAATGTTGAGGGAGTTTGTATCCCAATTTCAAATGGAACACATGTAGTTACCACCAATCACGGATGATTGGGCCGTTCAAGCTTTCACTCAGGGATTGAATGAACAAAGTTCGATAGCGTCACGTCAACTGAAGCAAAATTTGATTGAGTATCTAGCTGTAACTTGGGAAGATGTACACAATCGGTACCAATCGAAGACCAGGGTCGAGGATAACCAATTAAGAGCTCCTTCTGGCTCAGTACACCCAAAGGTCAGCAACCAAAAATCAAAGGGACATCGACAGGAGTCGAGATCGAACGAAGATCGATGTCAACTGTACACCTCAGATCGTAGGAACAGTGGTCCTGAACGCAATTCCACCCAAAACGATCGAAGTTTTGATCGAGGACAGAATTATCGGGGACTCATGAGCAAAAGTGATTTTGATAAGCATACCGATCCCACAGAGGCACCTCGATTGTCGGAATATAATTTTAGTATCGACGCGTCAAGCATTGTATCAGCAATTGGAAGAATCAAAGATACCAGATAACCCAGGCCCATAGAGACCGATCTTTCCCAAAGGAACCCCAATTTGATGTGTAAATATCATGGCACACATGGTCATAGGACCGAGGATTGCAGGTAATTGAGAGAGGAGGTAGCCTGTTTATTCAAAGAGGTCCACCTTCGAGAACTCCTAAGCGATAGAGCCAAAGAATCATTTCAGGGAAAGAAACGCCAATAGGAAAAATAAGCAGGAGGAGCCGCATCATGTAATTCATATGATCGTCCGAGGGGTCGATATTCCACAAGGGCCCATGTTCAAACGCACTAAGGTATCAATTACTAGGGAGAAACGGACCCGAGACTATATACCAGAAGGCACCGTGTCATTCAACGGCGAGAAAGCAGAAGGAATTTCCCAGCCTCATAACGACGCTCTAGTAATTTCTATCTTATTAAATAAAGTTCAAGTTAAGCATGTTTTAGTGGATCCAGGTAGCTCAACAAATATCATTCGATCAAGGGTCATATAGCAGCTCGGCCTACAGGATCAGATCGTGCCCGCAACTTGGGTCTTGAACGGTTTCAATATGGCCAGTGAAACAACTAAAAGAGAGATTATCCTACAAGTGAACGTGGCTAGAACTATCCAAGGTATCAAGTTTCACGTAACCGAGGGTAACATAAGGTACAATGCCCTGCTCGGGAGGCCTTAGATCTACAACATGAGGGCAGTCCCTTCGACTCTCCACCAAATGATGAAATTCCCGACATCAGACGAGGTAAAAATAGTGTACGGGGAGCAGCATGTTGCAAAAGAAATGTTTGCGGTCGATGGGGTAATACCAATATCGGTGCTATCAACATTGGAAGGATCGGGCATCAATGGTAAATAGGAAGCCAAATAGTAATTACCGGCACCAGCCTTGACCGAATCAGAGAAGCAGGAAATGGAAGAGGAAGATTTTTTGACCCCTTGAACTTTTGTTGTTCCCGAAGATTTCGATGCCACCAAATCAACGGTCGAAGAGTTGGAACATGTTATATTGATCGAGCACTTGCCTGAGTAAAAGGGATTCTATCGGAGATAACAACACATCGACTAAGCCTGGACCCAAAGTTTAGACCTGTGAAACAAAAGAGAATGCCCCAGTCCGAGGTAAAGCACGCATTCATAAGGACGAGGTAACTAAACTTCTTAAAATATGATCCATTCGGGAAGTGAAATATCCCGAATGGTTAGCCAATGTGATCGTAATTCCTAAAAATGGGAACAAACTTAGGATGTGTGTAGATTATAAGGATTTAAATAAGGCATGTTCCAAAGATTTTTTTCCAATGCCTAACATCGATCGCATGATCGACGCCACGGCTGGCCATGAGATCCTTAGTTTTCTTGATGCCTATTCCGGGTACAATCAAATTCAAATGAACCTAGAAGACCAAGAAAAGACTTCGTTTATCACCAAGTATGAAACATATTATTATAATGTAATGCCCTTCGGGCTAAAAAACGCAGGAGCTACCTACCAACGCCTAGTAAATAAAATGTTCGAAAAGCATATAGGTAAGTCAATAAAAGTATATATTGATGACATGCTAGTTAATTCCCTATGCGCAGAGGACCATTTGACACATTTATAGGAAACATTCAAGATACTGAGAAAATACAACATGAAGCTCAACCCCGAGAAATGCATTTTCGGGGTCGGTTCGGGCAAGTTCCTTGGCTTCATGGTTTCAAATCGGGGAATCGAGATCAACCCCGATAAAATCAAGGCTATCAAAGACATCACCATTGTGGACAGCGTTAAAGCCATGCAAAGGTTGACAGGGCGGATAGCTGCTTAGGCCCTTTCATCTCGAGATCGTCGGATCGGAGTCATAAATTCTTCTCTCTACTAAAAAAGAAGAACAATTTCGCCTAGACCTCGGAATGCCAACAGGCGTTAGAGGAATTGAATCGATACCTTTCAATCCCACCACTACTTCATACTCCAAAGGCAGATGAAAAACTCTACTTGTACTTGGCAGTCTTAGAGATCGCGGTAAGTGGTGTCCTGGTTCGAGAAGAGCAAGGTATGCAATTCCATGTTTATTATGTAAGTCGAACTCTAGGAGAAGCAGAAACTAGATATCCACACTTAGAGAAATTGGCATTTGCACTGATAAGCGTATCTAGGGAGCTAAAATCGTATTTTCAATGTCACCCCATATGTGTATTAACTACTTACCCGCTTCGAAATGTTTTGCATAAGCCCGAACTATCGGGCTGACTGACCAAATGGGCCATCGAACTCAGTGGGTACGATATCAAATATCAACCCTGAACGGCCATCAAGTCTCAAATTATAGCAGGCTTCATGGCCGATTTCACGCCAACCCTCGTACCCGAAGTCGAGAAGGAACTCTTGTTAAAATCAGGTACATCATCAGGGGTGTGGACCTTTTTCATAGACGACGCTTTGAATGTGAAGGGGTCCGGGCTAGGCATCGTATTGAAGCTGCCCACGGGCAGCACTATTAGACAATCCATCAAAACTTCTAAGTTGACTAACAATGAGGCCGAGTACGAGGTCATGATTGCAGGTCTCGAACTAGCTAAAATCTTTGGGGCGGAAGTCATCGAATCCAAGTGCAACTCTTTGCTGGTAGTAAACCAAGTAAAAAAAACCTTGGAGGTTCGAGAGGATAGAATGCAAAGGTATTTGGACAATCTACTATCGAATTTGCACCGTTTTAAAGAATGGACCTTCAGCACGTACCTCACGAGCAGAACAGTGAAGCTGATGATCTTGCAAATTTGGGGTCATCAGTCGAGGAGGATGAAATGAGCCCGGGTACTGTCGTTTAACTCTTGAGATCCGTGATCGAAGAAGTTCACTTCGAGATAAACTCCACAAGCTTAACTTGGGATTGGAGAAATAAATATATTGAGTACTTGAAAAATGGGAAGCTCCCATCGGAACCTAAAGAATCGAGGGCCTTACGAACAAAAGTTGCTCGATTCACATTGGTTGAAGATGGAACATTGTATAGAAGGACGTTCGACGGACTATTAGCAGTATATTTGGGACTATGGGACACCGATTATGTTCTATGGGAAGTCCATGAAGGTACTTGTGGGGACCACTCTGGTGCCGAATCACTAGTTCACAAAATAATCAAAGCATGATACTATTGGGATAGTATGGAAAATGACACTAAGGAGTTTGTTCGAAAATGCGATAAATGCCAAAGGTATGCACCGATGATCCATTATCTTGGAGAACAGCTTCATTTGGTCCTATCCCCATGGCTATTCATGAAATGGGGGATAGATATCGTCGGCCCTCTGCCATCGGCTAAAGCTAAGTTCATTTTATTTATGACTGACTATTTCTCTAAATGGGTTGAGGCATAGGCCTTCGAGAAAGTCAGAGAGAAAGAAGTTATAGACTTCATCTGGGATCACATTGTGTGCCGATTTAGGATACCCACCGAGATAGTATGCGATAATGGAAAACAATTTATCGGCAACAAAGTAACAAATTTCCTCGAGGATCACAAAATAAAAAGGATATTATCAACGCCGTATAATCCTAGTGGGAACGGACAGGCCGAATAAACGAACAAGACCATCATTCAAAACCTAAATAAAAGGTTGAACGACGTTAAGGGGAAACAAAGAGAAATTTTACTCGAAGTCCTTTGGGCATATCAGACAACGACAAAATCTAGTACGGGGGCAATGTCGTTCTCCTTAGTATATGGCACCGAAGCTCTGATCTCGGTCAAGGTCGGGGAACCAAAGCGTCAATTTTTGATACACAACAAAAGAATCAAACCACGAGTCTATGAACACAAGCCTCAAATTGTTAGACGAAAAACGGGAAACCGCCCTCGTTCAAATAGCCACCCAGAAACAACGAATCGAAAGATATTATAATCGAAGGGCCAATCTTCGACACTTCAAAATAGGGGACTTAGTCATGAGGAAAGTTACCCTCAATACTCGAAACCCGAATGAAGGGAGGCTCAGCCCAAATTGGGAAGGACCATACCATATCCTCGGAGTCATTGGAAAGGAATCTTACAAACTTGGCACAATAGAGGGCGAACAATTGCCGAACAACTAGAACATATCACTCCTCAAACGATATTATTGCTAATGTATGACTTTCTCCCTTTTCATTTGTATCCGGTGCTAACTTATTGGAGGTGTTCGATCTAAGACGTCGAGAAGCTCTTCAACACGAACACCCTAGGTTTTAAAGCACGCGTTGCACTCTTTTTTCCTTAGATTGATTTTTATCCCAAATGGGTTTTCTCGGCGAGGTTTTTAACAAGGCAACAATTATATTTGCTACCTGGAGACAATTCAACAGTATCCGAGGCTTTTTTACAATCAACCTCAAAAACTGGGGGGCATCACCCTCGGATGATTTATTTTCAAGGGAAAATACTTCTGTCAAAACGGCCTCAATTGGGAAACTTTGTAATGGGACAAACGGTCGAATGCACTGTGTCCATATAAATTGATCAAGCCTCAATGGCAAAATATGTACACATGTATAAATTAATCAAAGAAGCATTTTTCCTTATCAAATATCTTGTGCCTCAAAGATATTTTTCTACTATACAAGTTCCATGCTTATGATTTTGTGAAAAATAGTTCAAGGTCCAAATACAATTACACCTCGAATGGTAAATGGCTCACGGGCTAAGTATAAATACACCTCGAATGGTCAACCCCCTACTCGGGGGCTGCCGTAAAAAATCAACATGTTCGGATTATCTAAAGACCTCAAAGAGGCACCCCTCGATTTATAGGCCAAGGCCATCATTCTCGGGGACTAACATTTCGAACAAGTTCGAAGGGTTACTGGGAAAATAACACCAAGAGTCACACCCAAAGGCAACAACAAAACTAATGCGACTCGAAAACGTCCGAACCCCGCAATAAAAACAGGCTTTCGAATTCTTTAAAAATCGGTTAAAAAAGGCTACCCTCAGCAAAATAATCAAAGGGATTTGATAAATCAACCCTCGAAAAACCTTAAGAGGTATCTAATTATTCAAATACAAACTTGTTCTAAGTCACAAAAACCAAGGGGTTCCGATCAACACTAAACCCTCAAAAAGATCCAATGGATACAAAAAATACATGCTAAGGCGTAAGGAAATTTTACTAAGTCTTTAAGCCAATAGAGGGAAAAATAGCCATCCTTTAGAGGCCATATCGGCCCTATTCAAAAAGCCTAAGGGCCAACACACTTTGAGTTCAAGAACACGTTCTCACTCGATTCGAATCTAAGGGTCCCGCTATCTCAAAATCGTATAATAACCTACTCGACTATAGATCGAGGGTCCTTGTCATTAAAAACAAACCTAAGGGTCCTTTTGCTCCAAATTCAGGTTTCACTCGAATCCGACTTATTATGGCTTCGATCAAGTCATTTAAAACCAAAGTCTCGAACATATTATTTAAAGCATAAAAATGTGCTAAAATTTTACAAGGCGCAAAACATGATTGAAGACAAAATTTGAGAAGGCATTCAAAAGAGAAATATACATGGGTCTGACGAGGGCCTTACACAAAAATCCAAAAAAGAAGAAAAAATTCTAAATGCCTAATCTTCCCCGGGAGCTTCATCTTCATCTTTTCCGCTCTCGGATCCGCTCACACCCTCGGAGTCATCATCATCAGAGAGCAAAGCTCCGGCCTCGGATTCTAGCACTTTTATGTTCACAATATCGGCCGTGTGGTCAAAGCCTCGAGCATGAACCTCCTCGAGAGTCTCTCTCCGAAAGTGGCATTTAGCATGCTCGGCAACACGGGATAATCGAACCTGAGGGGCATCGGAAATCTCCTTGCTTGAGCGTTAGCAGCTTTAGCGTCGGCTCGGTAGACAGCCACGATAACCTCTGCGTCGGCCTTTGCTTTTTTTGCTACAGATGCGGCCTTTGCAAGCTCAACAGCCAGCCAAGTCTCAAGCTCTTCAATTTTCTTGGCTCGAGCCAAGCTCTCTTCCCTTATGCTTTGGAGTTGACGCTCAACCAAAAACAGTTCGGCCCGAGCGGTATCTTTCTCCGAGGCAAGACAGTTCTGCTTCCACCTCAAAGTCTCTGTCACTTTTATTTCTGCCTCCTCGCGAAGCTGCTCGATTTTCTCATCCTTCTGCTGAACTTGTAGGATCAAATTGTTAGTCACCAATATCAAATTGATATGTCAAGCTCCTGAAAATTTACATTACATGTTCGATGATATCGGTCTGCTTCTTATGTGCTGTTGCCAATTCAGCTCGAAGGTCCCTGATCTACTCTTCTTTTTGCACATAGAGGCATTTGATGGCGTCTCTCTCCTCCATGAGCCTTTTGAGGTCGGCCTCCCACCGGTTCAGCTTGTCTTGGGATTTAGTGAACGCTTCCCGATGAAGCGTCACAGCCTATGGAGAAAGGAAAGAAATGAGACAGAAGGAAATAAAAGCAGACATAATTACAGGGAATGAAATTTACTTGGTTCAGGAGTCGCTGAGCCTCATAAAAAATGATCGTTGCATCTAGGTCGGAAAAATCATCGACCCCCGCGAGGTAGCCGTGGAATATGTCTTCCCCTTCGTGGGCTGTTCCCACATCGGGTGTCTCCATAGATCGAGCCTCCCGAAATTGCCCTTCAGAAAATTTAGGACGGCAAATCATCAATATTGATTGCCCCAAGCAAGTTACTTGGGTCACTCTCTCCCTTTTGAAGGGCCTCGTAACCAGACCCTTTGGGCACACTCGCTGGTTGTTCGTCACAGCAGGAGATATCCTCGGACTTCGATGACTTGGAGACTTTGCTCGGACCATCTTCCGAGACCTCCTCGGTCCAAAGACGAGTCTCCTCGACGATCACTGGCTCGGCTGCTTTTGAAGCTTCGACGCTTCCCCTCTTTCCAGCCACTAGCTCACAATGAGCATCTTCTCCCACCTCTTTTTCATCTTGTAGCTTTTGGGCTACGTCAGCAGACAGAGCAGCGAAGTCGTTCTTCGATTTACGAGTCTTGCTCTTTTTAGTCTTCGGTGTATCTGTAGGCAAGACCCTTCTCCACCTCTTATGCTTAGGTGGTTTCGGGACCACCTCCTCCCCAGGCGGGGTCGGCCTCATTACGGCAACATCCCTGAGACCTGCATGAAAGGAAATCAAATGAAAATAAGGAAGACATATTTCACAGAAAAGCATCAAACACAATAGAGAAGCTTACCGTAGTTTTTGGCCTCCCATTGGCCCTTGGCCAAAACGCCAACATCGTTCGCAGTATGAAGAGGTCAAGGCCAGCTTCCGAAGCCAGCCTTCAAGGTTCGGGATTGCACCAAACATCCAAGCAATCGTTGGTCATAGAAAAAGTTGTTAATATGAAAAAATAAAAGAAACAAAATGGTAGACAAAAGTTATAGGCAAATTCGTGCTTGCGCTTCATGTTCCACTCTTCAGGGAACGACATCTTCTCAGCCGGAATTATGTCAGAAGTCCTCACTCAAACAAACTGGACCATCCATCCTCGGTCCTTGTCCTCATCTATGCTCGAGAACAACACTTTGGTGGCCCAGCGTTGAAGCATTATCAACCCTCCCCAATAAAGATGGGGGCTTTACATTCTAATAAGGTGGTCGAGGGTAAAAGGCATCCCCTCAACTTGGCTTACGAAGAATCATAGAAAAATAACTATGCGCTAGAAGAAAAGATGAATCTGGCACAAGGTTATTTGGTATTGTCGGTAGAAATAAAGGATAATGGGGTCAACATGTCCCATCGTAAAAGGGTAAGTGTAAACACTCAAGAACCCTTTCACGTGAGTGGTGATGTCCTCTTCAGGGGTCGGGATCACCACCTCTTTTCCTTCCCAATGACAATCCTTTTTTACCTACTTCAGGTTGCCCTCAGTTATCGAGCATATATATCTCGACATCAGCTCGCATAGGCTAGAGACAGATGAGGGTTTCTTGATCTTGAATTTGGAGGTAAGATCACATAACCCCGAAATGCACTCCTCGATGCGTGGCTCCACTGGTGTTTTATCATCGACCGACTGCGATGAAGAGGCCTCTTCCTTTTGTGGGATGGTTTTGGAGGTTTTCGCCATTAATTCAGGTAGAAGGAAGCGGAAAGAGGTGAAACTTGGTATTCCTGATACTAACAAAGTTGACTCAATAGGTGGTGAAAGAGAAGAGTTGGAGAAATTAAGAAACTTAGAAAACTTGGTGGAGGTGAAAGTAAAGTTTGGACTCAACCAAAGAGCCTATATTTATAGATTTATAGTGATGGTTCGGTAGTGCTAGTAGCCGACCGTCCGCTAGCAAGAATTAATGGTCTGGGGAACTGTACCAATGAGACGTTTCGATCACCTCAATCACTTATGTCACATGTATGGCATCATTATTGGGGTCTCCAGAAAATCGAGGCTCAAGTCGTTTCTTATCACTTTGCTCTAAGAAACGAGGGGACTATCTGTATATGGTAGAAATCGGGGCTACCCGATTTCGTTCTTTGGTCGAGATGGGAATGTCGCGTCAAGGAGCTAGGACGTCGAGTCCGGAATCGAAGCCTCTTTTCGAATCGAGGTCGACGTCAACCGCGGCTAGAGATAGACAGACTCCGAGTGACATCGGTATAGCTTGATAACGGAAAAGGCGAGATATCCGTGATTGGTCGAGGATCGGAATGGATCAATCCACAACGGTTAATCAGATAGTAATATGGTTTCCTACTATAATTAGAAGTGTACCTTATTTAGGACTCTTCTACTATATAAAAAGGCAGCCCATTCATTTGTACGGATGGATATTTCACTAAGAAGAATATATACACTCGTTACTTTCCTGCTATTTCACTTACTATTCATCAGAGTTGCTTTATCTTTTACTGTTCTTATTGTTCCACCTCAAGACTATCTCGAGTTGAGGTCGAGACCTGACTAGCACACTGGTTTAATTTATTTTATTCTCTAATTTATTCATTTACTTTCTTGCTTATTAATTGGTATTGAACGAAATCACATATCCTTAAAACCACAATATAAGTTTAATTGTTATCCAGATTTTAGGGTAAACGATGTTGACTATGTACCCTCAACCCTTATTTCTAACTCTACATTACCTTCGCCTACTGACTTATTACCAAATTGATAATCTAAGGCACCAAGCTACTCAAATTGTTGCCACGAGGCTAAGTCGCATAGAGCCACCATTGAGAAGAGAGGTGATGGAATACATGCTAGATATTGGCTCAAACATGTGGAACATAAGAAGAAGCAAGCTAACTATGTTTGAATAGCTGGGATATTAACAGGCTTGATTGCTATTTGCAAATGGTTCAATGGATTTTGCTGAAATGCAAGGGATTTGGGGTGTAACAATGGCCGAAGTTGAGAGAGAGAGTCAGTTGAAGAAAAAATGAATCACTGTTCTATTGAAGATAATAGTCGGTACATTTATACACCTAACTATCTAACTAATTTAAGTTAAACAATTAACTATTGGACAGCTCACTAACAACTTTCAAATAACAGAAAGACACGTGACTAATACATGTACTATTCTATATCACAATATACCCCCTCAAGCTGGAGGGTATAGAATGTTAAGCAATCCAAGATTGTCGAGTAGATGCACATGTTGAGCAATTCCTAAGCCTTTGGTTAGAAAATCAGCATATTGATCCTTTGTGTTCACATGTATTGCTTGAGCTACCCTTTCTTTGATCTTGCTTCTAATGAAATAACAATCGATTTCTATGTATTTTGTTCGTTCATGTAATATGGGATTTGCTGCAATCTGAATAGTAGACTTACTATCACTAAGGATTGTCAGTGGATGTGTAATCTTTTCCCCCAACTCTTTAAACAAACCAAGTTACCATATGATCTCAGCAGTTGCAACAACCATGCTTCTGTACTCAGCTTCAGTTGAGCTCCTTGACACAATTTGTTGTTTCTTTGATTTCCAAGATACCAAGGAACTCCTAAACTTTATCACATAACCAGTAGCTGACTTTCTTGTGTTGGGACATGCTGCTCAGTCTGAATCACACCAACATGTTAACTCCCATGTGTGATCAGAAGCCATTAAGATTCCTTGTCCTGGTGCACCTTTTAAGTACTTTACAACTCTAACTGTAACATCCCAATGAGATTTCTTGGGCCTTTGCATGAACTGACTTAAGTTTTGCACAACATAATTGATGTCAGGTCTTATAATGGTGACATACAGTAGCTTTCCAACTAGCCTATGATAGGCACTGATGTCCTACCATAGGAAATCATCCTTGACTCTATTTGCCTGATCATATTCCATTGAAGTGAATTTTGCATTATCTTCCTAGGGTGTGCAAGCAGGCTTAGCCCTACTTAACCCCATCTTTGAGATGAGCTGCAGTACATACTTCCTCTGGTTCAACAAAATGCCAGCCTTGGATTTTAGTACTTCAATTTTCAGGAAGTACGTAAGTTCTCCTAAGTCCTTGACTTTGAATTTTTGGTGTAGGATGTCCTTAGCCTGTTTAATCAAGCTTGCACTGCTTCCTATGATAAGAAAATTATCCATATAGACTAGGATAATCACTACCTCTTCCTGGCTCTTCAGAGGGAATAGGGAATAGTCATTATTGTTTTGAACAAAACTTGCACTTATGAGTGCTTCTGTTAGCTTGATTTTTGCACTGTCTTGAGGCTTGTTTAAGCCCATATAAGGACTTCATTAACTTGTAAACTTTCCAGTCACCTTGTTGTCTAAATCCCTCAAGCAATTCCATATAAAATTTCTCATACAAATCACCTTGCAAGAAGACATTGTATACATCTATTTGGAACAAGTTCCACCCTTTTGAAGCAGCAAGTGCTATGATTGACCTCACAGTGACCATCTTTGCCACTGGAGAGAAAGTGTCATGATAGTCCAATCCTTCTCTTTGACTATACACCTTGTTGATACCCAATTTTTCTCTCATATATTTTAAATATGCATATATACCTTCAAATAGTGCACGAGCATCACCAAGTATTTTTTCATAATTTTCTATAATTTTTAAAGGCTTCTAATCAATTTATTCCTGCATTTTTATATAAATAATTATTAATTACATCATAAATAATTTTATAATAATTTATTATCTATTTTTCATCATTTATATATATATTAAGCTTTAATCATTTTTATGTATAATTATATTTGCATCTTTAGGCTAAAATTGTAATATTTTGCAATAATAACACATATATTCATACAGGAAAAATGACTTTTTATATTTTTATTATGTTAAGTAATCATTTTAAATTATTTTCATGCATAAATGATATTTTTATTATTTATTAATTATTTTTATAAATTATTTTACTGATTTAATTGGGTATTTAAAATCTAGCCTTTTTCCTAATTAATTTCGGACCTAGCCCACTACCCATTACCCCAGCCCAATAACCTAACCCAATATCCCCATATCCAATACACGTACCTGTTCAAACTTAGAGCCATACCCATTTAATACCCTGACCCAATTCCCTCTTTAAATCCCACCCGTTGATTTCAGAAGATCAACGGCTTCCAACACTCCAACCCCTTTTAAATATACCAACCCCCTCTAACCCTAACCCATTTTTCACCTACCCGCCACCATCAAATGCTCTCGTCTCCCTCCCCTTTCTCTTCTAAAACCCTAGCGTCGCACTCCTATTTCCCCCTTGATTCCTACCCAAAAATGGGATCATTTGGTGATTCCCTACTTTATATGGCCCCCTTTCTCTACCGGATACTCATTTTTTGTGTTACTTAAGTTGCTTGCCTCGAATGGCAAGTAGATTATGTGGAGATTGAACCAAGGCTGGTTCAAACCTCCAACTTAATAATGTTTCCATCTATGTTCATCAGCTTTCCTATGTAAGTACGAATATTTTTATATCTTCCACTGATTCGTACCTAACCTAAAGTTAGGGTTTTCAGATCTTTGATTCAAACCAGATTTGTGTTTCAACTTTAGTTTGTTTTAATATTATTTTCGTCTATATTTACTTTGTTACTCATAAATCTGCCTATTTTTCGTTAAATCTTTTACTTACCTAAACTAGGATTTTAACCTTCTTTAATCGAACCAGATTTGGTTCAAATCTTATGTTTTCTTTAATTTCTATCTATGTTCTTTATTAAAACAAATGATCATTTGCCTTTATTGCTCTATCAATTTGTGTTTACTTAAAATTAGGGTTTTTCATATCTTAGTTGATTCTGTTATCTTTTAAAACTCATGTCTAGGTTCATTATGTGATATTGTGCTGATTTTATGGTTTGTCTTTGAATATTTTCTTGTCTACCTTATTTTACTCCACTGATTTTATGATTTACTCCAAAATTAGGGGTTTGAAATCTTTTACTGAGATTTTAATCTTTCCTTTCTTGTATGGTACTGATGTTTCCTTATTTTGCTCGATCTACCCTGTTCTCATTATTTCCTTACCTTAGTTGATCCGGCATTTGACTGTTGATTGATTATGTATAATACCTACCTTATCTAAGTAGTACTTGCCTGATTACACACTATTATGTCCTGCTAATTGATTGAACTCGACTTCAAATTGATTCTATAATTATTTTCATTCCTTATTTGTGTATGTTTGATTTATTCCCTTATTTGTCTGCCTAATTGAACACTATTTAAACCCTTTCCCCTCTTCCCTTTAGGACAAACTCGAACTCTCATACTCTCACTAAAACTTGGTTCTTTCACTCTGATTTTGTGCTCATTGTTTTTGATTTTGGCCAGCTGAAAGCCAAGACCAAGTTATTCTGGAACTTAACTGCTGTGGTATATTTACTTGCTTTCTTACTTAACTAGTATGCCATAATCCTTTGTAATTTCATTCTCTATGCTTTGTTCGACTAGCATGTTTCAATTCCAAGTATGATTCTGTCTTTTTTTATATGATTCTATGATCTCATCTAGTCATATGAGTGACACTATTAACTTAGGATTAAGTTATTTTGAATAATACAAATCTTCTTATAAGTTAGCCTAATGTCTAAATTTGTTTCATGCACTATCTGTTAATCTTACATTTGTTCGGAACTTAGTATACCTATAATACTATTAGCATGAAATTGGTTCATTAATCCTAACTCTATAGATTTTCGTATGGTTACTTAATTCATGTGTCTGGCCAACTTAACTGTTTTGCCTAAATTTCTTCTGTGATTGTCCTAGGTACTAGCATGAATATCTAGCTTAACCAGACTTTTAACTTACTTGAACTATGTGTTTGAGTATAACCATGTTTGGTGCAGTTCTGCCTGTGAGCATGCGATTTTTGCCCTATTAGAATTACTCCTACAAAATTAAAGAAATAGATTTTTTCCAAATTATTTTTAATTTTATAGGATTTTATTAATTATTTGCATTTTTGTGCACGCTTAATTTTTTTAAAATCATGAAAAATGCCCAAAAAATGTCAAAAGTTTCATGCATTGCATATTAGGTTTTGTGTTCATATTTTAGGATTAGTTAGTTAATTAATTGCTTTATTAAAATAAAAATCACAAAAATATTGTTTATTTTTACATTTTATATGGCCCAAATATCCCAATCCAACCACGCCCATGTCCAGCCCAATTTCCTATACTCGGTCCGGTTCCCCCCACTACCAAAACGACGTCGTTTTGCGCCATTCAATACGGCTCACAACTTCTCACCCTTTTCCTTTTTAACTGTCTGAATACCCCCCCCCCCCAAACCCTAAAGACACTTTCCATTCTCTCATCTTCTCTTAAGTCCCCAACCGAAGCCGCCCCCAAGCCCTTCACCTCCAATCCGCCGACGGTGCCACCGTAGACAGTCCTAAACCCACTCAAACGCCTCACCCATAATCACCAACACCTCCTCACCCCTAATCCATCATTATCTTGTCCAAATAAACACCCGTACTTTTCAAATTTTAGATCTAGGAACACTCTCTTTCTTTTTTTTTTCCGGCAAGAAATGAAAATGGTGACACAAAGTATTAGCCACTAGAAATTTTCGACCAATACTTGTGTCACTATTTCCATGGCTAGTCAAAAAATTAGTTTGGGATATATTCTTGTTTCAACAAAGATGTTTTGATTAAATCTACCCATGCAAGGCCGAAATTTGGTGTTAAATTCATCTCTTGTTTATTTTTCATTATTTCTAGCCTCACTGTTCTTTTTGATTAGGTATTTTTCGTTTCCTTTATTTATTTTATTTTTTATTATTAGTGTATTTTTTTATTATGTTTCTATTTTTGTCTACTATCTATGTATTCCTCTTCCTTTTACTTTTCTTTAACCAAGGGCCATAGTCCAAAGACCCCTGAAATTTGGTAAGATTTCAGTGGGCTTTGTGGCCCAATTTCTTGTCCGAGAGGGGGTAGTCTTAATTTGGAAAGGTAAATAACAGTGTTGGTAAGGGTATTTAGGGTATTTAGGCTCAAGGAATATTCTCATAACTACCTAGGAAAGTTCTAGGAAGGTGAGGGTGGGGGATTGAATGAGTAAATAGTACAAACTTAGGTAAGATTGCGCAAAAAACAGATTTCTTAAGGGTAGGTTTTGAATTTAGAAATTCTGATTTGATGCCCTAAAAAGAGTGTTATAAATACACATTATAGGTTAAAGGATAAGAGAGAATAGACACGACAGAAGGCAACACAAAAAATCTCACTCAAAAAATTATTTCAGAATTTGAAGCTTCTTCTTTAGTTTTCAAGTTTTCTTCTGGGATTTCGAAGAGGAATGTCCTTTTGAAACTGAAGTTTTAGGTTTTGCTGCCAAGTCTACACTTCATTTCAGACTTTCATTTTGGTTTATTTAACTGACTTAGTCACATTTAGGTATGTTTTTCATTTTGTAATTACCTAGTTTCAAGTCAATAAATGCAAATCTGAAATTTGAATATCTTATCCTATGTTAATTAGTTGGTTCGTTTTGCTTATATCCACGATTTTCCTATTTGGGTAATGTTGTTTAAAGACATGTGTTGAATACTTGCTTCATTTAGTGGAGTGTATAAAAAGCTTGAAAATCAACTTTGATGTAGTAAACAGATTATTTTTTTAGGTTCGTTTTCTGTTTGATTAAATCTTGTTGCATTTTTGTTTTATGTTTTATCTTACCTTCTGTTGCTTAAGGGATGCGCATTATCATAAAATTATCTTCTGGAGATTCTCATGTTTATTCAAGTGCTGAAAGTGGCTTGTCTTTGGGCCGTTCCCCATTTTGGTCGTCTCTCCTTAGTATATGAGTACAACATTATAGCTTTGCAATATTTTTTATGTAATGAGTTAGTTTGATATCAATAGTTGAAAGGCAAAAGAAGAAAGAAAAGACGTGTACATCTTCATAACTGTTTGTCATTTTTTGTAATATGTTTGTATTACTAATATCCACAACTAGTTTTGTCTCACTGGCTATAATTGATAATATTTAGTCTAATTGCTTATTTTTAGTCATGGCTAACTAGCATGCTTTAAATTCCTTGGTTAGTTCTTTTGATGTTAAGACGTAAGTTGGTTGCTTCACTGTTAGTGTGTCTGGAATGGTTATCAGTATTAAGAATATGGGCTCAAAGTTTAATGAGTAATTGGATTACTTACTAATTGGGCCAAACACTAATATCTTGAAAGAGGATTTGGACATTCAATTGAAATTATTGGGCTTTTAAGGTGTTATTTTTCCACGTTGTTGGTTGTATGAACAGTTTGACTTTGTGATTGAAATTGTTTCTTCTATATATAACACATGCAAATAAAGTCGAATATGGGAACCTCATGGGTCCAGCTCTGTTTACTCCGCGAAAATTGCAAATGATGGGGTTAATTAATGAATTACTAGCAGTTGAGCGTGGTCCTATAGATTTCAAGATAAATTGAGGCGTGCCATCCACAATTGAATTTCACAATCTATGGCCCTCACACTAATACCAAAACTAGTGTGGAAAATACTTTGAACATTCGTAACTAGTGTAGAAAATACTTTAAACATTCGTAATTTGCTTTAGGCATGTTTATAATAAATCATCATGACTATGAGTACGGTTATTGTGGCATAGTCGTGATACCTAATTCCCAAATTCGGGTGCACATTTCATGTGACCCGATCATATCAACTTCAAACAATAATAAAATAAACATGTCATAAATTGCGGGTGCATTTTATGTAGCGCGGTTTGCAATGTGTTCCAAAACGGCAAGTGTACGACAATCGTGACTTGCTCCAAAAAATAACTCCATAAATAAATAAAAGCGGTTATAAAGTTAAAAAATGCACAATAGGTTTTAAAACATGTAATAAATCAGATAATGAGGCCAATTATTAATAGCTAAGCGACCGTGCTAGAACCACGAAACCCAGGAATGCCTAACACTTTCTCCCGGGTTAATAGAATTCCTTACCTAGTTTTCTGGTTTTGCAGACTTTTAAATAAAGTCTATTTTCCTCGATTTGAAATTTAAAATAAACCGGTGACTTGGGTCACCATAAATTATTCCAAGTGGCGACTCTAAAATAAAATAATCTCATTTCGATTAATGTCACTTAAAGTGGAAAAACTCCCTTATACCCCCTTTCGGGTAAAAAGGAGGTATGACAACTCTGGAGACTCTGCTGGGGACATAACCTAGAACTTTTGGTTTAGGGTTCAAGAATTTGAGCTTAGAATAACTGTTATAGTTGGCTTTATTTATTATCTGATTTTATATGTTTGAGCCTAATGTGCTAAATGCTGTTTTTTACCGCTTTGATATTGTTTGGATTGTATATAAATTGTTACAAAACCCTCTTCTCTCTGAGTCTTCTAAATCATCTGGGAAGTGTGCACTTCGTGCGACTTTTTTTCTGTTAGAGTCATACCCCAGTTTTAGAATGAGGTTCAGACAAGTTGCAAAGCCGGTGAAGCTTCTGTATTCCCGGTACGCCGCCCCCTTGGCTCGAGCTATCCGCTCGGGTAAGCCAGGTCTAGAACAAATACACCCAGGTTTCTAATCCTAGAATAACATAACCTCATGCTGGATCCCTAGTAGGAACGCTTATTTGCATCACGTGCATTTGATTTTGGGGACTCAACACAGGGGTTGGGTCCGTCTAGGATAGGTGCACCCGAAATCAAAAGACTATCCTGATACATTTTACTTGTTATCTGTACACTTATTTACTTCGGATTGCATGTTGACCGACTTCTAGAATAAGGGAGAAAAATTGAAAAAATCAAATTGAGGTATGAGAGAGATAATTACCCGCTCTGGTGTCCAAAATATACCGAAACTCTGCCGATTTTTTTTAAAAAAAAGATAAAAAGAAAAAGAAAAAGAAAAGAAGGGAAAATTGTTTCAAAATATTTCATGTTTTTCCGTTGCATCAAAACTTCCCGAACTACGCAGGTTTGATTCTCACCGGATATGGTATACATAGGCAACCCTCATTGGGTCCAACCCCATTTTCGCAAAAATAACCCAAAATTATGAAACGTTGTCATTTTTGTCATAAATAAAGTTAGGTGATACCGTTTTTGTCTAAATAGCCAGAAGTGTCCCGATAAGGCGTCAGAAAGCTATTTTTGCAAGAATAGCCACCTATGGTCTTTTTTAAATTCTTGGAAAATTAGCAAACACAACCCTAAAATCTTTCTTCCTGTAGTGCTGAAGGGCCATATTTGCAAAGGTGCTTTGTTTTGAGCAAGTTGTCTGAGTTGCAATTTTGGAATAAATAAATAAAATAAAATAATAATCTTCCTTTTGGGTCAAAATAAATCATGAGTTTTTAACCGATCACTTTAAATAAATGTGCACGATGAGTACTATTGAAAATGTACTTTTCAAAGTTGTAGAGGAAATCTCGATAGGACTCCATATGTGGTGGAATGACCTGGGGGAGGTCAGCATAGGTGCCACGAGAAAAGTTTTAGGTGGGCTCACCGGTCTCTTGAAGATTAAACCAAAGGTAGACATAACTGAAGCTTTGATACCGTTTTGGGACCTGACGCACAATGTGTTCCATTTCTCTAATTTTGAGTTAACCCCTACACTTGAGGAGATGACATGCTATGCTGGCCTTAATGGGAATCTCAGTAGCCGATATCCACTGGCACTAAGAACTATAACCCCTCACAAGTTTCTGGACCTTCTGAGTATTAGCCGGGAAGTCAAAGATGGAAATTTGGCTGAGGGATTCTGCACATTCTACTTCCTATACCGTCGTTATAGGGACCCCCACAGTTTTGAGGCTCCGGATACCGTTTTAAGTCATCAAGGGAATAAAGGCAAATGGGAAACATGTCGGGTATTGGCCTTCGTAGTGGCATTCCTAGGCACTCTAATCTGCTCAGGGAGTGATGGATATATAGAGTTGGGGCTCGCAGGAGTGGCTGATTTCATGATAAAAAGGCTAATGGCACTATTATACCAATGATCCTAGCAGAAATTTACCGAGCTTTAACTATTTGTCAAGCTGGGGGAAATTTTTTTGAGGGTTGCAACATGCCTTTACAACTTTGGATGGAAGAACAGCTTTGCCATCGTCCGGGGTACATTAACTATGATCTGATTGGTCTTAACTGCATTGAAGAGCACGAAAATCGGGTGGATAGTCATGAGTTTCCAGAAGGTACAGAGGCATGGTTCACACATTTGAGTTCTTTGACTACAAGCAAAATTGGCTTGACATTCGGTTGGCTCCCGATCAACGAAGGTATCTATATGTCGGCCAGAATGTGCTTTCTTTTATTAATGGGTCTTCAGAGTATTCAGCCGTATGCTCCACACAGGGTTCGGCGCCAACTGGGTAGGTACCAAAATGTCCCTCATGATGAAGATTTGAGTCGACAAGTCATTGAACTAGGTCCAAAAGCTACATTCCCGGAAGAAAAGGTTCTCTAGATATGGCATCAATGTAGGTTTCTGGAGCCATAGACGCGAGCACGGGATTTGTCCAAGGGTGAGGTAGAGCATAGCTACATGGTCTGGTATGGGGTTCAAGTCCATAAAGAGCCCGAACGGCCCGCCAAAAGGCCCCACGTACAACAGTTCACTGATGGGACACAAGAACAATAGAATTGGTTAGCAAAAGAGAAAAGCTACAGGGTTACGATAAGCAAATTAGAAGGGAAAATTAGAGATCCTAAAATTGATAGTAGTGTGTAGGCCGCTGCTGATGAAGGAGAAAAGAAAAAGTTGGCCCGAGAAAACAAAGCCCTCCAAGCCTAGATTTAAAGGATGAAGATAGCTGCTGAAAACCCGGGAAGGAACCGAACAGATGAAAAACTTATAAACGGTCTCAGGAGGAAAGTATGTGAGTGTGGGACTGATTTGGAAAAGTCTGAAGGTAGATTGGCAAGAGCCCGGGCAAAGTTGGCGAAGAACGCAGAAGGACGGGCAGTGTTTGTTCAGCAATTAAAAGAAAAATATGATAGAGAGGCCGCAAATCTAAAGAAAAAGCTAACTACCCTCGAGAATGAAATGGCTCAACAGACAATGAACTTCAAGGCAGAGAGGGAACATTGTTATGCATTGATGTCCCGACTGGAAGAGGACATGCGACAGTTGAAGGAGCAAAGCCATACGGACACCCAAGTCCTGGAAGCTAGATCTCAACAAATTGGACGCCTACTCCAAGAGAAAGGCATCATTAGAGAAAGGATTAGAGGAATTGCTGACTATATCATCATGAAATGCCATGAGTGCGAGGATATGACTAGATCCACTTTCTTCGCCACTGTGATGACTTTTGTTCGCCAGATAATGGACGACATGGATCGCCTCCAAGAAGATATTGCACGTAGGCCCGCGTCGAGACCGATTGATGTCCCGCGGGCCCTTGGAGAGGTATTGGAGGCACTTATGTACTCCTAATTTTTCTTTTCGAGTCTATATTGCAGTTTCCTTTTAGAGTCTGTTAGTCTACTTTGAGTCTGTTTTTTTTGTTCTAAAGTCTGTATGATGGAGTTTTGTAATAGAGAAAAATCAGAAGTTTTTATTTAATAAAAATTTGAAAACCCAAAAAAATGTTTCTTTCTTTTATTTTGCATTTATCCTCTGAACTACGTAATGATCTGATTTACGTGGCGTCGTGATACGTAGGCAATCCACATCGGATCTTGTCATGCTATAGATAATTCGAATAAGAGAGAAAGTGATGAAAGGGGGGGGGGCACAAGAAAAAGAGAGAAAACAATACAAAAGAGAGAGCACACAGAAAAGAGAGAAACAATGAAAAGCGTAAAGAAAAGAAAAAGATTCAATATCTGGGAGGTAACAAAACCTGGAATGAGACACGCAACCATGAAAAAACATGTAGAAAAACATTTAACTATTTAGGTGCATTGCATTCCCTAACGTGCGCTTCCCTATGTGTTAATTATCTCAAACTAACCGGTTTGTTGTGTATGTTGTTGAGAGTAGGTTCTGTTCTAGGTGGTTTGTTTTGTGGTAATCTGGCTTCACACCCTTACTTCACGAGATCTAAAGGGAGTGTTGAAATGACATCGGAAAGTCACCTACCAATCATTAACACCTTAGAGGACAGCCTAATGTCGGTTATCCCGATGTCAGAGTCAGCAACTGCTGAAGAAAAAAGGATATTGCGCCTCCGCATACTAGAAATGTGGGACGCTTGGGAGCCGCCCAACTCAATACCTGGCTTTCCCGAGTTGATTCTCAGAACAAGTGGAACCTCCAATGTCCCCATAAACTACCCGTCCACCCCATTCGGATACCCCACTATGTCAACCCATTTCACCGTAACGCCTTCTGAGGTTCGCCCCAGGCACTATTTTCGGGAGTGTCTTCTAACATATTCACCGCACCACCAAGCTCTTCTACGACACAACCAACAGTACCCAGGCCAAGTTTTGAGACGTCGTCCTTTACTTTCCAAATACCACCATTTCAATTGGACACGAATCATGGCACCCCAAACTCCTACCCTCAACAACCTCGGTATGAGTCTACCATAGAACAAGAGAGAACTGTAAAGAATACCGAGCAAGAAGAGATCACTCGAAAAATGAAAAGCATAGAACAAAGTCTCAAGAACATACAAGGCCTGAGTGGCCAGAAGAGTGTCTCCTACGCTGACTTGTGCATGTTCCCTCATGTTCATCTGCCAATCGGTTTCAAGACTCCCAAATTTGAAAAATATAATGTACATGGGGAACCCATAGCTCACCTGAAAAAGTATTGCAATCAGTTAAAAGGAGCGGGTTGGAAAGAAGAACTCTTGATGGCTTACTTCGGGGAGAGTTTAGTCGGAATTGCATCCGAATGGTATATGGACCAAGACATCTCCCACAGGCACATATGGGACGACTTGGACCAAGACTTTGTTAGACAGTTCCAGTACAATGTGGATATAGCTCCTGATAGAAACTCTTTGTCCAATTTTAAAAAGAAATCTTCAGAAAGCTTCCGAGAGTATGCTATCAAGTGGCGTGAACAAGCTGCCAGGGTGAAACCCCCAATGGATGAAACCGAGATGGTAAGTGTCTTCTTGCAAGCCCAAAATGCTGATTACTTCCAGAACATGATGTCCGCTATGGGCAAGCCGTTTGCAGAAGCCATAAAGATTGGGGAAATGGTAGAAAGTGGTTTGAAAACGGGTCGCATCCTGAGCCAGTCGGCTATAAGAGGCACTTCTCAAGCAATCCAGAGCGGGTCGGGGGGGGGGGGGTGTAAAAAACCGGAAAAATAAAGAAGAGGTAGCAATGATGGCCTCAAGTCTGAGAAACCCCTATCAACCCCGAGGTTACTTTGGTTCCTCTTCAAACACCTCGCAACATTACTACCCTCACCAAGATGCGACATATGCCATGACTCCTTAGCCTTATGCAGTAATGAATGCCCAGCCATATGCTCAGCCGCAACAATATTATAACCAAAACCAAGCTCCACCTTCCAGAAATAACCCTCCTCACCAAGCTCCATATAATCCCTGTCTACCATAGAATAATTTTCCATATAAAGCCCGTACCCGTGAACCACCCAGAAAAACCAACTTCACACCCATCGGTGAATCATATTCCAACCTCTTCCCAAAATTTGTCCAAATGGGTTTGTTACAACCTGTACCTCCACATGCAAAACCCAGAGTCACCCTCTTACCGACCAGGTACCCGATGTGCTTATCATTCAGGCTCAGAAGGGCACGACATTGAAGATTGCTGGACCCTTAAGAGAGCGGCTGAGAACCTGGTAGAACAATAGCGGGTAGTATTGAGGGATGAGAAGGTCCTCGATGTAACCAATAACCCATTCCTAGCTCACAAAAACAGACCAATTATTAGGATGATTTGTGAGGACAGAGAGTTCGACCCAGCTTTGAAATCTATCATTGCTATTGCCGATGTTGAAAAGAAGCCCAAAGCGGAAGCAAAGCAAGCTAAGGATGAAAAGAAGAGCAACTCCACTCCTCAAAGCATAGAAAAGGCTGTGAAAGCCAAGACAGGGGCAGTACCTCCTAAAGATGCCATTCTTTATGTTCCTAGGGCCCCCAGAAAGGAACAGTTCATGTTGAGTCCCCCCAAAAGGTTTGAGCAAAACAAGGTTACACTAAAGGCACCAAAGATGTACGTACCAAAGGGGACTTATGTGGTGCGGGGGGCGATAATTTCACAAAGGCTGACTGATCCCATGGTTATCAGCCACGCACCACAGAATCCCATGAAGGACCCACTGCCATCCCCTAGAACTACAATAAAGCAGTGGTGACGTATAAGGAAAGGAAACCATGGGGGAAGTGAATTGAACAAAGCCGTCTGGGAAGTACCTCAACTTAGAAGAATTGAACAAGACCAAACAGAAACATTTTCCACTTAAAAAGCCAGTCAGTGCTGAAGAGGCAGATGAATTCTTCCAAAAGATGAAAACTTCGGACTACGCCGTGATTGATCAACTCAAAAAGTCCCCCTCTCAGGTCTCACTTTTGTCCCTGCTAATAAGCTCAAATGAGCATCAGAAAGTGTTGTTAAAGACGTTTAATGAGGCGTATGTTCCGGTCGAGACCACGGTTGAGCAATTGGAAAGAATTGCAGAACGATTTTTTGAAGTCAACCGAATCTCATTCAGCCAAAATAACTTGCCTTCGGAAGGGCTGCTCACAACAAAGCTCTTCATTTGACCGTTAAATGTGAAGGATACTAGGTGAAAAGAGTTATGTTGGATGGCGGATCTGGGGTTGACATCTGCCTTCTCTCTATTTTAGAAAGAATGGAAATTGGGACTGAAAGGATTAGACCCAACAATGTTTGCATACGTGCTTTTGACGGCGTCATGAGGGATACGATAGGGGAGATTGATTTGATCCTAACCATTGGCCCTGTGGATTTTGAAGTAACATTTCAGGTTTTTGACATGGACACCTCCTACAATTTTCTCCTAGGAAGGCCTTGGATCCATGCTGCAAGAGTCGTACCCTCTACTCTCCACCAAATGGTTAAGTTTGAACATGAAGACCAAGAAATCGTGGTCAACGGAAAAGATGAGAAATCATTCTACAGGGACCCGTCAGTCCCATGTCTGGAGGCTAAGGAAGGTAGCGAGCACATAGTCTACCAAGTTTTTGAGATCATGGTCGCGGACCAGTGTGAGGAAGGAACCCCGTGTCCTCAACCCTTCTTGTCAAACACATCAATCATGATCGCCAGTGAAATGATCAAACATGGCTACAAGCCCGTGAAAGGGCTTGGGGCATCTTTGCAAGGCATTACAGAGCCCATCACTTTGACTGCCAGTGAGAAATTATTTGGCATCAGTTTCCAAGCTACAAAAGCCGACGTAAAATAGGCTAATGAAAGTAAGAACAATTGGTGGGTTCTGCCTTAGATGGTCCCGTATCTTGCCAGAACGTTTGTAAGCCAAAGTACATAAAAGAAGAAGAAGAAGAAGAAGAGGCCTTAATGGCCGAAGAAATTGAGGACATCTGTGGGGCGATGAGGCAAATGTTGTATGAGGCTCACATGGTCCAGCCGGGTGAAGGCTCGAACACTGCTAAGGTGCAATATATGGACTTCAAATTGGAAGGCTACTCCGTTCCCAGTCAGGCGGGAATACCGGTAGTTCAGTCTTGCCATCTTTTCTGCATTCCGAGTTATTTCATGGTGTAACTCAAATGTTTTTAGTTTATTGTCTTTTAAATTCTGATGTAAACCCTTCTATATTGAAATTCAATGAAATGAAATCAATATTTTATCATCTATGAATCTCTTTCTTTATTCTTTTTGATATTTGTTATTTTTTCTTATCTCTATTTTTAGTTCTAATAATGCGGACTTAAATAACATGACATGCTTGCGGACTTCAATCCCAGATCCTAACACGCTGTCTAACTATAAAATAATGAATCAAGAACCAGAATATGATGAAGATGAGGCTTTTAGGCAAATAAACCGAGAACTGGAACAATTTAAGAATAAGCCTAAGCCAAACTTAAACAAAAGTGAGTCAGTTAATTTGGGGAGTTCGGAAGTGGTCCAGGAACCATGATAAGAGTTCACGCTGATGAAAGAACTAGGGATGCAATTAATCTAACTTTTGTTTGAATTCAAAGACGTGTTTTCTGGTCCTATGATGATATGCCAGGATTGAGTGTTGATTTAGTAGTACACAAATTTCCAACTTATCCCGGTTATCCACCTATCCAACAAAAGCAGAGAAAGTTTAAAACAGACATTAGTGACAAGATCAAAGAAGAATTCACCAAACAGTTGAAAGTCGATGTGATCTGAGTGGTCCGATACACCACATGGCTGGCTAATGTGGCCCCAGTGCCAAAGAAAGATGGGAAAACTCGAGTGTGTGTTGATTATCGGGATTTAAACAAAGCAAGCCCCAAGGACAACTTTCCATTACTAAACATCCACATCCTTGTTGACAACTATTCCAAACATGAGATACAGTCTTTCGTGAATTGTTATGCTGGGTATCATCAGGTTCTAATGGATGAAGAAAACGCAGAAAAGACGGCTTTCACCACACCTTGGGGTACTTACTGTTACAGGGTCATGCCGTTTGGTTTAAAGAACGCCGAGACAACTTACATGAGAGCTATGACTGCCATCTTTCATGACATGATGCACCAGTAAATTGAGGTATACGTGGATAATGTGATCATTAAATCCAAAATGCAGGACGACCATGTGCGGGACCTGAGAAAGTTCTTTGAGAATATGCATAAGTATGACTTAAAGTTAAATCCAGCTAAATGTGCATTCAGAGTTCCATCTGGGAAACTTTTGGGGTTTATAGTCAGTTGGAAGGGCATCGAGCTAGATCCAACAAAGATAAAGTCTATTCAGGATTTGCCCATTCCGAGAACCAAAAAAGAGGTTATGAGTCTACTGGGCAGGTTGAATTACATTAGCAGATTCATTGCTCAGTTGACTTCCACATGTGAGCCCATATTTAAGCTGTTGAAGAAAGATGCGGTGATTAGATGGACAGAGGAGTGTCAGGAAGCTTTCGACAAAATCAAAGAATATATGTCGAATCCGCCAGTGTTGGTCCCACCCGAGCCTGGAAGGCCTTTGATCTTGTACTTGATAGTGTTGGAGAATTCTTCTAGATGTGTTCTCGAGAAACATGATATGACTTGTAAGAAAGAACAAGCCATATACTATTTGAGCAAGAAGTTCACTAGTTATGAGGCCAAGTACACTTTGTTGGAAAGAACTTGTTGCGCCTTAACTTGGGTCGCTCAGAAGCTCAGGCATTACTTGTTGGCTTATACCACCTTTCTCATAACCAGGCCGGATCCTTTGAAATACATATTCCAAAAACCGATGCCCACAAGAAGGTTAGCAAAATGGCAAATCCTGCTCATCGAGTTTGACATAGTCTATGTCACCCGCACGACAATGAAAGCTCAAGCCTTGGCGGATCTCCTAGCTGAAAATCCTGTTGATGATGAATATCAGCCTTTGAGTACTTACTTTTCGGACGAGGAAGTAAATTCAGTTGAGGTAATTCCAGAAGACACCAATGCTTGGAAAATGTTCTTCGATGGAGCTGTGAATGCAAAAGGTGTCGGGATTGGGGCAATTTTGATTTCGCCCACTGGTTAGCACTATCCGGCCACAACCTAGCTTCAGTTTTTCTGTACGAACAACACTGCCAAGTATGAAGCCTGCATCATGGGCATGAACATGGCAGTCGATCAGGATGTGGAAGAATTGTTAATCAAGGGAGATTCTGACTTGAATATTTGATAAGCTCAAGGTGAAT
Organism: Nicotiana sylvestris; assembly: GCF_000393655.2. Lineage (NCBI taxonomy): Eukaryota > Viridiplantae > Streptophyta > Magnoliopsida > Solanales > Solanaceae > Nicotiana > Nicotiana sylvestris. The sequence continues at coordinate 120,919,958 of NC_091065.1, forward strand.
GGGAAACTCGGGATATCAAGCTTATTTCATACATGCAACATGTGGAAGATCTTAGAAAATGATTCAAGTCTGTCGAGTTCAGGTATATTCCTCGATTCCACAATGAGTTAGCTGATGCACCGGCTACTTTGGCCTCAATGCTGCCGTATCCGGACAATGTCCACATTGACCCATTGGAAATCCAAGTCTGAAAGATACATGGTTATTGCGATGTAGTTGAAATAGAACCAGATATTCAGTCATGGTATCATGATATCAAAAGATTCTTGAAAACAAAGGAATATCCCAAGCAAGCCAGTGGAGACCAAAAGAGAACCATTAGAAGGCTCGCTAGTAGTTTCTTTTCAAGCGGAGAAGTCTTGTACAAAAGAACTCCAGATTTAAGATGTGTGGATGCCTAAGAAGCTGGAAAAATCATGAGTGAAGTGCATGCAGGAGTATGTGGACCCTATATGAATGGGTACGTCCTTGCAAAGAAAATCCTTCGGGCAGGTTATTACTGGATGACCATGGAAATGGATTGCTTCAGTTTCGTCCGAAAGTGTCATCAGTGTCAGGTGCACAGTGACCTGATTCATGCACCGCCTTTAGAACTACATCCTATGTAAGTACGGTGGACGTTTATTGCTTGGGGTATGGATGTCATTGGGCCAATCGAGCTGAAAACTTCAAATGGGCACAGATTCATCTTAGTTTCCATTGACTATTTCACAAAGGGGTTGAAGCAGTCACTCTTAAAGCCGTCACCAAAAAGGCGGTGGTGGACTTTGTGCATTCCAACATCATCTGTTGTTTTGGTATTCCTAAGACTATCATTACGGACAATGCTTCAAATTTGAATAGTCATTTGATGAGGGATGTATGCGAACAATTTAAGATTACGCATCAGAATTCTACCCTTTATCGCCCCAAAGCTAATGGTGCTGTTGAAGCAGCGAACAAAAACATCAAGAAGATCCGCAGGAAAATGATTCAAAGTTCTAGACAATGGCATAAAAAGTTGCCTTTTGCATTGTTGGGATATCGCACAACCATGCGCACATCAGTTGGGGCGATACCCTGTCTACTGGTTTATGGCACTGAAGCCGTAATACCCACAGAAGTTGAAATTCCATCTCTTCGAATCATCGTTGAAGCTGAGATTGAGGACAATGAATGGGTCAAGACCCGTCTAGAACAGTTAACCATGACAGATGAAAAGCGGATGGCCGCAGTTTGCCACAGGCAGTTGCATCAACAAAGAATGGCCCATGCCTACAACAAGAAAGTTCGGCCTAGGAACTTTGAAGTGGGGCAACTCGTCTTGAGACGCATTCTCCTGCATCATAAGGAAGCAAAAGGAAAATTCTCTCCAAATTGGAAGGGTCCGTACATTATAAGAAAATTGTTGCCAAAAGGGGCATTGTACTTGGGAGACATTGAAGGAAATAACCCTGAAAAAGCTATCAATGCGGACGTGGTCAAAAGGTATTACGTTTAACCCTTCTGTGGTACTGATATTCTACGATTGGGATGATGAAGGCTTTCATTCTCGCTACCCAAACACTATCAACCCCTTGCAAATCCTTTGAGCCAGTTACCTTTCTTTGATTACCCTCTTTGGAACCGAAAAATGTTGGAAAAAAATCATTCAAAAACAAAGTTTCCTGAAATACGTTCGACTTGATTCCGAAAGGATACGTAGGCAGCCTCTCTCTGGGGTTCAGTCATACCAAAATAAAAATTCACATTTCCCCACAATTGAAATTGGGGCAGAAGTTATAATGTTTCAGCAATAGTTTTTGCTTGAAAGGTTCCAAAGTTGTAATTCATTGTAATTCAATCCAAATTCTTTTCACTCAAAGCCTTGATCAAGTCTTTTCGATCAATCGGTAAAGATGTTCAAAATTGGAGGATGTGGTTACTTGGATCTGATACAATCAAATGAGAGAAATAAAATGAGAGAGTCTTATTGGTGAAAACCCACACGGGCACCATAGGGCGATGGTAAATAGAGAAATTAAAAATGAGAGATTCTTGTCAGTGAAAACTCGCAAAGAGCACTATAAGACGACAGTGAGAAGAGAAATGAGAGAGGTCAGTTGGTGAAAACCCGCAAAAGGCGCCACTGATTGAAAAAGGGATCCCTTACAACCATCGATACTGATAGAGTCCTGGCAAGGTTTATCGGTTTGGAGGTATGGGTTATGATGGGTGTCACACCTCCTTTTTCCGCACCCGATGGGGTGCAAGGGAGTTTTTTCCAATTAAAGGACAATCGAAACGGGATTGGTTTAATTATTTTAGAGTCGCCACTTGGGAGATTTAGGGTGTCCCAAGTCACCAATTTTAATCCCGAATCGAGGAAAAGAATGACTCCATATTACAGTCTGCGTACCAGAAATCCGGATAAGGAATTCTGTTAACCCGGGAGAAGGTGTTAGGCATTCCCGAGTTCCGTGGTTCTAGCACGGTCGCTCAACTGTTATATTCGGCTTGATTATCTGATTTTATACAAGTGTGAACTTATGTGCAAAATTTAACTTTTAACCGCTTTTATCATTTACTGTTTTTATCAAGAATTGCAACGTTGTGAAAATGTATCTCGAACCGCGTTACAATCAATGTACCCGTGGTCGTCGACACACTTTGACTCCGTTGAGATTTGGATTTGGGTCACATCAATGTGCACCCGAGTTTAAGGAAATTAAATTATTAAAGGCGCGCCTAAAGCGACTAGCGTATTTATTTTGGGTAGGACCGTGGAATTTTACTAAACGGTCCATCCCGAAGTCTAAATAATTTTTAAAGCAAATATTTACTGAGGGCCCCGCAATTTGTATTTTATTTGGCGAGGCTCATCTCATTCTTATTTTTTTTAAAATGAATTTGCAACGTCATGGACACGCATCTCGAACCACGTCACAATCAATGTACCCGTGATTAGAAACACATTTCGACTCCGTTGAGAATTGGATTTGGGTCACATAAATGTGCACCCGAGTTTAAGAAGGTAAGATTTATTAAGGCGCGTCCTAAAGAGTCTAACGTATTGTTATTTTAGGAAGAGGCCGTGAAGGTTCATTAAACGGCCAAATCCAAAGTCTAGTCAATGGTTATGTATTTTATTGAGGGCCCCGGCGGTTTGTGATTTATTTGGCGAGGCTCGTCTCATTTTTATTTTAAAGGATAAACCTATAGTGACTATATTTTCTATTAAGTTCGTCTCTAAAATAAAAGAAAATCTCTTAATTATTTACATGCTGAAAACGTAACTTATTAGTTATTAGTTTACGGCTAATGCGATTGGAAAATTGCGATCGAGTTTGTACAAAGAAAAACTGCTTTCATTTTTATATTCTATTATTTACTAATGCTAGAACATGAGAGGGATACACAATAATATCAAAGCCGATTAACTATTCTTCAAATAATTTAAACTAGCATTATTAGATGAAGAAATCATACATATGCAGCCTCATTACTCATTAATTAATCGACTACATTTTTATACAAAGAGAGGAAAATTAATATTCAAACACAGATCCAAACAAAAGAATTCAACAGGAACATGAGCCTGATTAATATTTCATTTTTCGCTTCAAGCCAAGTGTGTACAAATATGTACCTGGAAACAGCAGTACAAGAACAAAAGAAGTAGGAGTCAGCAACAGTAATAACGCGGCAACAGCAGGTTCAGCAACACCGCAAAACCAGTAACAACCAGTAGAATGACCCAGTAACAGATTGAAAACTCAGCAGTGCAAAAGTACAATCACAATCAAAGCAGAAGAGAGAACAGATGCAAGAGGCAGTAGTTTCGGATTTTGAATAACCCTCGAGAAAAGCAAACGGAAATTATTCGAGTGAAAATTCAAATTGCATTTCTCTTTTACTCTCAAAATATTTCAAGTATGTCCGCTCTCAAAATGTAGAAAAATGTTTTATGTTCTACCTCACGTATTAAAACTCTCTCCCCAAAAATCCTCTCAATAATATTCAAGTTCTCAAAACTCTCTCAAAAAATCCTCCCTATTTCAAGTCAAGAATGACTCTATATATAGCAAGACAAGTCTTCCATTCCCAACCCCAAAATTATTCCCCCAATGGCATGCTTTGGCCCACTATTAAATGTCTTCTTTATTTTAAATTTTGTCCCCCATGCCTACATTAAATAAATACCACATTCCCAACCCATTACAATATGTCCCCCATGCCTACATTAAACAAGTATAAGATTCCTCCCCATTATGTTTTGTCTTGTCCCCCATTACATTAAACAAGTACATCAAAAAACCCACCCCATTATATTTGTCCCCCATGCTTAACATAAAGAATCAAAATAATGTTCAATTACCAAACTACCCCTCCGACCTTATTGCAATTACAAATCTACCCTCGAATGCAATGCAATTTACCAAATTACCCCTCTGCTCTAAACAATCAATTAATCATAACTCAACCAAAATATAGTCAAGATGACCAATTTCTCAACAATCTTCAACAACAATTTACATGAACATGATGAACAACACAAACTCCAAATTAATGGAAATAAATCAACCATATCGGGAACCAATCCTGGTTAATTTAGACCATTAATGGATGAACAAAGAGACAATAATACAAACAACAATATGCATGATTCAAATTAAACTAACAAATCAAAACAAACATAAACTCACATTAAATCGCTGGATTTAAACATGAACTTCAAACAAAGATGAACATGAATTAAATCTGTTTTAAGCAACACACATGACGGATTCTAACGATTCAAACAACATTAATATTTTCTGGAAACAACAAGAAACAAATTGAAGAAATAATTAATTAAATTTCAATTTGAATCTAACAAACATAAAACTAACAAATATTCACTTAAACAACAATACAAACATGAAATAAACATGAAAAATAACTAATTAACTTCCATTTGAAATCTGAAAAATTAATTTAACAAACAACACATGAACATGAACTAAAAATTAATTCAAACGATAAACAAAACAAACATTTGCCGATTTTAGATTCGAAAATATCAAAACAAAATACGGACAAACATAAAATTCAAAAACTACTAACCGGATCAACACGACATATGTATGAACTGTTTTGACAAAACTCAAATGGGAATAAATCTGTCCGGACTCAACGACGAACTCACCTCCCTTGTAAACTTGACGAACTCAAAACGACGCTCGACGACCTCGACTAAAACTCAAACGAGCAGCTCGTCTGAAGATACAACAGCTGGGCGAAGGAGAAGTGATGAACAGCAATAGCTCGGAGGAACTGGACGTCGAGCAGTAGCAGTCCGGCGACAGCCTGGCCATGGTGATGCCCAAGCTCGGAGAAGCGAAGCAGTAACGGAGGTCGTTTGGCCATGGGGAAGATGAAGCCGTGAAGCTGGTCGACGCAGCAAGCAGAAGCAACTGGTCGACGACGTCCATGGCGAAAAGGTACTGGACCCGATGGCAGCGTGCGAGCTTGGCCGTGACGAGCAGCGGCGATGGGAGCTTCGAACAACAGCTGACTCGTCGAGGCTGTGGTCGTTTGGTTGTTTGGACGATGAAGTAGAAGGCAGGAGTAGCAGGTTGTTTGGTTTGAAACAGAAGCAACAACGACATGGACGTCGAGCTCAAGCTTGAGCTCGACGAGCTTCATCAATGACGGATAGGGCTGGGGTCGTTTGAACGCGAAGGAGGTTGTGTCGTTTGGTGGTGTTTGGGACGGGAAGCTGGGCAGCCATGGATGCTTGGTTGGAGCTTTGGAGGAGTTTTTTGAGTTTGGGGAAGAAGAAGATAGGGAAGGGGCGGATGAGTTAGTTTAGGTTTTTAGGGTTTTTGGGTTTTTTTATTTTTTTGTTTTGTTTCTTGTTTTGACAAAATGAAAAAGGGGTGTTGGGTATTTGGGTCATGGGGCGGACCGGGTCGACCCGGTCTGAAGTGGACTGGGTCGTGGAGAAGATTGGGCAATTTTTTTTTTGGGCCTTTGGCTTACAATTGAAGAAGTGGCCCAATCCGATTTTCTTTTGTATTTTTGTTCTCTTTTCTTCTTTTATTTTCTAAAACTAAATTATAAAAGTACTTAAATTATTATTAAGAACTAAATTAAGTTATAAAAGCGCAAATTAACTCCCAATAACAATTAACGCACAATTAAGTAATAATTAAGCATAAAATTGTATATTTGGACATTAAATGCTAAAAATGCAAAAGGTGCCTATTTTTGTAATTTTTAATTTTTGTAAAACTAATTTAATTACTAACAATTGTAGAATTAAATCCTACATGCAAAATGCGACATATTTTTATATTTTTTATTAATTTAACAAATAAGCAAACACAAACAAATACAAATAATTATCCAAAAATATCACAAAAATACTCAAAATTGCACACCAAGGAAAATCATTTTATTTTGCATTTTTTTGGGAGTATTTCTCATATAGGGCAAAAATTACGTGCTTACAGCTTCCCCTCTTTGCCCGGAGACACGAAGGGTTTTCGTGCAAAGATAAAGCGAGCGATTTTTGCCCATCCGAGTACTCCGTGTGAAGCATTTTTTTTGAAAACGATTTAACCGAACCTTTGCTTCAAAGGTTTCCTACATATCCCTGGCTAAAGGGGAATCAAGTTAATGTAGTTCGGGAAGTTTTGGTAGCTGGGACTACCGTGGGACTGCGATGTTACTGCTGTTGCATGTTGTTATCACTACTTACTGATCTCTTTGTTACACCGTGCTTAAAAGAAAACAAGAAGCTAGGCTAGATTGAAATTTGTTCTTGTTGCCTTGCTTTCTTGTCGACTTGTGTTTCCTCCGGTGCTTTTCTTCCGTGAATTTTGGAATGATACTGGCCATCTGCTTTTCTGAATACCAGTTTTCATCATTTTGCTCGGTCCGCTGGGGACATGGCTTTCTTCATTAAGCTTTTGGCGGTTCCTCTGGTGGGTACGGCTTTCTTCATCAGACTTGTTATGCTGGGCATGATTTAATGTTCACCAGCTGCTTCTTTCAAGACGCGTCTTTTCTTCCTTTTGAGTCATGCGCCTGAATTTGTGCTGGGACCTCTTGTTGCAACCTTCTGTTTCCGGTGCTGAGATTTTATTGTTTCCTGTTGGAGATTCTTGTTGTAACCCTCTGTTTTATTGTCTTCTGACTTGATCTTGAAATGTATGCCTCTGTTATTATGGGCGGGCTCCCAACTTCAACACTTGAAAAGTAAAGACTGGAATGTATGCCTCTGTTATCTGGGCGGGCTCCCAACTTCAACACTTGAAAAGTAAAGACTGGAATGTATGCCTCTGTTATCTGGGCGGACTCCCAACTTCACTACTTGAAAATTAAAGACTGAAATGTATGCCTCTGTTATCTGGGCGGGCTCCCAACTTCAACACTTGAAAAGTAAAGACTGGAATGTATTCTTCTGTTATTATGGGCAGGCGCCTGGCTTCATCATCTTGAATTTAACAACCTCTATTCTCCAGGTGGGATCCTACAACCAAAACAAACAAAACAAACGAGAATTTCCTAACCCAGTTTGCACTGGGAAGATTTGTGAGTCGTTAGCAAAATTGTAACCTATTTATACTACTGATGCAATGATGAGAGTAAACTAAAGACTAGGCTAGGATGTGCATCTCCTACGAGTAAAACCAAAACTCTTGCTAGCAAATGTGTCTGCTAAAAAAACCTCAATGACTCAAACTAGAAAGTGCTTCTTCTATGGTTGAATCGGAATGAGCTAAACTAGGAAGTGCGTCTCCTAAGGGTGAAAACTTCAAAGAACTAGACTAGGAATTGTGTTTCCTATGGTCGAACTCAAAATGAATCAAACTACGAAGTGCATCTCCTAAGGGTGAAATCTCAATTCCGGAAGTGCGTCTCCTGAAATAAAGTATAACCTGAAAAAGCCAAACTAGGAAGTGCATCTCCTAAAGTAAAAGTATAACCTGAAAAAGCCAAACTAGGAAGTGCGTCTCCTAAAGTAAACTTAATTCAGGAAGTGCGTTTCCTATGCACGAAATTAAACTTAGGAAGTGCGTCTCCTAGGGGTTAAATAGTCTTAGGAAGTGCGTCTCCTATGGGTGAAACCTTAATGATTTTGAACTAGGAAGTGCGTCTCCTATGAATGAAAATAATTTAGGAAATGCGTCTCCTATGCGTGAAATCTTAATTTAGGAAGTGCGTCTCCTATGGGATAAAAGTAAACTTAGGAAGTGCGTCTCCTATGGGCAAAACTAAACTTTAAGGAAGTGCGTCTCCTATTGGGTACAATAAACTTAGGAAGTGCGTCTCCTGTGGGTACAATAAACTTAGGAAGTGCGTCTCCTATTGGTAGAACTGAACTTGGGAAGTGCGTCTCCTATGGTAAAACTGAACTTAGGAAGTGCGTCTCCTATTGGTAGAACTGAACTTAGGAAGTGCGTCTCCTATGGTAAAACTGAACTTAGGAAGTGCGTCTCCTATGGTAAAACTGAACTTTAGGAAGTGCGTCTCCTATGGTAAAACTGAACTTAGGAAGTGCGTCTCCTATTGGGTACAATAAACTTAGGAAGTGCGTCTCCTATTGGGAAAAACTAAACTTAGGAAGTGCATCTCCTATTGGTAAAACTTACTTAGGAAGTGCATCTCCTATGGGTACAACTATACTTAGGAAGTGCGTCTCCTGTTGGTGAAATAAACTTAGGAAGTGCGTCTCCTATTGGTGAAATAAACTTAGGAAGTGCGTCTCCTATTGGTGAAACTTTTCTTAGGAAGTGCGTCTCCTATTGGGTAAAACTAACTTAGGAAGTGCGTCTCCTATTGGGTGAAATAACTTAGGATGTGCGTCTCCTATTGGGTGAAATAACTTAGGAAGGTGCGTCTCCTATTGGTACAACTAAACTTAGGAAGTGCGTCTCCTATTGGTGAAACTATTCTTAGGAAGTGCGTCTCCTATTGGTAAAACTTGGCTTAGGAAGTGCGTCTCCTACTGGTGAAACTATTCTTAGGAAGTGCGTCTCCTATAGGTGAAACTATTCTTAGGAAGTGCGTCTCCTCTTGGTGAAACTTATCTTAGGACTAACTTAGGATGTGCGTCTCCTCTTGGTGAAACTATTCTTAGGAAGTGCGTCTCCTCTTGGTGAAACTATTCTTAGGAAGTGCGTCTCCTTAGGATGTGCGTCTCCTATTGGTGAAACTTAGCTTAGGAAGTGCGTCTCCTATTGGTGAAACTTAGCTTAGGAAGTGCGTCTCCTATTGGTGAAACTATTCTTAGGAAGTGCGTCTCCTATTGATGAAACTATTCTTAGGATGTGCGTCTCCTATTGGTGAAACTGACTTAGGATGTGCGTCTCCTCTTGGTGAAACTTACTTAGGAAGTGCGTCTCCTCTTGGTGAAACTTAACTTAGGATGTGCGTCTCCTGTTGGTGAAACTAACTTAGGATGTGCGTCTCCTGTTGGTGAAACTAACTTAGGATGTGCGTCTCCTCTTGGTGAAACTATTTTTAGGAAGTGCGTCTCCTTAGGACGTGCGTCTCCTATTGGTGAAACTTTTCTTAGGAAGTGCGTCTCCTCTTGGTGAAACTAACTTAGGATGTGCGTCTCCTCTTGGTGAAACTATTTTTAGGAAGTGCGTCTCCTTAGGACGTGCGTCTCCTATTGGTGAAACTTTTCTTAGGAAGTGCGTCTCCTCTTGGTGAAACTAACTTAGGATGTGCGTCTCCTCTTGGTGGAACTTACTTAGGATGTGCGTCTCCTATTGGTGAAATTGACTTAGGAAGTGCGTCTCCTAATGGTGAAACTTATCTTAGGATGTGCGTCTCCTATTGGTGAAACTTAACTTAGGATGTGCGTCTCCTATTGGTAAAAACAAACTTAGGAGGAAATGCATCTCCTATGGGTGGAACTAAAACAAACTTAGGAGGAAATGCATCTCCTATGGGTGGACTAAAACAAACTTAGGAGGAAATGCATCTCCTATGGGTGAAACTAAAACAAACTTAGGAGGAAATGCATCTCCTATGGGTGGACTAAAACAAACTTAGGAGGAAATGCATCTCCTATGGGTGAAACTAAAACAAACTTAGGAGGAAATGCATCTCCTATGGGTGGACTAAAACAAACTTAGGAGGAAATGCATCTCCTATGGGTGGACTAAAACAAACTTAGGAGGAAATGCATCTCCTATGGGTGAAACTAAAACAAACTTAGGAGGAAATGCATCTCCTATGGGTAAAAATAAACTTAGGAGGAAATGCATCTCCTATGGGTGAAATAACTTAGGAAGTGCGTCTCCTATGGGTAAAGCTTAGGAAGTGCGTCTCCTATTGGCAAAACTAGACTTAGGAAGTGCGTCTCCTATTGGTAAAGGCTAGGCTTAGGAAGTGCGTCTCCTATTGGTAAAGGCTAGGCTTAGGAAGTGCGTCTCCTATTGGAACAGACGTGGAATGTATTCCCTTGTTATACAGGTGGGCGCCTAATGGTAAAGACATGAAATGTATTCCCTTGTTATACAGGTGGGTGCCTGAAATATGAAATGCACAGACAAAAAGTATTCCTCTCGTTATTCAGGTGGGCGCCTGTCTATACTAAGACATAAAAGTATTCCTCTCGTTATTCAGGTGGGCGCCTGTCTATACTAAGACATAAAAGTATTCCTCTCGTTATTCAGGTGGGCGCCTGTCTTCGAGAAAATTTTCACAATGAGAAAATTTTCTGCCCCGGTTTGATGATTTTCTTTATGGCCTGTCTTTCCGCCATCAATAACGTTCATTTTCCCTGTTTCTAAATCAAAGAAAAATTTGTTAGTTTAAAAACATGGTAAGCGGTCATGCCACTCTTGTTGGGGATGGTTTCCTCTTTCTCCTTTCCCAGCTTTGTGTTCCATTATGCTATCAAACTTGCTGGGGATGATATTAATTGCTGACACTGGCCCATCCCTTTTATCAATCTCATCTTGATAGGGATACCCTTCTTGACACGGGTTTTGCGCCTGTTCCTTGTACCACTTGGATGTACTAGTTGATGGCCTATTTTGAAGTCATTTCCCACTGGTTCCGACCAAACAGACTCTACTAGGGAATTTTCCTATGAAAGGAAAAAAATAAAAAGAAACAAAATAAAGACAAAGGAAAAGATGACTCTTTAACAAAAGAAACTATAAATAAAAATCTATCAAACGCAGATACCGACTCTAATGGCCATGACATGCGTATGTGGCCTATCCTCTGCCGTCAATCGTCTCTCAAGACCTTCCCTTGACGATTCCCCATCTGATTCCCAATCTTATTCGACTTGTAGTGCCCGAAGGGTTTTTTCACTATCAAGCCTCTCTCATTTTGGTTTTCTCTCAGCTTTCATCGCCTTATGGTGCCTGTGAAGGTTTTCACCGATAAGACTCTCTCATTTGTATTACTTTCCAGCTGGGGATTTGGAGTGTCACCGGTATGACTCTTTCTGTTGGAGATTAGAGTCCTTTCTGCTGTGGAACAGAATGTTATGTTCGCCGGTAAGACTCTCATTTGTCTGACTTGGCATCTTTTGAAGACTGGTCAGAAGGTCTTTCTTTGGACCGTAATGTGGGTTTTGGATAGGCTAGAAAGAAAGGGTATAAAAGGCTAAAAAAATACATTAATTTTGGGTTATTAGTTACAACCTTCGGAATTAGATTTATTCACAATAAACGCAACCTTTGCCCCAGTTTCTTGCTTGGGGATATCCTAACTGATTTTTTTTTCATTTTTCAAAACTATGACCGAGCCGTGAAGCGCCTACGTATCCTGTTTGAGGAATCAGGTCAAACGTAGTTCCCAATTCCTCTTTTCATTCCGACTTTCTTTTGTTTGTTTTTTTCTTTTCTTTTTTTCTTCTTTCATTTTTCTCTTTTTTCGTTTTGTTGTTTTTTTTTCATGCCATATGCTTGCGTTTTCTAGTCATTTTTTCTGATTCCGAACGAGGGGTATGACAAAAAATAAGTAAGGCTCAAAAGGGGTAACGAAGGATAAATTGTTTAGGTAGTAGAATAAAATGCCTTCGTCATTCCAGTCTTCAAACTATGCCAAGTGCAAACAACACAATTTAAACAACGATTTGTAGCCTCTTCCGATGGTGCTGGACTTGACAATTATATTCAACATTTGCTTTTTCATTGGTCCTTTCTAAAGAACCGTTGGGCGACACTCTCATTATCATGAACGACCCTCATGCCAATTTGGCGAATCTTGCTTTTAACGATTTTTCTTCATATTTTACTTGCCCCAGTTCCATATGACTCGAGCTCTGAATAATCTCAACCGTCCTTATTTCCTTTAAATGGTCTGATCGGGGTTTTATAATTAACTTTAAGATTAGGCCCCAAACTGTGTGCGCATGTCATGTCACTAGAATCGTCGTTGAAAAAATGATAAAAGGACTAAACAAAAGAAGATTGGAAATAATAAAAGACCGGATTTTGCATTAGACTACCGGCGAAATGGTTTGAATAACAAAACAAAACAAACCAGAACAAAATCCTAAACAACCCTGACAAAACTTAAACAGACCGCTATGACAAAAACGGAAAGATAAGCGGCATGATATTGACACAAAACAATCCGAATTACAATCCTAATGATCCGAACAACAGAAATGAAAACAAAATAAGCCACCACAAGCTTCTCTCCTGTTAACCAAGTAACAGAGCGTCCTTCCACTTTATCAAGACTGGCATCTTAGCCACTGAGCTTCGCATCGATACTGCCAAGACCATTACCAGCTTCAATATCATCAACATTGGTCAACAAGTTCTCAAGAGGATTCGCGTGCTCCCTGTCACTGTCATCGATCACAATTGCCCCTTCCTGAATCATTCTTTCTATTTCCTTTTTCAAAGAACGACAGTCTTCAATGCTATGTCCTTGGACATTAGAGTGATACACGCATCGAACAGCAGGATCGAATCTTTTTGCATATGGGTCTGGAGTATAGCCAAGGAGCGGCTCAATCAGTCCTGAAAGCTTTAGCTTTTCAAACAAACTCGCGTAGGATTCCCCAATTGGCGTGAAATTGTTTCCTTGCCTTTGTTTCCCCCCATACCCCTGTTTTCTAGGGTCGTTGGGTGCTTGAAAGCATTGTGAAGGCAAGAATGCATTATGTGGTGCTGGCTCTCGCCATTGGGGGTGACCTGATGGTTGACCCTGCGACCGGGCCTTGTTCGGAGGATAATACTGAGGCGGATTATATGGATCTCGGGGGCAGGCTTGGGCATGATGGGCTGAAAAGAGTGGCTTTGATGGTGGATACTAAGGCAAAGCATGTTAACCGTTTCTAACATGCTTTGCTTTAAACAACATGCGTCATCCCGGCTTGCTTATTTGCCCCTTTGAAGTGCTTTGAGAACCCCTGTATTTATTCTATTTTGTATTTTCTTTTTCTTTATTAATGGCGGTAGAATCTTATGGAGATTGCCTACGTATCATGACCCCGCATGAATCAGACCTTGCGTAGTTCGGACCAATAAAAGATAAACAATAATAAATATTTTTTTCAAAATTTTCATATTAAAACAAATTGAGTTTCAAAGGTTTGAAGATGACCTACGAACTCGAAAATCAAACAACCCACATATTCTAATAAAAATATTTACAAGCTCCAAAGCAAATGACCAGCTTCCTTTCTCCGTTTGACAAATGCAACCGAACGGTTATTTTTGCAAACGTGACCCCTTCCAAATTCCACATGAATTTGAGGCCGAGGAGGATTATTTTATGACACTTTTACAAACTTGTCCGTTTTTTTATGAAAATAACCTTTCGACAACTGAAAGATACTCTAAGGCTATTTCGGCAAGAACGGTTTTAAGACGCGGCCGAAACTGGCTCGGCTTCTTTTGACTAAAATTTAAACGGTATTCACTTGACCGCTGACTCTTTGTTTTGTTTTTTTTTTCTTTTCAAATTACAATAAAATCTGGTGTTGCAAACACGGCCCTTCAGCGCCTCGGGGACGAAGATTTATAGGGCTGTGTGGGTCAACTAGACCAAAAATTCTAAACATGACCCAAAAAGTGACTGTTTATGCAAAGTCAGCCTTCCGGCGTCCCTTTCAGGAACATTCGGCTATTTATGACAAAACAGAATCACTCGGCTTATTTACAACTCTTTTTATCGTTTTTCAAATTAGAAAACTCAATATTGCAAACACGGCCTTTCAACGTCTCGGGGACGAAGATTTTTAAAGGCTGTGTGGGTCAACTGGACCAAATCTTAAAAAAAATGACCCGAAGGTGGCTGTTTATGCAAAGTCAGCCTTCCGGCGTCCCTTTCGGGAACATTCGGCTATTTATGACAAAACAGCATCACCCGAACTCTTTATGACAGAATTGAAATTTTGACATTTTTTTTTATTATTTGTTTTTGGCTATTTTAGCAAAAGGTGGGTTGGATATCACCCGACTTATTTATGACATATTTTTTTATTTTATTACTTATTCGTTTTTGGCTTTTTTAGCAAAAGGTGGGGTTGGACCCGATGAGGGTTGCCTACGTATCTCACATCCGGTGAGAATCAAACCCGCATAGTTCGGGCAAATAAACTATTTTTTGAGAAGACCTTTTTCCATTTTCTATATTTTTTTTCCACAACAAACAAACAAACTATTATTTTTCATTCATAACAAACAAACAAACTAACGTAAAACATAAAACATTCCTTCTTTTTCTTTTTTTTTTTTCAAAATTTCGGCAGAGTTTCGCCACTACTTGGACATTTGTTTTTTTTTCTAACAATAAGTAGCCATATCTCTACACTGTTATTTTCTCCTCTTTTCCACTATTTTCTAATTTGTGGATGATGAAAACATACACAATCCTTTTTTTTTGAATTTCCAATGCTTCTTTCTATATATATACATATATATTTTATTTTTTATATTTATTATATTTTCAAAAATGTGGCATGGGGGACATAGGGAATTTCAAGACTTCTTGGATTCCGCAAATGTTCCCCATGTGCTTTTCAAAAATGAAGCGTGGGGGACATAGGGGAATTCCAAGGCTTCTTGGATTCCACAAATGTTCCCCATGTGCTTTCCCAAAAAGCAAGCGTGGGGGACATAGGGAATTCCAAGGCTTCTTGGATTCCACAAATGTTCCCCATGCTTTGATTAAAATAACACCATGCTGGAAATGACCAAATGACTCATTCGCCCTTGACTAAATACAACATGTAGCACATAGGATGCCGAAAGATGGTCTATTATTTTCAGGTTGCTTGTCCTAGACGGACCCAACCCCTATGTTGAGTCCCCTAAGTCAAATGCACATGATGCAAATAAACGTTCCTACTAGGGATCCGGCATGTGGCTTTGTTATACTAGGTTCAAAAACCTGGGTCGGTGTTCTAGACAGTGTACCCGAGCGGACAACTCGAGCTGAGGAAGGAGCTCCTTTCCGGGAACCAAAAGGCCAGCCGGCTTAGAAACTTTCCGAGCCTCTTTTATTCAGGGTATGACACTAACAGAATAGGGAGTCTCAACCAGTAAGCACATCCCCGGAGGTAAGAAGAGAAAGGTTTCGGCACAGTTTATATACAGTTCAAATAATATCAAAGCGGTAAAAGCAGCATTTAGCACATTAGGCCAAACATATAATAAAATCAGATAATAAATAAAGCCAAATAATAACAATTATTCTAAGCTCGAATTTCTAACCCTGAACCAGTGATTTTGGGTCATTTTTTATCCCCAGCAGAGTCGCCAGAGCTGTCACATCTCCTTTTTCCGCACCCGATGGGGTGCAAGGGAGTTTTTTTCCAATTAAAGGACAATCGAAACGGGATTGGTTTAATTATTTTAGAGTCGCCACTTGGGAGATTTAGGGTGTCCCAAGTCACCAATTTTAATCCCGAATCGAGGAAAAGAATGACTCCATATTACAGTCTGCGTACCAGAAATCCGGATAAGGAACTCTGTTAACCCGGGAGAAGGTGTTAGGCATTCCCGAGTTCCGTGGTTCTAGCACGGTCGCTCAACTGTTATATTCGGCTTGATTATCTGATTTTATACAAGTGTGAACTTATGTGCAAAATTTAACTTTTAACCGCTTTTATCATTTACTGTTTTTATCAAGAATTGCAACGTTGTGAAAATGTATCTCGAACCGCGTTACAATCAATGTACCCGTGGTCGTCGACACACTTTGACTCCGTTGAGATTTGGATTTGGGTCACATCAATGTGCACCCGAGTTTAAGGAAATTAAATTATTAAAGGCGCGCCTAAAGCGACTAGCGTATTTATTTTGGGTAGGACCGTGGAATTTTACTAAACGGTCCATCCCGAAGTCTAAACAATTTTTAAAGCAAATATTTACTGAGGGCCCCGCAATTTGTATTTTATTTGGCGAGGCTCATCTCATTCTTATTTTTTTAAAATGAATTTGCAACGTCATGGACACGCATCTCGAACCACGTCACAATCAATGTACCCGTGATTAGAAACACATTTCGACTCCGTTGAGAATTGGATTTGGGTCACATAAATGTGCACCCGAGTTTAAGAAGGTAAGATTTATTAAGGCGCGTCCTAAAGAGTCTAACGTATTGTTATTTTAGGAAGAGGCCGTGAAGGTTCATTAAACGGCCAAATCCAAAGTCTAGTCAATGGTTATGTATTTTATTGAGGGCCCCGGCGGTTTGTGATTTATTTGGCGAGGCTCGTCTCATTTTTATTTTAAAGGATAAACCTATAGTGACTATATTTTCTATTAAGTTCGTCTCTAAAATAAAAGAAAATCTCTTAATTATTTACATGCTGAAAACGTAACTTATTAGTTATTAGTTTACGGCTAATGCGATTGGAAAATTGCGATCGAGTTTGTACAAAGAAAAACTGCTTTCATTTTTATATTCTATTATTTACTAATGCTAGAACATGAGAGGGATACACAATAATATCAAAGCCGATTAACTATTCTTCAAATAATTTAAACTAGCATTATTAGATGAAGAAATCATACATATGCAACCTCATTACTCATTAATTAATCGACTACATTTTTATACAAAGAGAGGAAAATTAATATTCAAACACAGATCCAAACAAAAGAATTCAACAGGAACAGGAGCCTGATTAATATTTCATTTTTCGCTTCAAGCCAAGAGTGTACAAATGTGTACCTGGAAACAGCAGTACAAGAACAAAAGAAGTAGGAGTCAGCAACAGTAATAACGCGGCAACAGCAGGTTCAGCAACACCGCAAAACCAGTAACAACCAGTAGAATGACCCAGTAACAGATTGAAAACTCAGCAGTGCAAAAGTACAATCATAATCAAAGCAGAAGAGAGAACAAATGCAAGAGGCAGTAGTTTCGGATTTTGAATAACCCTCGAGAAAAGCAAACGGAAATTATTCGAGTGAAAATTCAAATTGCATTTCTCTTTTACTCTCAAAATATTTCAAGTATGTCCGCTCTCAAAATGTAGAAAAATGTTTTATGTTCTACCTCACGTATTAAAACTCTCTCCCCAAAAATCCTCTCAATAATATTCAAGTTCTCAAAACTCTCTCAAAAAATCCCTCCCTATTTCAAGTCAAGAATGACTCTATATATAGCAAGACAAGTCTTCCATTCCCAACCCCAAAATTATTCCCCAAATGGCATGCTTTGGCCCACTATTAAATGTCTTCTTTATTTTAAATTTTGTCCCCCATGCCTACATTAAATAAATACCACATTCCCAACCCATTACAATATGTCCCCCATGCCTATATTAAAAAAGTATAAGATTCATCCCCATTATGTTTTGTCTTGTCCCCCATTACATTAAACAAGTACATCAAAAAACCCACCCCATTATATTTGTCCCCCATGCTTAACATAAAGAATCAAAATAATGTTCAATTACCAAACTACCCCTCCGACCTTATTGCAATTACAAATCTACCCTCGAATGCAATGCAATTTACCAAATTACCCCTCTGCTCTAAACAATCAATTAATCATAACTCAACCAAAATATAGTCAAGATGACCAATTTCTCAACAATCTTCAACAACAATTTACATGAACATGATGAACAACACAAACTCCAAATTAATGGAAA
Organism: Nicotiana sylvestris; assembly: GCF_000393655.2. Classification (NCBI taxonomy): domain Eukaryota; kingdom Viridiplantae; phylum Streptophyta; class Magnoliopsida; order Solanales; family Solanaceae; genus Nicotiana; species Nicotiana sylvestris. Next base: position 120,938,004 of record NC_091065.1, read on the forward strand.
TAAATCAACCATATCGGGAACCAATCCTGGTTAATTTAGACCATTAATGGATGAACAAAGAGACAATAATACAAACAACAATATGCATGATTCAAATTAAACTAACAAATCAAAACAAACATAAACTCACATTAAATCGCTGGATTTAAACATGAACTTCAAACAAAGATGAACATGAATTAAATCTGTTTTAAGCAACACACATGACGGATTCTAACGATTCAAACAACATTAATATTTTCTGGAAACAACAAGAAACAAATTGAAGAAATAATTAATTAAATTTCAATTTGAATCTAACAAACATAAAACTAACAAATATTCACTTAAACAACAATACAAACATGAAATAAACATGAAAAATAACTAATTAACTTCCATTTGAAATCTGAAAAATTAATTTAACAAACAACACATGAACATGAACTAAAAATTAATTCAAACGATAAACAAAACAAACATTTGCCGATTTTAGATTCGAAAATATCAAAACAAAATACGGACAAACATAAAATTCAAAAACTACTAACCGGATCAACACAACATATGTATGAACTGTTTTGACAAAACTCAAATGGGAATAAATCTGTCCGGACTCAACGAGGAACTCACCTCCCTTGTAAACTTGACGAACTCAAAACGACGCTCGACGACCTCGCCTAAAATTCAAACGAGCAGCTCGTCTGAAGATACAACAGCTGGGCGAAGGAGAAGTGATGAACAGTAGTAGCTCGGAGGAACTGGACGTCGAGCAGCAGCAGTCCGGCGACAGCCTGGCCATGGTGATGCCCAAGCTCGGAGAAGCGAAGCAGTAACGGAGGTCGTTTGGCCATGGGGAAGATGAAGCCGTGAAGCTGGTCGACGCAGCAAGCAGAAGCAACTGGTCGACGACGTCCATGGCGAAAAGGTACTGGACCCGATGGCAGCGTGCGAGCTTGGCCGTGACGAGCAGCGGCGATGGGAGCTTCGAACAACAGCTGACTCGTCGAGGCTGTGGTCGTTTGGTTGTTTGGACGATGAAGTAGAAGGCAGGAGTAGCAGGTTGTTTGGTTTGAAACAGAAGCAGCAGCGACATGGACGTCGAGCTCAAGCTTGAGTTCGACGAGCTTCATCAATGACGGATAGGGCTGGGGTCGTTTGAATGCGAAGGAGGTTGTGTCGTTTGGTGGTGTTTGGGACGGGAAGCTGGGCAGCCATGGATGCTTGGTTGGAGCTTTGGAGGAGTTTTTTGAGTTTGGGGAAGAAGAAGATAGGGAAGGGGCGGATGGGTTAGTTTAGGTTTTTAGGGTTTTTGGGTTTTTTTATTTTTTTGTTTTGTTTTGTGTTTTGACAAAATGAAAAAGGGGTGTTGGGTATTTGGGTCATGGGGCGGACCGGGTCAACCCGGTCTGAAGTGGACTGGGTCGTGGAGAAGATTGGGCAATTTTTTTTTGGGCCTTTGGCTTACAATTGAAGAAATGGCCCAATCCGATTTTCTTTTGTATTTTTGTTCTCTTTTCTTCTTTTATTTTCTAAAACTAAATTATAAAAGTACTTAAATTATTATTAAGAACTAAATTAAGTTATAAAAGCGCAAATTAACTCCCAATAACAATTAACGCACAATTAAGTAATAATTAAGCATAAAATTGTATATTTGGACATTAAATGCTAAAAATGCAAAAGGTGCCTATTTTTGTAATTTTTAATTTTTGTAAAACTAATTTAATTACTAACAATTGTAGAATTAAATCCTACATGCAAAATGCGACATATTTTTATATTTTTTATTAATTTAACAAATAAGCAAACACAAACAAATACAAATAATTATCCAAAAATATCACAAAAATACTCAAAATTGCACACCAAGGAAAATCATTTTATTTTGCATTTTTTGGGAGTATTTCTCATATAGGGCAAAAATCACGTGCTTACAATGGGTTTACGAGAGTTGGATGGTTTGCACAGATCGGGTATCCAGTCCAAGAAGCATGTCATGTCTATTGAAGTCTGCATACACTCCAGATAAGTCCTTCTTTCCTTTCCCCAAAAAGGGGCACTTCTCGTTTAAATTCATTATCCTGTCCGTTGTTTACTTTTCTTTGAATCCCTTTCGGTCTAATTCTCCTCCGAAACTAATACAGAGAAAAGATGGCAAGATTGGTTTTACAGGGTTTTGTTTGACAAAAAGCTAAAATTCAAGAAAGCACCCAGCCTCAACAGGTGCATCAAGTCGACCTCGACTGGCCATGATGGCCGATGCTCCATAGTCAAAAACTCTTGAAAGGAAAGGAAATCAAAGTCAAGTGCCTATAAAGGCAAAATAAGATGGAAAGAGGCCAAGCCCCATACGAGTTAATCATCATGTGAAATTTGGGAAAATTCAAGATCCCCGGGTTTAGAAATGAAACCAATTTCCCGAGAGCCAGTGAGCAATGGAGATTTTTATTGAAAGAGCTGGGCCAAGATCAAACAATTGAAATAATCAAGGCCACAAAACTAACCACCGTTTCAAACTGACAAATTGTTCTTTGTATGAAAAACAGGAAGCAGGTGCAATGGACAAGCAACCTTGCAAGAAGTAGGTGCTACCAAAGAAACTGCGCAAGAGCTAAAAAATAGCTTTGCTGCAACAACTCCAAAAAGGGAAGTCTCCTCCAAAATTGTTTCCCGTATTTACTCATTCTCTGAAATAAGAAAAAAAAGAAAAGAGAAAAAATGATGATGACATGAAATGAAAAGGAAAAGAAGAAGAAAAATTCAAAATCATGGTAGTATAGGGTCTCCAATCCCTAGCTGCATTTTTTCAAACATAGGGTCCCACTCACTAGTTGATTCCGGCATAACCCGATGACTCTTCCGGCATAACCCGATGATTATTCCGGCATATCCCGATGATTCTTCCGGCATAACCCGATGACTCTTCCGGCATAACCCGATGACTCTTCCGGCATAACCCGATGACTCTTCCGGCATAACCCGATGACTCTTCCGGCATAACCCGATGACTCTTCTGACGTAACCCGATGACTTTTTCGACGTAACCCGATGACTCTTCAGGCGTAACCCGATGACTCTTCCGGCATAACCCGATGACTTTTTCGGCATAACCCGATGACTTTTCCGGCATAATCCGATAACTCTTCCGGCATTACCCAATGACTTTTCCGGCATAACCCGATGTCTCTTCCAACATAGGGTCCCACTCCCTAGTAGATGCCAGCATAACCTGGTAATCTTTTCCAGCATAGGGTCCCACTCCTTAGTTGATGCCAGCATAACCTGGTAATCTTTTCCTAACATAGGGTCCTACTCCTTAGTTGATGGTAGCATAACCTGGTAATCTTTCCAACTTAGGGCCTCCAATCCCCAATTGATTTCATTTTAGATATAGGATCCCCACTCCCTAATCTCCTTTCCCAAGGATACCCAATCCTGATTTTATAGCTTTCAATAAAGAAGTAGTTTAGAATTTTGTTACAATAACTCACAAAAATTTCCTAGTGAAAATTGGGGCAGAAAATTTCATTCGTTTGTTTGTTTTGGTGCCTGAGCAGGTTTTTACCTTGAGGCACAAGTTTCAAGACGACCAAAAGAAGAAGTCTCAATCCAGAATAAAAGAAAAAAGAACAAGAGAAAAGAAGTGAACTCAAAGTGTAGAAGCGGAGAAAAGATGGGGACTGCTCAAGATATGATTGAAGTCACAAGCTTTGCATGTCCCGCCTTGGTCTGAAAAGCTGAAGAAAAATGAACCAGCGGTTGCAGCTAACGAGCATCAAGATTCAGATCAGAGTATGTAGGAAGAACCAGCCAAGACTAAAGATCAAGCTTCATAAGGTTTATAGATAGGAATCTTGTAACTCGTAGATGATAGGCTTAGGTAGTTTAGTTTTTCATTTTTCATTTTGGTGTAATAAGGAGCTCAGCAAGCAGAAAACTCAGCAACAACAGTGAAATCACAGTTTTTCGGTAGTCCCAGCTATCAAAACTTCTAGAACTACACTGACCTAATTCCTTAATAGCCAAGGATATGTAGGCAACCTCCGAAGCAAGGTTCAGTCAGATTTTTTCCCAAAAAATACTTCCTAGGGAGTATCCAGACGGGAAAAAATCACTCATAATTGCTCATTTTATTTTTTCCTGAAAACTCTTCGTGTTCCCGAGCAAATAGAGGCAGCTGTGAGCATGTGAGTTTAGCCCTATTATAATTACTCCTACTAAATTAAATAAATAGATTTTTTTCAAATTGTTTTTAATTTTATAGGATTTTGTAGAATTTTATTAATTGTTTGCATTTTTGTGCACGTTTAATTTTGTTAAAATCATGAAAAATGCCCCCAAAATGTCAAAAGTTTCATGCATTGCATATTAGGTTTTGTGTTCATATTTTAAGATTAATTAGTTAATTAATTGCTTTATTAAAATAAAAATCACAAAAATATTGTTCATTCTTACATTTTAGCTTTTAATATTAGATTAGTAATTTCCTCTTCATTAATTTAGGATTAACTAATTTTGTAATTATTATAAATAGATAATTAGTTTAATTTTATAGGTGATATTAATTTAGGATTTAATTAATTTAATTAGGGGTTTTAAATTAAAGAAAAGAAAAAGAAAACAAAGAAAAGGAAAATGAGAGAACAATGTTGTTTGTGGCCAAATCTGGGCCCAAAACCATTTTATATGGCCCAAATATCACAATCCACCCACGCCCATGTCCATCCCAATTTCCTATACCCGGTCCGGTTCCCCCCACTACCAAAACGATGTCGTTTTGCGCCATTCAATCCCAGTCGTTGGATTATTTTGATCCAACGGTTTGCAAATCCTCACCCTTTTCCTTTTTAACTGTCCGAATTCCCCCCTTCCCCAAACCCTAAAGACTCTCTCCATTCTCTCATCTTCTCTCAAGTCCATAACCCTAGCCGCCCCCAAGCTCTTCACCTCCAATCCGCCGGTGGCGCTACCGTAGACAGTCCCAAACCCACTCAAACTCCTCCCCCATAATTACCAACACCTCCTCACCCCTAATACATCATTGTCTTGTCCAAACAAATACCCGTGCTTTTCAAATTTTAGATCTAAGAACTCCCCCTTTCTTTTTTTTTTTCCGGCAAGAAATGAAAATGGTGACACAAAGTATTAGCCACTAGGAATTTTTGGCCAATACTTGTGTCACTATTTCCATGGCTAGTCAAAAAATTAGTTTGGGGTGTATTCTTGTTTCAACAAAGAAGTTTTGATTAAACCTACCCATGCAAGGCCGAAATTTGGTGTTAAATTCATCTCATGTTTATTTTTCTTTGTTTCTAGCCTCACTATTCTTTTTTATTAGTATTTTTCGTTTTTTTATTTATTTTATTTTTTATTATCAATGTATTTTTTTTTTATTATTATGTTTATGTTTTTGTCTACTATCTATTTCTTCCTCTTCTTTTTACTTCTCTTTAACCAAGGGCCATGGTCCAAAAACCCTGAAATTTGGTAAGATTTCAATGGGCTTTGTGGCCCAATTTCTTGTCCGAGAGGGGGAAGTCTTAATTTAGAAAGGTGAATAACAGTATTGGTAAGGGTATTTCAGGTATTTAGGATCAAGGAATATTCTCATAACTACCTAGGAAAGTCTATGAAGGTGAGGGTGAGGGATTGAATGAGTAAATAGTACAAAACTTAGGTAAAATTAGGTAAAAAACAGATTTCTTAAGGGTAGGTTTTGAATTTAAAAATTCTGATTTGCTGCCCTAAAAAGAGTGTTATAAATACACATTATAGGTTAAAGGATAAATACACTGGCTATAGTTGATAATATTTAATCTAATTGCTTATTTTTAGTCTTAGCTAACTAGCATGCTTTAAATTCCTTGGTTAGTTCTTTTGATGTTAAGACGTAAGTTTGTTGCTTCACTGTTAGTGTGTCTGGATTGGTTGTCAGTATTAAGAATATGGGCTCAAAGTTTAATCAATAATTGGATTACTTACTAATTGGGCCAAACACTAATATCTTGAAAGAGGATTTGGACATTCAATTGAAATTATTGGGCTTTTAGGGAGTTATTTTTCCACATTTTTGGTTGTATGAACAGTTTGACTTTGTGATTGAAATTGTTTCTTGTATATATAACACATGCACATAAAGTCGAATCTGGGAACCTCATGGGTCTAGCTCAATTTACTCCGCGAAAATTGCAAATGATGGGGTTAATTAATGAATTACTAGCAGTTGAGCGTGGTCCTACAAATTTCAAGATAAATTGAGGAGTGTCATCCACAATTGAATTTCATAATTTATGGCCCTCACATTAATACCAAAACTAGTATGGAAAATACTTTGAAGATTCGTAACTAGTGTAGAAAATATTTTGAACATTCATAGTTTGCTTTAGGTGCGTTTATAATAAATCATCGTGACTATGTGTACGGTTTCCATGGCATAGTCGTGATACCTAATTCACAAATTTGAGTGCACATTTTATGTGACCCGATTATAACATCTTCAAATAATAATAAAATAAACATGTCGCAAATCACGGATGCATTTCATGTAGCGCGGTTTGCAATATGTTCCAAAACGACAAGTGTACGACAATCGTGACTTGCTCCAAAAAAGTAACTCCATAAATAAATAAAATCAGTTATAAAGTTAAAAATACGCAATAGGTTTTAAAACATGTAATCAATCAGATAATGAGGCCAATTATCAATAGTTAAGCGACCGTGCTAGAACTACAGAACCCGGGAATGCCTAACACCTTCTCCCGGGTTAACAGAATTCCTTACCTAGTTTTTTCGTTTCGCAGACTTTTAAATAAGGTTGATTTTCCTCGATTTGGGATTTAAAAAAAACTAGTGACTTGGGACAACCATAAATTATTTGAAGTGATGACTCTAAAATAAAATAAAATAATCCCATTTCGATTAATGTCACTTAAAGTGGAAAAACTCCCTTATACCCCTTTTCGAGTAAAAAGGAGGTGCCACACTGCCTGTAACTCTGTGTTCTAAACCTTGTTTCTTCTTAAATCAAACTGCTTTAAAACCTCCCCTACCTCTTTTATGTACTTATTTTAAAACCCCCCCTCTTAGTCCCTTAGGTTCTAAACCACTCCAGTGTGAGCACTGCTCAGGGTCCACACGAGACTCCTGTGAACTCTGACACATCGGAGACTGGTTTTCTAATCTCTTATGAGCTATCTTCTGAATGTATGGTTCTGGTGTGAGCATTGCCCTGGGTCCTTGAGGCCCTTGGGAACTTTGACACACTAGAAACTTGGTTCTAATATGCTATAGATGAATCACTATGCTATGCCTTAAAGTTGTTATGGTTGGAAGTCGTGGTTCCCAAGTTTATTTGGGCCTAATGAGGGCTCCCTATATTGTCTCATTAATATTATTTAATTTATTTGCTATTCTGGTCTGTAATAACAGATTTGGGGGATATTTAATAAAGCTGGGGGGGGGGGTTCTTATTTCCTTTTTCTAAACTGGGTAGAAATCATGCCTATAAGATTTAGTTATGCTGTCAATTCTGTTCATTTGTTAACAACTGTATGAGTTCTGTACTGTGCTTAAAAATCCTACATATAGGATTTGCATTGATGGTGTTAATTTTGTGTTTGCATATTAGAAGTCCTGCCTATAGGGTTGGCATTAAAATGCATATTAGAAATCCTGCTCATAGGATCTATCAATCCAACAAATGTGCATTAGCAATCATGCCTATAGGACCTCGATGTTTAATTTGATTGATTTTCTGGGAATCTGCACAATTTCTGCCCGTATTATTGCTCAATAGATACCATGTCTATATGACTAAAACTGGTTTCAAATCTAGAAATCATATCTATAGGATTTAAATCAATTCAGAAGTAGATACCATGCCTATAGGATAAAAATCAGTTTCAAGCCTAGAGATCATGCCTATAGGATTAAAAGCTAGCTTCAAATCCTAGAGATCATGCATACAAGATTCAAGTCAGTTCGATACTAGAAATCATGCCTGTAGGATTCTATCAATTGGTTCTGAACATAATCGCCACTGTCATTACTTAGACAATATGCCTATAGGACTTAATAACAATTCTAAATAATTCGTTACAGTTTGAAGTGCTTAGATGATATTCATTAAAATCAGTAGGCAAAATAGTAGGTCCTAACACTCGCCTTAATGAAATTGTTTCCGTACATATGTCTTCTCGCATAGATATCCTGCCTATAGGATTTTTAAGATCGATAAAGATTGTTAATTAATTGCGTGCATTTGCTGCGGAGGTTAACGTGAGCCCCTATTTGCTTCATATTTGCAAGTCCTAACATGTTTTGTTTGTTGCCTAGTCTTTCACAATTTTGAGAAACCTAGGTCTAGTCTAGAATTATTCTAAATAGATGTCCTAATACCTCCAGGGCCATAGGTAAGGGACGGGTAGTGCACACATAGGGATCAAACTAGAATCAATTAGAGCGCTTTAGGCAACAACTTAAAGATAGTAATCGGGTAGCAGAAGATGATAGTCTGTGCCTGCTGAATAATATAAGTAACACCCCGACTCGAGGGAGTTACGAAGTATTATTTATGTTACATGTGGTGATCCTTTAGGCTAAAAAACTTAGAACCCCTATCCCTATTAAATATTCCCCTCGCTTTTTATTAGACTAATTCATAATTTAAGTTCGGCCGGGACCCACCATTGTGGACCTCGAGGAGTGCCTAACACCTTCCCTTCAAGGTAATTTTGAGCCCTTACTCGACCTCTAGTGATGTAAACTGGTAACATGAGTTATCTGCTCTAGGTTCCCTAACACACCTTAATCTCTTAGGTGGTGCTCTCTCAATTCCAATTCCCTACCCTCTCAAAAAGGAGTTGTCCCAGAAATGTCAAAACCTGATTTCGCGAGAAAAAGGGGGTGCGACAGCATGACGACTCTGCTGGGGATATCTTTAAGCTCTTACCATAACGAACCTCTTTGTGAATTAATCTTTAAGCATGCCTTTATTATTCCGTTAATACTTGCACACCCCTTCCCCTTCCCACTCTATGTGAATTTATTTTCCTATCTTCATTTATTTATGACTTCTCTTCCCTATTTTATCACTTTTTACTATGGAAACTGACTTGTCTCCTTGTTTTTATTTCTTAAATATCTTTACAATTATTAAATACCACATTTTATCATTATTCATCGTGCAAATACTTGACAATATGTTATTTTCTTTTGCATAACTGCATGCTCAACATCATATTCCACTCGTGCGTACTAATACTATAGCGGCGCTTGATGAGTGTCCGCGATCTTCCTAAGATCACCCTTTAAATTTGGAAAGGCTTATTTGCGGTAAAACTAGTCGGTCAGCAGTACAGTCGACGGTTCCGTACCTTTCCCTCTTAAGTTGTCCGCTTGAGGGTACTAGTTTAGACTTCTATAGAAACCTTACTCTGATAATAACTGTACATGCATCATGATCAAACCTAGCCTGGGTTAATATGTTGTCCGCATAATAACCCTCTAAGAAAAATCTTGTCTAATATCCACTGGGATTTCCATAATCCCAATGGGCGCAACCACGATATCAACATAATTTGGAGAGATAAATGCCGACATGCTAATCATTAATGTGTAAGTAGTCGAATCCGGAATGGGGCAAGGGTCTAACTCTGTCTGTTTTTGTAGAAAATGAGGCACGAAGTCTCCAGGTTTGGCATGGTCCGAAGTATACCACCTTTATTGTTAAATTGGTGGGAAAACCTTTCGCCAAGCGACAAAATTCACGGGAAAAGGGTTCTCGGAAATTTACCTTCTTTATTGGACATCTAACCAAACGACATGCTGATCGAGGCTACTACTATTTTCTGGGATGGAGAAAGAGTTGTATTCCGTTTTGGAAATATAGAAATGACTCATTTTTGGAGGAAATAGGAGGATTCACTGGATTACCATGGGATAGTCCTGGTTTACTAGTACTAGAAAATCGCACTACTAGGGGGTTTCTGATAATGATGGGTCTGAGAAAGAATGATGACTTGGAGTGCCTGAAGAAATCCTATATACCCTTCGACTTCCTCTATAAACAATATGGACACAACAAATCTTACCGTATCTTTCATGATGAATTCTCCATCACTTCCCTGGGTTGGACCCATCGTAGGGTTTTTGTATTCATCGTCTGCTTTCTAGGTATGATAGTGTTTCCAAGCCAAGGGGACAAAATTCACACCAGGTTGGCCATGGTAACCAAAGCTTTAATGGATGGAATTGAGGGACAAACCTATACTATTGTTCCGATGATTGTAGCAGACATATACCGGGCTTTAGATCGTTGCAAGAAAGGGTTCAAACATTTTGAGGGTTGTAACTTGCTACTGCAGATTTGGTTTTTAGAATATCTTCAGAGGGGCCAATACCGACAAGAGTTTCCACGGAGATCATGGAATGATCACATAGCTTTCCACCATCCTAAAAGAATGACCTTTATCCAGACAGATTTGCACAACTAGAGAATTCTACAGAATGGGCATAGTTTTTCAGCAATTTGACCAAGGACCAGGTTTACTGGATGTTCGAGTGGTTCCCTACTAATGAATTCATCATCAGATCCAGGGATGTCCTGCATTTGGTGTTGATTGGATTAAGGGGAATACATCACTATGTTCCTATCAGGGTCATGAGACAAGCTGGTAGAAAACAAGTCATACCACGAGTCTCCAAAATGATTCATTACAGAGCAGATTTTTAGGATGATGCCATTCTGTACAAATGTGAGGCACAACACATGTGACATTTGAAGATTATCGTCGAAAAGGATACCATCGAGCTAGATCGATATCACGCAGGTGATGTGTACTTCTACCCATCATGGTTGGAAGATAACATAGCAGGAATAGTCGAGTCAGGGATTGATCAAGGAAACAGAGTTATAGATGAGGTTGCTGAAGCACAAGTGAAGTATGAAAGGCTATGCAAAAGAGTCCTTGAGTCCAAAGCCAGGCATTTGGAACAACACAAGTTAGACATGGAGTCAATTAACGAGCGGAGGGAAATGGCTACAAGGTCGACAAAAAGGTTGGAATATTTGGAGCAGGGTCTAATGGAACTGGAAGGGAAGATGAGGAAAATGGTAGTAGACTGTCAGAATGTAGAGGGCAACGAGAGAGGACACTGATACGCTCAAATTACACTTTGATTAAATAGTGTAAGGCGATCGGTGTCAAATATAATAACCCATAGGTTGGGGTCGAATCCCACATGGAATATGGTGTGAAATGTTTACTTGAGTAGTGTGAAACTTGATTTAGGTCGTAATTCTATTCCTTTAACGTAACAAGAGAATAATATAGGTGCGAATTAAGAAGATAACTAATTGTTCTATGAGAATGTAAATAATTTGATTAAGGAAACCAAGGTTGTGTCCCCATTAATGGAATGTAATGCTATCAGTGTTAATATGATATATTTCTAATGGAAAGTCCTTTGATATGAAAATGATTTCTAAATGACTACCCAATATTTTCCAATGGTTGGGTAGTATTTCCCTTTATGATTTTTCCAAATATAAAAGAGTTGCAAATTGAGAACAACCAATTTATGTCAAGTAGAAGCCATTTATTCCTAAGCGATTCTATTAAACAAGATTTAAAGTCTTGAGTTCTTGATATTCAATTCTACCAAACCCTAGCTCACTTTTCCAAGTAAAGAAAGAGTAAAATGGAATAGATTAATGTTTGCAACCACCAACCATAAATAAAGAACAAGAATTGAATAAATATCAACCAATCATTATATATATATATATATATATATATATATATATATATATATATATATATATATATATATATATATATATATATATAAATATATATGTTAAACACCCATTAACATTACACCCATCTAAGGTCCACAACCTTAGTATTTAAAACTAGTTACTCATGCTAAAATACAAGAACAAAGTATTTAATAAAGTCATAAATCTTACAAAAGTGCAAGATTCTTTCTTTACAAGCTTTCAAATTAATGGAGTATTCAATGCTCTCTATGTAGGACCCTTTTTAGACTTGAGTGACCCATAAAACCTTAGTTATTCCTTTTATAGTGGACCAAAAGTCGTGGTCAAAATCGGACAAAAATGCCCCTTCAGACAGCTTATGTGACCGCATAATGGTCGTAGACCACGTATGCGGTCATATTCTTCATTCTCATTGCAGCCTTAATAAATCACCAGTTCTAGATTCCACTGCATATCGATTATGTGTTCTGCATGTGTGTTATGCGACCACATATGCCATCGCAAATCATATTGATCAGCTTCTTCTACTGGAATTATGCGACCATTATGCGGCTCGCAAAGGTGTTATACGACCGCATAATGGACCGCATATCCTTTGCTTCATTTGGCCAATAAGTCTGTTTCAGTTTGCCATCAACCTCTGAGTTATGCTGTCCACATGTGCATTATGCGGTCGCATACTTGTAGCATTTCCCTTCTTTTGTGACCTTTTGACCTTTTTCCATGTTTTTGGGCCTTCAAGCTCATGCACTACAAACAACCAAACTTGATCAGAATTAATTAAAAATGCATTAAAAGACGAGTTAAAATCTAAGTAATTGGTATCAAATGTGCCGAAATTTTACGGCACATCAGACACCTAGCAAGGGTGTACCTGCTACTGGACATGTATGACCTAGGAAATCTAATTGACGTATACAAGAGGGTCAAATATGGTGAAGGTCCCTCTGGGACCAGGTAGATTAGGTCTATCTTTTTTGAGTCGTTTTGGAATTTGAATGTAATAAGGCAGATGCCATTAGTAACTCATTTATTTATTGTAGTTTTTAGGTTCGTCTTATTTATTACATTAATGAAATGAGGCATTTATCGACATTAAATCTCTCCAAATCTACTTGTCTCTAGGCTTACCTCGGGCACAACGAGGTTCGCCAAATTAGGACGCGAATTTACATTCCTGCAATATGTGTTTAAATAATTCAAATACTTTTCGAAATCCTTATTGACTTGTTTACCTTTTTGCCTTTTTCTTTATTTTGATTATTCCCATCCTTTAAGGTTGGTTCGCACATTCTAGCATCGTCAACATATCACACCAGATCTAGAGGCCCTCCACCTCCTTCTCCTCCAAGTAATCCTAAAGGTAAGGGAAAAGCTCAGATGGATGATATGAGTGATATGTAGAAAGAAAATGTTGCGCACGTGGAAAATGTTGAAACTTCAGACGGTCGGAGTACTCCGACCCAGAATTATTTGGTCCTACGATTGGAACAGAAAATACTGGAATTGCAAAGGGAACTTGAGCATGTCCGCAACTTGGAAAACCTCTCCCTCACCCTAAACGTCCCATTTCTTAACCAGCAAAATACCCAAAACCCAGCACCTCCTCAAAAACACACCAAACCAACGCCCACAAAATCCTCCCGCACCCCATCAACACGCAACACCTCCCTAATATCCTAATCCTCCACCAATACCCACTCCTCCTCAACATCAATATCTTCCTACTCAATACCCACAAACCACTTACCGTACTCCTCAAAATACGCCACAACCTATCCCTGATTTGCAAAATTCAACTAATGATCACCACTACACTCCAACCCCTGGCACCCACCAAAACAATCCCATATACATGGAAACCTTACCCCACTCTACTCAGCCAATCTTATACACTCCAGAATTAGCCGAGAAGGACCTACTCATTAATAATATGGCAGAGGAGCTCAAAAAGCTCACAAGCCACGTCCAAGGTATCGAAAGAGGCAAAGGAATTTAGGGTTTGAATTATGAGGATCTATTCATTCAGCCAGACATGTAACTGCCAGAAGGTTACAAACCTCCTAAATTCGAGATGTTTGACAGAACGAGTGACTCGAATATACATTTGAGGACATATTGTGATAAGATCATGGGAGTTGGAAAAGATGAAAGAATTTGCATGAAACTATTCATGAGGAGTCTCACTGGAGATGCCCTATCTTGGTATATCAGTCAGAATCCCAAGAAGTGGGTTAATTGGGTAAGCATGGCATCAAACTTCATGGACCGATTCAAGTTTAATACAGAGAATGCACTGAAGGTCTTCTACATACAGAACCTCAAGAAGAAACCAACGGAAACTTTCTGCGAGTATGCTAAACCAACAGAAACTTTCTGCAAGTATGCTACTTGATGGAGGTTAGAAGCTGCAATGTGACGACCCAAAGGGTCATCACCATAGTTATTCCTTGTTCCGCGCTTCCGAGGCCTTGAAAACCTCGCTTTTAGTTGCCTAGATTTGCGTGCGCAGTTCGGGCGCATAACCGGAAAGTTTTTATGTTAGAATATGTGAATTATGTGAAAACAATTTGATGGATTTTGATATTAATATGCATAATATTGACTTCGGTCAACATTTTGGGTAAACGGACCCGGACCTGTGATTCGACGGTCCCGGAGGGTCCGTAGAAAAATATGGGACTTGGGCGTGTGCCCGGAATCAAATTCTGAGGTCCCAAGCCCGAGAAATGAATTTTTGAAAGAAATTGTTTTCTGAAATTTGATATGAAAATTTGAAATGAAAAGGAGTTAGAAAATATAGGTATCGGGCTCGTATTTTGGTTCCGACGCCCGGTACAAGTCTTAAATATGTGTTAAGCACTATCTGTAAAGTTTGGCTAAAAACGGACGTCATATGACGTGTTTCGGACTAAAAATGGAGAATTTGAGTTATGAAAGTTGAAGAAAGAAAATCATGTGTTTGAGGCTTGATCCTATGTATATGATGTTATTTTGGCGATTTGATCGCACGAGTAAGTCCGTAAGATGTTTTTAAGGTTGTGTGCATGTTTGGTTTGGAGCCCCGAGGGCTCGGGTGAGTTTTGAATGGGGCCCGGGAGGTCTTGGACTTAAGAAAATGCAGGTTCAGGTGTTGCAGACACCAGCGCGGCCGCGGTCATTTCCGCGCGGCCGCGATGCCTTTCTGTGCGGTCCGCGTGGCTGAGTCTAAGGGCTAGGGTTTCAGGTTAACCAGTGCGGCAGCGCACCAAAACAGTGCGGTCCGCGCTGGAAGGGTTCAGAGAAGCCCCAATTTTTCTCCCACTCGGCGCGGCCGCAACACATTTTTGTGCGGTCCGCGCCAGGTCCTCAGAAAGGTATACAAGTTCGGAAAATCTCAGTCATTTTTCACTTTTCAAAAACCCAAAACCTAAGAGGCGATTTTCCAAACAACTTTTCTTCTCCAAAACGATTGGTAAGTGATTTCTAACTTAATTTCTTTATTCCTTAACATCTTTTAACATAATTTCAACTTCAAATCAAAGATTTTCATGGGGAAAATTGGGTGTTTTGGGTAGAACCTAGGTTTTCTACAAATTGAGAAGTTGGACCTCAATTTGGGGTCCGATTTAAAAACAAATCATATATTTGGATTCATGGGGGAATGGGTAACCGGGTTTTGGTCCGAACCTCGAGTTTCAACCACGTGGGTCCGGGGGTATTTTTGATCTTTTTGGGAAAAAACCTTGTAAGAATTATTTTCATGCATTGGGAGTGATTCATTTAGTAATTATTAATGTGATTAAGTAACTTATGACTAGATTCGAGCGGATTGCTGGTGGAATAAAGAGGTAAAACTATACTAGAAGCGTGAGTTGAGTTTGGAGCATTCAAGGTAAGTGTTTGTTTGTGACATATTGTGCATTGTGATAAAGATGAAATGGGAACGGGTGGTACGCCTACCACGTGGTATATGGAAATAGGGATCGTGTGGCACGCCGTCCACCTATATATTGTTAAAAGGGATCGTGTGGCACGCCGTCCACCTATATATTGTTAAAAGGGATTGTGTGGCACGCCGTCCACTTATATACTATATTATGGGATCGTGTGGCACGCCGTCCACTTAAATATGATATTATGGGATCGTGTGGCACACCGTCCACTATATATATATATATATATATCATGGAAACCAGAGTTTCTTCTGTTTATTTCCGATATTTCATTTTTATCTATTACTCCCCGATAGCATGTCCCCTCCCAGTTTTACTTTGTATTATCTTGTTATTGTTTTCTTGCACTTGTATATATATCTGTACAGGTTAATTATGGTAGGTCCTGTTTAGCCTCGTCACTACTTTGCCGGGGTTAGGCCAGACACTTACCAGCACATGGGGTCGGTTGTGCTGATGCTACACTCTGTGCATTTTTGTGCACAGATCAGGGAGCAGCTTACAGACCACAGCAGTAGGACTTCTGGGAGCTATCTTCAGTCCAGGGACTCTCGAGGTAGCCTAGCTGGCGTTCGCAGGCCGAAGTCCCTTTCCATGTTTTTCGTTTGTTCGTCTTGTATCAGACAGACATGATGTATTTCCTTTCAGACATTGTTTGTAGTATTCTGTAGTAGTCCGTGAGCTAGTGACACTAGACCTTGGGTAGTGATGTGTATTAAACTTCCGCACTTTTGGTTTTCAGTTGCTTTAGATTTAAAGTCTTCCGTTTAAATTTTGTCTCGTTTATTATATTGTTTGAAAGAAAGTAGGAAAGGTGTTTTAAATATTTGGCTTGCCTAGCTCTGATAGTAGGCGCCATCACGACACCCGATGGTGGGAAATCCGGGTCTTGAAAAGTTGGTATCAGAGCCCTAGGTTACTTAGGTCTCACAACTCACGGACAAGCTCAGTAGAGTCTGAGGGATCGGTATGGAGATGTCTGTATTTATCCCGTAGAGGCTACCGAGTTAGGAAAACTTCACCTTGTTCATTCTTGTCGTGCGATTCTGTTTCTCAAGTACTGATTGTCTTTCCACTTTGTTCTCTCGAGATGGCGAGAACACGTGCTTCCTCTTCTACCACGCAGCAGCCCGAGCCCCTAGCAGCAACTCCTATTAGGGGCAGAGGGCGAGGCCGTGCTAGAGGCCGAGGCAGAGCTCAGCCCCGAGCGGTAGTCCCAGAGGTGGAGCCTCTTGTTGACTACGACGAAGGGGTTCCAGCTCCAGCAGCTCCGATGGGCCCAACTCAGGTCCCATAGGGTTTCATAGCCACTTCAGTGCTTCAGGATGCTTTGGTCCGACTGGTAGGCTTTATGGAGGGCATTTCTAGGACCGGTTTGCTTCCCGTAGCTCCAGCCACATTTCAGGCTGGGGGAGGAGTTCAGACTCCCGATACTCATACTCCAGAGCCGGTAGCTCCTCAGGCTCAGGTTCCAGCAGGGTCGCCATCATTGACCTGGGATCAGTTTCCAGAGTTATTTCTGGGGAAGTTTCTTCCAGTTACTCAGCGAGATGCTCTTCGCAGGCAGTTTGAGCGTCTCCAGCAGGGTCCTATGACGGTCACCCAGTATGAGACCCGGTTCATTGAACTCGCTCGTCATGCCATTGTGATACTCCCCACCGAGAGAGAGAGAGAGAGGGGGTGCAGAGGTTTATTGATGGGTTGGCCCAACCGATCCGTGTTCAGATGGACATGAGTGCCGGTAGTGAGATTTCATTTCAGGAGGTGGCAGATGGTGCCCGCCGGATAGAGATGGCACTTACTCAGGGAGGTGGTCATAGGTCTGATAAGAGGCCCCGTCATTCTGGCAGATTCAGTGGTACCTCGTCTAGAGGTAGGGATTCTTATGGTAGAGGCCATCCTTCGAGGCCCTTTCAGTCAGCTCTCCAGGCTTCTCATGGTACACCAGGTGGTCGTGGTTCTCAGCCGCAGTATTCTGACCAGCAGCTCTTCAGTTCACCATCAACACCTATCAGTGCACCACCACTCCGTTATTCTCAACAGCTGAGGGCTTGTTATACTTGCGGTGATGTGAGTCACATTGCTAGATATTTCCCTTGAGCTTCCATCAGCTCGCAGCAGCAGGGTCCTCGCCCGATGATCCAGGCACCAATTGCCCCACAGCCTGCCCAACCAGCTAGAGGCGGGGGTAGAGGACATAGAGGTGGAGGTAGAGATCTTAGAGGTGGAGCTCCGACCACTAGAGGTAGGGGTCAGCCAGCAGCAGATCGTCCTAGGGATATGATTCAGGGAGGTGGGGCCCAGCCCCGTTGTTATGCTTTGCCAGCCAGGCCAGAGGCTGAGTCATCAGATGCTGTGATTACATGTACTATTATGGTCTGTGATAGGGATGCTTCTGCGCTATTTGATCCTGGATCTACGTATTCATATGTGTCGTCCTATTTTGCACCATATTTGGTTATGCCTAGTGAGGCCTTGAGTATTCCTGTATATGTGTCCACGCCAGTGGGGAATTCTATAGTGGTGGACCAGGTTCATCATTCATGTGTGGTGGTATTCAGGGGTCTTGAGACCCGTGTTGACTTGTTACTCTTGGATATGATGGATTTCGACGTCATATTAGGGATGGATTGGTTGTCCCCGTATCATGCGATCTTGGATTGTCATGCCAAGACCGTGACCTTAGCCTTACCGGATTTGCCCCGTTTAGAATGGAGAGGGACTCCTGGTCATTCTTCTCGCAGCGTTATTTCTTATGTGAAGGCTCGATGCATGGTCGAGATGGGGTGTCTAGCTTATCTGGCTTATGTTCGCGACTCCAGCACTGAAGTCCCGTCTATTGATTCTGTTCCTATTGTTCGGGAGTTTCCCGAGGTTTTTCCTTCAGACTTGCCAGGCATGCCGCCTGACAGGGATATTGATTTTTGTATTGATCTGGCTCCAGGCACTCAGCCCATTTCCATTCCACCGTATCGTATGGCGCTGCCAGAATTGAAAGAGTTAAAGGAACAACTGCAGGATTTGCTTGAGAAAGGTTTCATTAGACCCAGTGTTTCGCCTTGGGGTGCGCCGGTGTTGTTTGTTAAGAAAAAAAAAATGGTTCGATGAGAATGTGCATCGATTACCGGCAATTGAACAAGGTTACAATTAAGCATAAGTATCCACTACTGAGGATTTATAATTTATTCGACCAGCTTCAGGGTGCGAGGGTGTTCTCGAAGATAGATTTGAGATCTGGTTATCATCAGCTGAGGATTAGGGCGTCTGATGTCCCTAAGACAGCATTTCGTACTCGGTATGGGCATTATGAGTTTTTGGTCATGTCATTTGGGTTGACCAATGCCCCAGCAACATTTATGGAATTGATGAACCGAGTGTTCAGGCCCTATCTGGATTTGTTCGTGATTGTTTTCATTGATGATATTCTGATATAGTCCCGCAGTCAGGAGGAGCATGAGCAGCACCTCAGAGTGGTTCTTCAGACCCTGAAGGATAGTCAGTTGTATGCTAAGTTCTCAAAGTGCGAGTTTTGGTTGAGTTTGGTCGCATTCCTGGGTCATGTCGTATCAGCAGTAGGTATTCAGGTAGACCCGAAGAAGATAGAGGCAGTCAAGAACTGGCCTCGACCAGCTTCAGCTACGGAGATTCGGAGTTTCCTGGGGTTAGCAGGTTACTATCGTCGGTTCGTGGAAGGGTTTTCATCCATTGCAGCCCCTATGACCAGATTGACCCAGAAGGGTGCCCAGTTCAGGTGGTCGGACGAGTGTGAGGCGAGCTTTCAGAAGCTCAAGACGGCTCTGACTACGGCACCTGTATTGGTTTTGCCCATAGGTTCAGGGCCATATACGGTCTATTGTGATGCGTCTCGTATTGGGCTTGGTGCAGTGTTGATGCAAGAAGGCAAAGTCATTGCCTATGCTTCGAGGCAGTTGAAAATCCACGAGAAGAATTATCCGGTTCATGATCTCGAGTTGGCAGCCATTGTTCAAGCCTTGAAGATCTGGAGGCATTACTTATATGTCGTGACGTGTGAGGTTTACACTGATCACAAGAGTCTTCAGTATCTGTTCAAGCAGAAAGAGTTGAATTTGAGGCAGAGGAGGTGGTTAGAGTTGCTAAAGGATTATGATGTTACTATCTTATACCACCCGGGGAAGGCCAATGTGGTGGCCGATGCATTGAGCAGGAAGTCCGCCAGCATGGGTAGTCTTGCTTATATTCCAGTCAGCCAGAGATCGCTTGCTTTGGATGTTCAGGCCTTGGCCAATCTTCTTGTGAGGTTGGATATTTCTGAGCCTAGCAGAGTGTTAGCTTTCACGGTTGCTCGTTCCTCACTATTAGAGCATATCCGCGAGCGGCAGTTTGAGGATCCCCATTTGTGTGTCTTGAGAGACACGGTGCAGCGTGGAGGTGCCAAGAAAGTAACCTTAGATGATGATGGTGTATTGAGATTGCAGGGGCGAGTTTGTGTGCCCAATGTTGATGGGATTCGAGAGTTGATCTTAGCGGAGGCCCACAGTTCTCGGTATTCTATTCACCCGGGCGCCGCGAAGATGTATCAGGATCTGAGGCAGCACTATTGGTGGCGTAAGATGAAGAAAGACATCGTTATGCATGTGGCTCGGTGTTTGAATTGTCAATAGGTTAAGTACGAGCATCAAAGACCTGGTGGTCTATTTCAGTGGATTGCACTTCCCGAGTGGAAGTGGGAGAGGATTACGATGGATTTCGTTACTAGACTTCCGATGACTCGAAAAAAGTTTGATGCAGTTTGGGTCATTGTTGATAGGCTGACCAAGTCAGCGCATTTTGTTCCTGTTGCAGCCACCTATTCGTCCGAAAGGTTAGCCGAGATTTATATCAGGGAGATTGTTCGCCTTCATGGGGTGCCACTATCTATCATTTCGGATCGGGGTACACAGTTTACCTCGCATTTCTGGATAGCGGTTCAGCAAGAGTTGGGCACCCAGGTTGAGTTGAGTACAACATTTCATCCCCAGGCGGACAGGCAGTCCGAGAGGATTATTCAGATTCTTGAGGACATGCTCCGAGCCTGTGTCATTGATTTTGGAGGCTCGTGGGACCAGTTTTTGCCTTTAGCAGAGTTCGCCTAAACAACAGCTACCAGTCCAGCATTCAGATGGCTCCGTGTGAGGCATTGTATGGTAGGCGATGTCGGTCTCCAGTTGGATGGTTTGAGCCGGGAGAGGCTCGATTATTGGGTACAGATCTGGTTCAGGAGGCCTTGGACAAGGACAGGATTATTCAGGATAGACTTCGTACAGCTCAGTCCAGACAAAAGAGTTATGCAGACCGCAAGGTCAGAGATGTTGCTTTCATGGTTGGGGAGCGGGTATTGCTCCGTGTATCGCCTATGAAGGGCGTGATGAGATTTGGGAAGAAGGGCAAGCTCAGCCCTAGGTTCATCGGTCCATTTTAGATTCTTGATTGTGTAGGAGAGGTGGCTTATAGACTTGTCTTGCCATATAGCTTGTCAGCTGTGCATCCTGTGTTTCATGTATCTATGCTCCGGAAGTATCGCGGAGATCCATCGCACGTGTTAGATTTCAGCACTGTCCAATTGGACAAAGATCTGTCATACGAAGAGGAGCCGGTGGCTATTCTAGACCGGTAGGTTCGATAGTTGAGGTCGAAGAGTTTTCCTTCGGTGCGTGTTCAATGGAGAGGTCAGCCTCCTGAGGCATCGACCTGGGAGTCTGAGTCCGATATGCAGAGCCATTATCCTCATTTATTTCCCGACTCAGGTACTTCTTTCTTTTGTTCGTTCGAGGACGAACGGTTGTTTTAGAGGTGGAGAATGTGACGACCCAAATGGTCATCACCGTAGTTATTCCTTGTTCCGCGCTTCCGAGGCCTTGAAAACCTCGCTTTTAGTTGTCTCGATTTGCGTGCGCAGTTTGGGCGCATAGCCGGAAAGTTTTTATGTTAGAATATGTGAATTATGTGAAAACAATTTGATGGATTTTGATATTAATATGCATAATATTGACTTCGATCAACATTTTGGGTAAACGGACCCGGACCTGTGATTTGACGGTCCCGGAGGGTCCGTAGAAAAATATGGGACTTGGACGTGTGCCCGGAATCAAATTCTGAGGTCCCAAGCCCGATAAATGAATTTTTGAAAGAAATTGTTTTCTGAAATTTGATATGAAAATTTGAAATGAAAAGGAGTTAGAAAATATAGGTATCGGGCTCGTATTTTGGTTCCGACGCCCGGTACGAGTCTTAAATATGTTTTAAGCACTATCTGTAAAGTTTGGCTAAAAACGGACGTCATATGACGTGTTTCGGACTTAAAATGGGGAATTTGAGTTTTTATGAAAGTTGAAAGAAAATCATGTGTTTGAGGCTTGATCCTATGTATATGATGTTATTTTGGCGATTTGATCGCACGAGTAAGTCCGTAAGATGTTTTTAAGGTTGTGTGCATGTTTGGTTTGGAGCCCCGAGGGCTTGGGTGAGTTTTGAATGGAGCCCAGGAGGTCTTGGACTTAAGAAAATGTAGGTTCAGGTGTTGCAGACACCAGCGCGGCCGCGGTCATTTCCGCGCGGTCCGTGCTGGAGCCGCGCGGCCGCGATGCCTTTCTGTGTGGTCCGCGTGGCTGAGTCTGAGGGCTAGGGTTTCAGGTTAACCAGTGCGGCAGCGCACCAAAACAATGCGGTCCGCGCTGGAAGGGTTCATAGAAGCCCCAATCTTTCTCCCACTCAGCGCGGCCGCAACACATTTTTGTGCGGTCCGCGCCAGGTCCTCAGAAAGGTATACAAGTTCAGAAAATCTCAGTCATTTTTCACTTTTCAAAAACCCAAAACCTAAGAGGCGATTTTCCAAACAACTTTTCTTCTCCAAAACGATTGGTAAGTGATTTCTAACTTAATTTCTTTATTCCTTAACATCTTTTAACATAATTTCAACTTCAAATCAAAGATTTTCAGGGGTGAAATTGGGTGTTTTGGGTAGAACCTAGGTTTTCTACAAATTGAGAAGTTGGACCTCAATTTGGGGACCGATTTCAAAACAAATCATATATTTGGATTCATGGGGGAATGGGTAACCGGGTTTTGGTCCGAACCTCGAGTTTCACCACGTGGGTCCGGGGGTATTTTTGACCTTTTTGGGAAAAAACCTTGTAAGAATTATTTTCATGCATTGGGAGTGATTCATTTAGTAATTATTAATGTGATTAAGTAACTTAAATTAACTAAAACCTACAGAAACATGCATAAATTGATTAAACAAAAGTTTAAACTAATCATAGGATTCAAATAATAAAGAAAAGAAACACAGTAGGAAACTTACTGATTTTACAATTAATCCGACCGGAATCCAAGTCAACCTCGGAATGATGTGAACGTGTGTTCTTCAACAAACAACACGCGAACACATTATCTCGAAGTCTGGCTCGAGCTCTGGACTCAAGAATTGGGGAAAATTTGAGGAACCCCAAATTTCTTAGTGTTCCGCCGGTTTTAAGATCTAAATATCGAGGGTTTTTGACTACATTCGAAAGATTCTAAATAAGGATTCGGGAAGAGGGGGTTAGGAGAGTACAGGGTGTGAATTTGGTTGGATTTGTGTGAGTTGAGGTTTTGGCCGGATTTTCGATCCAATATTTGAACCGATTGGTGACGATTCAAGGTAAATTGAGGGTGGATTTGGGGAGAGGAAAGTGAGAGGAACCTAGGGTGTATTTTTGGGTCCCATTGGACAATCCTCGCCGGCGGAGGCGATTTCCGGCCGGCGGCGGACGGTGGAAGAACAGTGGTACGAGGAAGACGAGTTTGGTCTAGGGTTAATGAAGAGTTTTCGGACATTTTTATTAAAAAGCCTTGAACGAATGAGGACCGCTGGATGATGAGAAATAGACGGTCAAGATTTAATTTGGCCTCACTAATTCAAAACGACGTAGTCTCCCTCCTATACTACGTCGTTTTATTAGTCTCAGGGGTATGGTCATTTGGACCGGGTAGGGATGCACTTGGGCCATTTTGGCCGGATTCTGGGGTGAAATTGGGACTAGGCATGGCCCAAAATTGGGTATTACTAAGACTAGACTTTCATTTAATTTTTTTTAATATGCTTTCTCTTCTTCTTTTGTTTTTTTTTATTTACTCTTTTTATTATTTAAATTTTCTGATTTTATTAAATGCAAGGTTAAAGCAAGGACCAAAATTTACTCTAAGATTATACTAATTAATTCCTAAATAAAAAGCAAACTAAGGCAAAAATTAAAAATAAAAATGCAAAGAATCATTTTTGTTGTTTTCTTTATTTTTGTATTATTGATTTTACTAATAGAAAATGCTAAAATCGAAACTTTGATACTATTTTGTATTTTTGAATCATATCAATTACAAAAAATATATGCACACACAAGGATGCAAACAAACGCAAAACCATGCAATTAAATCACTAAAAATTCAAACAATAAAGAAAAATCCTTATTTTAATGAATTTATAGGACTAGATAAACAAGACAAAAATCACATGCTCACAATATGTGGTTTGTTTTAGACCACACATTTTAAAAGTCTTTTTTTATTTTTTAAATTTCATACCGAGTCAAATACCACCACATAAATTGAGACAAAAAAAATACTACTATTATTTTTCTTTGTACTTTGTTTGTAATTGTAGTTTATTTTCCGTACTTTAAAAATTGTTGCAATCACCCATATCTAACAAAAGGGCAGCCATATCTAACAACGTAACATTTATTTGTCCTTAATATATGACAAAGAACGATATTTTAGATCTCTACATATTAAGTGGGCATGAAAATATTCATTGGATATTTGTCTAAAAATAGAAAAGTCATTAAAAGTTCGGCCAAATAGAATTTGCAATGGCCTAAAACTTGTGCATGTTAATTAGGTGGTGTTGACCTGTTAAAATTTTTGTCTTGCATTTACTCATTACTAACAATATCTTGGACATCCACAAAGTAAGATGGGAACAAAGATTTTGGGGACGAATAGAGTAATTAGCACATATAATAAAGGTTAATGGTTGCTTATTCGACTTTAATACTCCCCTCTCTGTTCACTTTTACTTGTCCACTATGAACTTTGCAAACCTCTTAAAAAATAATAAATAAAGTGCATAGCTTACCATGATACCCATATTAATTAATGCATATTTTTAATGAATTTGAAAAATAATTTGAAATAAGTAATTAATATTGTGGGTATAACAAGAAAAAAGAAATTATCTTCTTTTGATATACTAAAAGTGACAAGTGAAAGTGAAAAATCTATTTTTAGAATAATGAATAAGTAAAAGTGAACGAAGGGACGGTGTATTGGGAAAAAACTGAATTTATATTAACAATGATGTGACATGACACGTGGATTAGTTGAATGGTCAAAGAACAGCAATTGACTAAGAGGCACGGTGAAAACACGGTGAAAACAGCCACGGGAAGAAGAATTTAAATAGGTACGAGACGATGTATAGATACGAGTCTCGTACCAATTTAAATTATTTACAGTCAACGGATTAGAAGGCATTAAAAGCAAGGATCAGATGACAGAAAGGAGTCCAAATTCATTATTAAATGTCTGATACGTTATAAAGTTGGTATTTAATAGGAATGATTGTATAACGGCTTATTTAATGTCATTTATTGCTCATGATTATGTCATTAAAACTGATGCTTTATTCCTTTACCTAGAATGATCTATAAAAGGAAGAAGTATCATCATTTGTAAGGACACGATATACTATTGAGAATACACTGAAATACTTATCTATTTACCCTCTACCATTGTTCTCAAAAGTATTTTATTTTTTGTCTCCTGATTATCAGTAACCCGAATTTTTCTTTTAGCTTTGACCAAAGACTCAGATTTTTGGTTAAACAAATTGGTTCCGTTACCGGGAATCTGATAATCTTTCCTTTTAAGTTATATCTTATCTATTATCGTCACCATGTCAAACAATAACGCCGACAACAACAGTAACAACACATTGGGAAACCATGAAAATCAAATACATCAAAATCAAGATACCGTGGTTCCCTCTCCTTTAAATTCACCACGTCAATCTCGTGAAGGCACTCCTGTTACTGAATCCCGTGCTGATCAACAAGAGCAATCTGAACATTTTGAAGGAGTTACAACTGAAGCTTTGCAAAAGCTAATCGATGCACAAGTCGGCAAAGCTCTTCAGGCACTTGTTAGTCGATTGCCTGCTGCGCCACCTACACCGACTCCTAATAATAATACATTGGAGAACCCCCGTTCTGGTCTTGATAATTCTGGAAACGGAGCAACCCCCAGTGAACCACAAGAAGGGGGACCAGGTAATTTAAATAATTCATATTTGCAAAATTTAGTACTAACCTTGCAGAAATAGCTGAAGGAACAAAATGAGCGAATAGAGCAAATCCCTGGAGTTCCACCTATAATAAAAGGAGTAGACATGGACAAATACTCACAACAACCATGGAAGCCTAGTGCTGCTCCCCTTCCAATTCTGAAAAAATTCAAAATGCATGACATCCCGAAATATGATGGTACTACAGACCCACGTGACCACGTGACTGCATTTACAACCGGCGTGAAAGGCAACGACTTGACCAAACAAGAAATTGAATCAGTATTGGTCAAGAAATTTGGAGAAACACTCACCAAGGGTGCATTAACCTGGTATTCTCTTTTATCTGAAAATTCTATTAATTCTTTTGCTGAGCTTGCAGATTCTTTTATTAAAGCACATTCGGGAGCACAAAAAGTTGAGAAAAGGATGGAAGATATTTTCAAAATCAAACAAGGGGATTCAGAGTTGCTTAGAAACTTCGTTGATAGGTTCCAACGTGAAAGAATGACTCTACCTCGTGTGCCTGACAATTGGGCTGCTATAGCTTTTGCAAGTAATTTAAATGACAAAAGTTCTGAAGCCACGAGACGACTCAAAGAAAGTCTTCGAGAATTTCCTGCAACCACATGGAATGATGTTTACAACAGGTATAGCACGAAGCTGCGAATCGAAGAAGATACCGTACCTAAGCTCCATCATGAAGAAAGGGGCGGTACCCGAAGGTCAGATTCCGAAAAAAGATCAGGTAAAAACAGGTACGATCCATATATGGGACCCGCAGGAAAGTACCCACGGTCGAAGCAAGATAACCAACAATACGATCAAAAGTCAAGGAACCGGGATTCTAGCTCTTCTTCAAAGTTCAGGAATGATCAGAATAGACAAGAATCACGTGATGATGACAGGAGTTTAAAGGCACGATTCGGTGGATATAATTTCAACGTCTCTACCTCCGAGCTCGTAGCTGTTTTAAGAAGCATGGGAGATAAGGTACGGTGGCCGAAAGAAATGCGGTCAAACCCAAGTAGACGCAATCCGGATCATTGGTGCGAATTTCACAACGATCACGGGCACAAAACTTCAGAATGCAGATTCCTGCAAAGTGAAGTAGATCATTTATTGAAGCAAGGATATCTCACTGAGTTATTTAGTGAGAAAGGAAAACAAGCTTATATGAAGAACAGACAAGAACCACCACAACCTCCTTCACCCAAGAGGACAGTGAATGTCATAAGCGGGGGAGAAGATATTCATGGCATAACTTACACAGCTTCAAACAAGGTTTCTAAGGTAACAATTACACACGGGAAACGGGTGCGGCAGGTCCTTGACAATGAAAGCATTTCGTTCGATGACGCAGATAACGAAGGAGTGACAACTCCACATAATGATGCACTGGTAATTTCTTTACTTGTATATGATACTAATGTAAAGCGAGTTTTGATTGATCCAGGAAGTTCTGTAAATATTATATTACTAAGGGTACTGCGGGAAATGCAAGCTGAAGACAAAATGTTACCCAAGGCGCACACCTTGTCAGGTTTCGACAACTCAAGTGTAGTAACAAAAGGTGAGGTAATACTAACAACTTTTGCTATGGGTGTTGTGAAGGAAACTAAATTTCAGGTAGTTGATATGGAAATGGCCTACAATATGATCATGGGAAGGCCATGGATACACGATATGGATGTTGTCCCATCAACCCTGCATCAAGTTATCAAATTCCCATCACCATGGGGAATTTGTCAAATTCGTGGGGATCAGCAGATGGCCAGAAATGTCAACGCTGTAACAAGTACGAGCGCCGTAAATAAAGCAAAATAGCAATTACAGGAAACAGTTGAAAGTAAAAAAGATCAAACTTCAACTGAACAAGAGAAAACAGATTTGGACTCAAGGCCTGACACAATTCAAGAACCTGAAGAGAATGAAAGCATCAAAACGACGATTGAAGAGCTTGATGCAGTGATGTTATTTGATCAACAGCCTGAACGGAAGGTTTATATCGGGGCTAATTTAAACACGAACATGCGAGGTATGATAATCGAATTTTTAAAAGCTAACTTAGATTGCTTTGCTTGGTCCCACGCTGATATGACAGGGATACCTCCAAATGTGATGACTCACAAACTCAACGAGGACCCTTCTTTCACACCAGTAAAGCAAAAGAAACGGAAACAAGGTGCTTTCAAGAACCAGGTGATTCAGGATGAAGTCCAAAAATTATTAAAAATCGGATCAATTCGTGAGGTAAAATATCCAACTTGGTTAGCTAATACGGTGGTTGTACCCAAGAAAAATGATAAGTGGCGTGTTTGTGTAGATTATACTGATTTAAATAAAGCATGTCCAAAAGATTCCTTTCCCTTACCACATATAGATCAACTAATTGATGCGACCGCAGGTCATGAACTTTTAAGTTTTTTAGATGCATACTCAGGATATAATCAAATCAAAATGGATCCTGGTGATGAAGAAAAAACTTCTTTCATCACAGACAGGGGGACTTATTGTTATAAAGTAATGCCCTTTGGTCTCAAAAATGCTGGGGCAACCTATCAAAGGTTGGTCACCAAAATGTTCCAAGAACATTTAGGGAAAACAATGGAGGTATATATAGACGATATGCTCGTCAAAACCCAGCAATCTCATGATCATATTTCTCATCTATCTATTACTTTTGAAATTTTGCGAAAATTTAATATGAAACTCAACCCAGAAAAATGTGCATTTGGAGTTGCATCAGGTAAGTTTTTGGGTTTTCTTGTTTCTAACCGTGGTATTGAGGTGAATCCTTCTCAGATCAAAGCAATAGAAGAAATCCCGGATATCCTTACTAATAAAAAGGAAGTACAACGATTAACGGGAAGAATTGCAGCTTTGGGGAGATTTATTTCCAAATCCTCAGAAAGGTGTTTTAAGTTTTTCTCTGCACTTAAAAAGCAAGATCATTTTGAATGGAATGAAGATTGTCAGCAAGCCCTTAGAAATTTGAAAACTTATTTGTCAAAACCACCGTTGTTGGCAAAACCGAAGGTAGGGGAAAAACTTCTTATTTATCTGGCCGTATCTGAAGTCGCGGTAAGTGCTGTTTTAGTCCGCGAGGACCAAGGTAAAAAATCTCCTATTTATTACGTAAGTAAGTCCTTATTGGAAGCTGAGATACGATACCCACAGCTAGAAAAATTAGCATTAGCTTTGGTCATGACATCTAGAAAGTTAAGACCTTATTTTCAATGTCATCCCATTGTTGTAGTTACTGCTTTTCCGCTTCGAAATATTTTGCATAAACATGAACTTTCAGGAAGATTAGCAAAATGGGCTATAGAACTAAGTGAATATGAAGTTATTTATCAACCCAGGACCGCTATAAAGTCTCAAGTACTAGCTGATTTCGTGGCTGATTTTAGCCAGGGGATGCATTTAGAAGCAGAAAAAGAATTATTAGTTTTTAATGGTGCGAACCCGGGGACTTGGGTTTTATACACTGACGGTTCATCTAATGTAAAAGGGGCAGGCTTAGGAATAGTCCTCGTACCACCTGCGGGTGAGACCATTAGACAGGCTATAAAATGTCATTCTATAACTAACAATGAAGCAGAATATGAAGCTGTAATTGCAGGTTTAGAATTGGCACGAGAACTCGGCATAACACAGATTATAATCAAGAGTGATTCTCAACTCGTGGTTAATCAGATGCTGGGGACTTACACAGCCAGAGAGTCACGAATGCAAGAATACCTCGCAAAGGTACGGGAGTTAGTAAAACAATTCCAAACTTGGAAAGTAGTGCAAGTCCCAAGAGATGAGAATGCAGAGGCAGATGCTTTAGCAAACCTTGCATCCGCAGCAGACGTGGCAAACAATACAGATGCTTCAGTCATACATCTATTTCATTCCGTTCTCGAACCTGACAAAAACGAGGTAAATTTTAATCATCTAACATGGGATTGGAGAAATGAAATTGTTGCCTTTTTACAGCACGGAACCGTGCCTAATGACAAAGGAAAGGCTTACGCGCTTCGCAAAAGAGCTGCACGATATTGTTTATATCAAGGTAATCTTTATCGAAAGATGTTCGGCGGACCACTAGCAAGGTGTCTCGGCCCTTCTCAAACCGAATATGTCATGAGAGAAGTACATGAAGGACATTGTGGGAATCACGCAGGAGGACGGTCACTGGTAAGAACGTTAATTCGCACAGGATATTATTGGCCTAAGATGGAAGAAGAGGCAACCATTTTCGTGTCCAAATGTGATAAATGTCAAAGGTACGACAATAATATGCACAGACCAGCTGAGTTACTACATACTGTTTTAACCCCTTGGCCCTTTATGAAATGGGGAATGGATATCGTAGGTCCACTTCCACAAGCAAAAGGTCAGGTAAAATTTCTACTCGTACTTACAGATTATTTCACTAAATGGGTAGAAGCAGGGGCATTTAAACAGGTACGAGAAAAAGAAGTTAAAGACTTCATATGGCGCAATATAATATGCCGCTTTGGAGTACCAAAGGAGATCGTATGTGACAATGGACCACAATTCATTGGAGCACAAGTTACAGAATTTTTTCAAAGTTGGCAGATCAAAAGAATAACATCTACGCCATACCATCCAGTGGGGAATGGACAAGCGGAATCAACTAACAAAGTTATTATCAATAACTTGAAAAAGAGGTTACAAGATTCAAAAGGTAATTGGCCTGAGGTGTTACCCGGAGTACTATGGGCTTATCGTACAACGACCAAAACAGGCACTGGAGAAACACCATTTTCGATGGTTTATGGTACGGAAGCCTTAATACCAGTTGAAATAGGTGAGCCAAGCACACGGTACGATCAGGAAACGGAGGAATCTAATAATGAAGAGATGCGGGTTAGCCTAGATTTACTTGAAGGAAGAAGAGAAGCTGCTTTGATAAGGATGGCAACACAAAAGCAAGTAATAGAACGATATTACAACAGGAAAGCACGCCTCAGATTTTTCAAAATTGGGGACTTCGTGCTTAAAAAGGTTTTCCAATCTACAAAAGCTGTTAACTCAGGAAAGCTAAGTCCAACATGGGAAGGACCATACAAAGTTCGTGGCATTGCGGGAAAAGGAGCATACCAGTTGGAAACAATGGATGGTAAAGTTTTACCCTCACATTGGAATGCTGTCCACTTAAAAAGATATTACTTTTAAGAAAGTACCTACGGTCAGGTATCATCATGTAAAAATTCTTCTCTTGATTTTTTAATATTTTACTAACGATTTTAGATGCTAGGCTAAATATCCTAACTCGTGCCAAATGATGAGTCACAACCTGCAAGGCAAAATGGAGTATGCATAAATTCCTAGCCCAGGGTTACAATTAATCTGATGGAAATACACACGAGTTAGGCAGTCTTCATCTATAATCACATAGTCGAGTCCCGTATATCTTTCTGTTTCAGGAAAAGGGCCAAAGTAAAAAGAAATAAACAAGTGTTCGAGGCTTCATACTTCACCGCTCAAACACTTGGGGGACTACATATTATACACAGATAGGTGCAAAGAAACAGATACGAGTATCGAATAAAAGTCGGCCAAACTGAAGCAAGTGTTGAGAAGAAGTTACGAAGTCTTCAGCATTCATGAGAACAACAGAGTCATCTCTCAAACTCATAAACAAAGTCACCTCTCAAACCCTTCTTAACATGTAAAGATAGGGTCATGACTATGTACTGAAACAGGTTATAAAAAAAACCTTGTTTAGTTTATGTTATTTACAAATCTGTTACAAGAAAAACAGTTACGAGAAAAGTTGTAGATGTATTGTAATACATGTAACAGTCAAACACTTGTTAAAAGTTTATGAATGAAAACTTGCCAAAGTTGTTTCATACAAAACGTGTGTTTTCCTATTACTTTCATCGTATTTTAACACCATTATGAAGTTGAGACGTCTTCTTCATTAAGTGTCGATAAAATAAAAGGGCCCTCTTTTATAAGCCTCATGTCAATAAGTCATGGGAGAATCATAAAGCATTTTCAAAGGATAAAAATGCTAAACTATTCTATAAGTCCTAAATAAGTAAAGAAAAGGCAAGAGTAGAACACATTGAAGTATTAACAAACTTCTTGATCTAATTAAAAAGACTAAGTAGAAACTTAGTCAATAAAAGTTTATATAATTGCCCCATTATGATAACTGGAGACTTTCACCAAAAAATCCTTTAAAAAAAAACTAAGGGATCAAACCATCATTCAGTTGAGGGGATTGTCACGAAAGCTTCAACTTCCATAGACTGGGTTGTAGAAGTTTCACCCTCTGAAGCTGGAATAGCAACATTTTCAGGAACTTCAAGGGCAGGAGAAGGAGTATCAGTAGACTGTTGGCTTTTCTCGATGGTATCTATGACTTTAGCCAGTTCAGACTGCAAGTCAAAACCCTCTTGAGCAGCTTCCGTCAAAGCATCACGACGAGAATTCAGAAAAGCCCAACTCACTTCTATGTTAAAATTTTCCTCTAGAAGTCCATATTCCTTTTCCCACATAGCAAGATCGTTTTTTAAAATTTGATTTTCAGCTAAATGGGAATCAAGGGAAGCTTCAAGAGAAGCATGAGAACTCTTCAAGGCTTGAATCTCGACAGAAGAAGTCTGTAAGTCAGCCTGAGCTTGAGTCAAGCTTTGCACTAACTCTCCTGCATATTCTTCCTTTTTAGCCAAAAGTGCCTTCAGCTCTCTAACTTCTTCACTAGCTCTGGATAATTGTTCTGACAAAGAGCATTCCAAAAGCTCTTTGTCTCTTTTCAATTGGCTTGAAGAGGCTTTGACTGTTGCCAGCTCAGAAGTTAAACCACGGTTTTGCTGCTCTAGGAGGTTTTTATTTTCTTGCAACTCTTCTATAGTCCCCTGAGCATTTTCGAATTGCTCCTTCCAGTTGGTTGCTTCAAGTTGGGCTCCCCTAGCAATTTCCTCAGCCTCGTGGACAGACTTCTCAGACTCACGAGCTTTTCTTTCCAGTGAGGAAATTCTTCTCATTAATTCCGTGCTAATAAGGTTAGCCTACAGAGGTAAGTCATGGAAATGAGAAATTGAAGATAATTTAAAAAAAAAAAGAAAGAAAAAAAAACTTGTTGGTTGAAATACCTTCAAAGTAGAATGAACTACGTCGTTCATCAAAGTTAAGCAGCTATGGCTCTCCATCTTCTTCTTCTCGATATCTCCAATAAGAGGTTCGAGCCAAACATCGGCTCTGCCGGTTTTCCTCAAGAGGCTATGATTGGCAGGAACCTCCAAAGTAACACTTCTCATTGTTATATTTCCGCTGCTAGAACCTGTCTCTGTATGATGAACAGAGGGAAGAGGAGCAGCGGAAGGAATGGAGGGAAAAGATGTAGAAACCAACACCGGAGCAGAAGCAGGTGCGGTTGAAGCAGCCAAGGGAACAGATATAGGAGCAGTAGAAATTGGCAAACAAACGGAAGTTGTTAAAGCTGGTAAAGAAACACTTACGGCTGGCTGAAGGATGGAGGGAATAGGAACAAATGAGGAAAGAGGAGCTTCATCAAAAATAGGTCCGAGCTCGCCACTCCCGAAGCCACTGTCAAAAAGATGTTGAATTGATTCATTGTTATATCTTGGTTCGGCATCCTCATCAGATTGAATCAAAACAGGCTCGGTGGCGGAGGTACGAGCAGGAGTGTTTTCAATTTCATCATCAATGATTATTCGTCTCCTGGCCCTTGGCCTGGTAATTAGGGAGGTACCCTCCTCTTCTTCTTCAGAACCTTCCTTTGTAGCTTTTCTTTTAGGCAGCAAGGCTCGAGCCTTATCTAAATCCAGAGCAGCATTCGCAGACATGCGAATGGCCATAGCTACTTCAGCTGTCATTCCTCTAATGCCAAATCCTGATTAAAGAATGGATATACATGATTAAAGTTGAGGAAAAAGTGCTTAACATGTAAAACAAAAATTTTAAAAGGGTGGATACCATGTGTTTTGACTTTCCAGCCATGTAAAGAAGAAATTGATTTCCAAGTTCTCTGCTCCCTAGTAGCAATCTTCAAAAGTGAGTCTACCCAACCACGAAAGTTGGGAATAGGTTCCACATCTCCCATGGTTGCTACAAAAAACCAAGAAGGGACGAGGTTAAAAACAACATTCTTTTGAAATTCTCAAAAGTAGGTACGGTAAATAAGAGGAAACTTACGTTCAAAATTCCACTTCTCAGGAAAGGGAATATTTGTTTCGCCAATCAAATCCACTGTACGGACAGCAACGTAACCGATATACCATCCACGATCTCTGTCATCCTCAGGGTTTACCAAAACTTTTTTGCTCCTTGCAGTTAAGGTGAAAACCCCATGGCGTATTAAGTTGGGATGGTATAGATGAATGAGATGAGAAAAGGTGAAATTGACATTGGCCTTGGATGATAAATATCTCAAACAAGCCACTGTTCTCCACACCAATGGACCAATTTGGGCCAAACAAATGGTAAAGAAACGACAAAAATCGAGAATAACTGGGTCAATTGGAGGATTAAAACCTAAAGTGAAGGGGTAAGTGTAAACAGAAGAATACCCATTTCTAAAAGAGGAAATTCTTTGATTTGGGGAAGGAATTGACATTCGAAGACTATCCTTCCAATTACAATCTTTTCTTATGGTGGGGATTGTAAGCTCAGTTACTAATGTTGGGTAAGTATCGGCTCTTTCTAAATTTTTAATTTGTTTTTGAAGAGACGTTTTGTCACTTTCAAAAGACAAATCGTCGGGAACTATATCATCAACTGAGGGTTCTTGAGAAGTATCAAGAATTTCCCTACTTTTAGAAGAAGGGGCTTTTGGGATAAAACTCCTTGAAGAAGAACCAGATGAACCGCCTCGCGTAGATTCTAACCCTGTTCGAGGCCTACTTCCTCCGCCTCTTCTGTGTCTAACAGGGGCGTTGGGGAACTGATCTAGAATTGGAACTTTTTTACGGTTAGGGTTTGAAGAAGAAATTGTTAATAAGAAAGTATGTGCTGAAAATTTGTGAAGAAGACAAAGGAAGACAAAGTATGTGTAAAATGGGAACCGTCAAATTTTAAAGTATAATGATGAAAAGCCTATAATAAAGGCAGTTGTCACTTCGTAAATAGTGAGATTGAAGAAGTATCGAAGAAGGGTATGAATAGCAGAATCAATTATAAAATGACACATGGACAGAACATTAAATGGAAAAGACTGCTGAGACGTTAGTACTGTCATGAGCATTAATTGTGGCAAAAGTTCTTTTTACATGAAGATCCACTTCCCAATTATTTAATTGATAAAAAAAATGGAAAGTGGGGGGACTATCTGTATTGGAAAAAAACTGAATTTATATTAACAATGATGTGGCATGACACGTGGATTAGTTGAATGGTCAAAGAACAGCAATTGACTAAGAGGCACGGTGAAAACACGGTGAAAACAGCCACGGGAAGAAGAATTTAAATAGGCACGAGACGATGTATAGATACGAGTCTCGTACCAATTTAAATTATTTACAGTCAATGGATTAGAAGGCATTAAAAGCAAGGATCAGATGACAGAAAGGAGTCCAAATTCATTATTAAATGTCTGATACATTATAAAGTTGGTATTTAATAGGAATGATTGTATAACGGCTTATTTAATGTCATTTATTGCTCATGATTATGTCATTAAAACTGATGCTTTATTCCTTTACCTAGAATGATCTATAAAAGGAAGAAGTATCATCATTTGTAAGGACACGATATACTATTGAGAATACACTGAAATACTTATCTATTTACCCTCTACCATTGTTCTCAAAAGTATTTTATTTTTTGTCTCCTGATTATCAGTAACCCGAATTTTTCTTTTAGCTTTGACCAAGGACTCATATTTTTGGTTAAACAGACGGAGTAAGTGATAAGAAGGTAATTTATGCGAGTATTAATGGATTTGGCGGAGAGCAAGTGTATTTGGCTCCCACCTTTTCCTAGTTATAACGTGCATGTTATAGAATATTGTTAATCAGATTTTAACTATAGCATATAAAGTAACCACGACTTAATTATTGTGCCCTGGTTTTGCCAAGGCAACCTAAATTAAGTTGTAGAATGACTAAACATAAATAAAAGTATCATGTAACATTAACAACTAGAGATGTAATCATAAATATTACGTGTAACAAGAAATATAAATGAGATACGAAGTATTGGATTAGATATATCATACGTGTATGATGTATGTATGTAGGAGTAAGCAAAGTTTTGTATATAAAGGTGACGCACCAAAGTTGGGTGGGACATTATTGACATATGATCTAAATTATCCGTCGACCGAATCTTAAACTAAGCTGGAATATTATTCACAGTAATCTGTCACGATCCGGAATTTCCACCTTCGAAACCGTGATGATGCCTAACATTTCACTTGCTAGGCAAGCCAACGTTAGAAGATTATTAAAGCCAAATTTAGTCGATTTTAGTAACAACAACAATTAAGCTAAGCAGAAGCTAAAACTGAATTGCAGAATAACATGAAACCCATAATATCTGATACAATTCGGATATGGAGTCACGATTCACGAGCTTCTAAGATTTACTACAAACAAAGTCTGAAAGAAAATACAACTGCTCTGAAAGAAAGGAAACGGTAAAATAAAAAAACTAGGAAGGGACTCCAGGGTCTGCGGACGCCAGCAGATCTACCTTGGGTCTCCGACAAGCAAGTCCAGCTGCTAACCTCAAAATCAGTTAGAGCCGATACCAAAATCTGCATAAGAAGTGCATAGTGTAGTATGAGTATAACCGACCCCATGTACTCATAAGTGTCGAGCCTAACCTCGAAGAAGTAGTGACGAGACTATGACAAGGCACCTACATAATAAACCTGTGCATATAACAGTACATGTACAAAATAACAATAAAGAAGAGCTAAACAAGTAATATCGGGAGGGGGACATGCTAAAGGGGGATACAAGATATGGGAATTTCAGCAGAAATGATAACAAGGACAATCAATATGCCTTTGACCGGTGAAAATAATTAAACACAGTAAGGAATAATGCGCGACATCACCTTCGTGCTTTTACTCTCAACCTCACAGTAAAATAATGAAATCGCATGGCATCACCCTTCGTGCTTTTACTCTCAACCTCATAATAAAAATCAATAGATATGGCACGACATCACCCTTCGTGCATTAACTCTCATAACATGGCACGGAATAACCCTTCATACATTAACACTCACAATATGGCACGACATCACCCTTCATGCATTAATACTCTCCCTCACCATAAAGCAATAATCAAATAAAAACAGGGAGATAGAATAACAAGAACAAGACTTACTTTAATATTTGGTTCCACAATATCAATCTCAACTTTAAAATCAATACTCAATTATCACCAAAATATCCGTAAATATGATAAGAATGATCAATTTAACAAAAACTAGTCTAAACATGGATAACATGATCAAAGAAGCAATAATTACACGGAATCAAGTCTCACCCGCATTTTTTAACCCGACAATAATGCATAAGTACTTGTCACCTCACATATACGTTGTACCCAACATCTAAACATATAGCAAATAGACAAACAAGTCCTATTCCCTCAAGTCAAGGCTAACCACGACACTTATCTCGCTCCAAAGAGCCAATTCAAAGCTCAACCACGGCTTTGCCTTTCAAACAAGCCTCTAAACCAATAGAATCTAGAAAATTACCAACTAAACGATTCAAATTAAGCCTTAGAACTACCCACGATTGCAAGGAATTTAATTTAGGTCATTATTGAAAAAGTCAATACTCAGACCCACTTGGTCCAAACCCAAAATTCGGACTAAAACCCGATTACCCATTCACCCCCGAGCCCGATTATGTAATTTATTTTGGAATTTGACCTCAATTTGCGGTCTAAATCCCTATTTTTCAAAATCCATAATTCTACCAAAAAACCTCAGTTTCCACCATGAAAACTCTAAATTTTAGGTTGAAATCTTAGGAAAAATAGTGAAAGATTGAAAGAAACTAGTTTAGAATCACTTACCAATGATTTTGGGAAGAAAAGTTCTTTGAAAAATCGCCTCTAGGGTTCTTGAGTTTGAAAATTTAAAGAATGAACCAAAAATCCCTTCTCTCATTTGAACAGTTCCAGATGTCGCATTTGTGACCCAAATACGACTTGCGAACCCCGTAAATGCGAAGACCTCCACAACTTTGCTTTCCTCGCAAATGCGAAGAAATGTTCGCAATTGCGAACCATGACCTCCGCAAATGCAACCATTTAATCACATTTGTGATCACTGCCTCCCCCTGTCTCACTTCACAAATGCGAAGTTTTGTTTGCAAATATGAACGCTGGCCTCCCCAGCTAACTTCGCAAATGCGATGAGTAGCTCGCAAATGCGAATCCATCAATGCTCGCAATTGCAAAGCTTGACCTCACAATTGCGAGGTTTGTGGCCTGCAACAAAAATTGAAGCATACCAGCAATGTTCTAAGTCTAATTTTCACTCTGTAGCTAATCCGAAAATCAGCCGAGCCCTCGGGGATCCAAACTAAACATGCACACAAGTCTAAAAGCATCAAACGAACTTGCTCTCGTTGTCACACCTTCTTTTTCTACCCCGAAAGGGGGGGATATGGGAGTTTTTCCAATTAAAGTGACAATAATCGAAACAGAATTATTTATTTAAGTTTAGAGTCGCCACTTGGGATAATTTATGGTGTCCCAAGTCACCGGTTAAAATACTAAATTGAGAAAAGTTTGAATTTTATTTATGGTCTGCGAACACAGAAATCTGGGTAAGGAATTCTGTTAACCCGAGAGAAGGTGTTAGGCATTTTCGAGTTCCACGGTTTTAGCACGGTCTCTCAACTATTATTATTGGTCTAATTATCTGATTAATTACACAATTTAAACCTACGTGCATTTTTAACTCTCTAACTGCTTTTAATGTTTATAGAATTATTTTCTGGAACAAGTCACAATTATCGTACACTTGTCGTTTTGGTACACATTGCAAACCGCGTCACATGAAATGCACCTGTGATCTAAAATATGTTTATTTTTTTTTATTATTATTCAAAATTATGGCTGGGTCACATGAAATGCACACCCGAGTTGAAATTTATGTATCGTGACCATGCCACGGGAACCGTACCCATAGTCACGATGATTCGTCTACGAACCTAAAGCAAACTATGATATTGTTTGTCACGACCCAAAATCCACTAAGGGTCGTGATGGCACCGGACACCGCTGTCAGGCAAGCCAACCAAAATACTCAATTAATTTCTCGTTTTAATAATTTTTGACAACTACGATTTTCCTTCAATTTTACTAGTAAAAGGTAATCATTTCAAATTAAATAGGAATGTTAAAAAGTTAACACAAAATACCCTATAATCATCCCAGAACTCGGTGTCACAAGTGCATGAGCATTTACTAGAGAATGTAATAAAATACAGTAACTGTCCGGAATACAAGTGGACAAAAATGAAAAATATAGTAAAATACTCTGAAGGGGACTCAGCTGGTTGCAGGTCATCTCGATAAATGCAGTTCACCTACGTCTCCGTATCAACCATGTCGCTATGCCACTAAGCCACTAGCCACACTTGAACCTGTGCAAAAAAAATGCACAGCAAGTGTAGTATGAGTACGAAAACGTGTACCCAATGAATATCCCGTCTAATCTCGAAGAAGTAGAAACGAGAGGTCGAATTCGACACTTACTAATGGTCCAACAATAATATAGAAAAAATGTGAGGAATTCATGGATTTCATAAAGCAAAATTTAACTCATAAAATCGGAAAGCAGATAAACAACTTCTCAAATAATAAAGGATTTACAAAGGTTTACTTTTCATTATCTTTATCAATTTATCTCTGGCCAGGAAGGGGCAATTATCAACATTTAAAATTCTCAAGCAAGCAATACAAGCATGCGCATATTATGACGAGGTCGTGCGACCCGATCCAACAATATTTAAAATGTGCACTGCCAGAGGGTCGAATGGCGCGAACCATAAATGCATCTATTTAATCTACCGAGGTGTTCGGCCCGTTCCGAAATTAAACACATACAGATAGTCAATCAAGTAGTCAACAGAGAACAATTATCCAAAGCAAAGCTAATTCTCTTTTAACAATTTTATAAAATTAAGTTTAATCCTTTTAGAAATTCATTTACCAATTCGATAGGATTTAAGCAATGCAACTGTCAATAAGATTATAGATATTCCAAGCATAGCATGCTTTTGAGTCCTAGACTACCCGGACTTACACATATTAGTAGCTATGCACGGACTCTCGTCACCTCGTGCGTACGTAACCCCCTACAAATAGGAGCACATAACCAATTATTTCACCTATGGGGATAATTCCCTCTTACAAGGTTAGAAAGGAGACTCACCTCGCTCCGAAGTTCCATAACTGACATTCCACACCTTTCCAAAGACTCAAATTGATGCACAACGCTCCAAAACTAGCCAATAATTATGCAAATCTATTAATATATGTTTAATTACTCATAATAATCCCATTTGTAACAATTCTTAACCCCGATCGAAAAGTTGACAAAAACGCCCTCGGGCCCACGCGCCCGGATTCCAAAAATTTTCAAAGATAAAGTTTACCCATAACTTCACGAACTCAAATATATAATTTACTCTCAATTTCATACCCAAAATCGTGGTTAAAATCCAAGAATACTAAGTTTCTAGATTTTCTCTCAAACCCCAAGTTTTCCACTAATTTCCATGTTCAAATCCATATCTAAATCATATACTTAACTCAAAACTAGCATAAATTACTTACCTCATGCTTGGTGGTGAAAATGGCACCCCAAAGTTGCTCCAAAATTGGCTCCAATGGAAGAAATGGGGTTGAAATGAACCCAACCCCCGATTTAAAATAACCCGTCTGCCTCCAACATATCCGCACCTGCGGTCACTTGACCGTTTCTATGGTTCCGCAGGTGCGTCTTACCCCGGTCCTCCTCAATCCCTCAACATCCGCATCTGCGCCTCTCCTTCCGTAGGTGCGGCCCCGCATCTACGGCAAAAATGACCGCATCTGCGATCCCTGCCCAGCCAACCCATTTCCGCTTCTGCGACACAAGGGCCGCTTCTGCGGCTCCACACCTGCGGCCCAAGTCTCACAGGTGCGGTTACACCAGCAGGCAGTAGCTTCAGCTCTTCTTCAAATTTCCTATTTCGATCTGTTAACCATCCGAAATTCACTTGAGGCCCCCGGGACCCCAACCAATCATACCAACCAGTCCCAAAACACATTACGGACTTGCTCGAGGCCTCAAATCATATGAAACAATGCTAAAACCATGAATTGCACTCCAATCCAAGATTATTGAACTTTGGAATTTCAAACTTCTATATTCGATGACGAAACCTATCAAATCATGTCCGATTGACCTCAAAATTTGCACACAAGTCATATTCGACATTATGGACCTATTCCAACTTTCGGAATCGAAATCCAACCCCGATATCAAAAAGTCCACTTCCGATCAAACTCCTCAAAACCTTCAAATTTCTATCTTTAGCCAAATAACTCCAAAATGACCCACGGACCTCCGAATTCACTTTCAATTGTGCTCATAACACCAGAATCACTATACAGAACTATTCCCAGACTCGGAATCCCAAAAGGACATTGATAACACTGATATGCACTTCAACCCAAACTTATGAAATTCTTTCAAAAATGCCAACTTCTACAATAGGTGTCGAAACGTTCCCGGTTCTTCCAAAACCCGATCCGGACAAACGCCCAAGTCCGAAATTATAATACGAACTTGCTGGAACTTTCGAATCCCGATTCCGAGGTTGTTTACTCAAAAATCCAATCTTAGTCAATTCTTTCAACTTAAAGCTTCTGAAATGAGAATTCTCTTTCCAGATCAACTCCGAACTTCCCGGAATTCAATTCAGACCATGCGTACAAGTCACAATACTTGAAGTGAAGCTGCTCATGGCCTCAAACTGCTGAACGATGTGCTAGAGCTCAAAACGACCGGTCAGGTCGTTACATTGTTAATGAATACTACAAAATTATTTATGGACTAATAAAAGAGAGAAACTACATGATATTAACAGGCCTAGTGAATTCAAAATAAACAAATCTGTGTAAATAAAAAAATTAGAACACTAACAACATATATTTTATCTCAAACCACGATCATCTAGCATTTTTGTTTAAGAAGTCAGGCATCAAAAAATACTCAATACACTAACCCAAGAAATCAATGACATGCGCACAATTAGGCAAACTCAAATCCAAGAAATTCCATTCGATAATAAAACACACTAAGTCAGAATCACTAAGATAATTAAGTTCACTAAGATAATTAAGAATTGAGTTTATTATGTGACCTCACGGAGAACAAACTTCCGGTGTTTATAGGGAAACCTCGAGAAAATTCTGATGCTTGCCGCTGACCGGATCAGAAATTATGCTGGCAACCTCGACTGGAACTCAAATCAGAAAACTTCGAACGGACAA
Source organism: Nicotiana sylvestris (assembly GCF_000393655.2). Lineage (NCBI taxonomy): Eukaryota > Viridiplantae > Streptophyta > Magnoliopsida > Solanales > Solanaceae > Nicotiana > Nicotiana sylvestris. The sequence continues at coordinate 120,980,547 of NC_091065.1, forward strand.
TGATGACCTCAAACCAACGTCAACCACAAACTATACTCCAAAGAATAGAGACGTCATTTTTTGTATGCCTTTTTTCTATATCTCAAAAGAACAGAAACATTCAAGAAGAAAGTTGAAAATTCCCAGAAACTCCCGTCCCCTTTTATTTTCTCGTTCCCTTATATGTTTTGTGTGTGTGCGCGTGATTTTTCAGGCTGGTTTCCAGCATACTATTATGAACAGGAAGAAGCAGAAGCAGCGATGGATGATGGCTAGCGGATGAAGTTCCTAGCGGTTGTTCCAAAGATCGAGCCGGGTGGTTGCTGGTTTCTGGCGAAGGTTGTTTTTTTACGGGTGATGAAGGATTTGTTGGTGAGGAGGGTGAAGCTCGAAGCTTATGGTTGTTGGTTTGGAGAGGAGGGGGGCGCTGGTGTGGGGTGTTGTGTGATGACGGGTAGGAGGCCGACGAGCTTGAGTGGTCGTTGGCAGTCGAGGTCTAAAGGGTGGAGAAGATGAAGATCCTAGGGTTGAGGTCTCTTGGGTTGCTGCTGTATGCTGAAGGTTGAAGAAGATGAAGTTCAAGGATTTTGTGTGTTTTTAAAATAAAAAAAAACGTATGTATCTTTGTGTCTCTAGGGTTTAATGTGTCTCTAGAAGAAGATAGGTTTAGGGTTGTTTTTAAGTGTCTTTCTAGGGTTTTATGGGTATTGGGCTTGGGTTATTATGGGCTAGATCTGAAAATAGGCCTAAAAATGGGTTATTTTTAGCCTAAATTTGACTCTTTCTTCGTGAACAAGACTAAAATACTACACTATTTACTAATTAATCCTACTCAAGTAAAATAACTATTAAATAAAACTAACCATTAAAACAAACCTATTTTGGTATTTTTTTTCAAATATCATACTAAGAGATAAAAATGGAATTAGATTTAAAATATTTTAAAATTAAAATAATATTCCTAAAAACAAAGTGGAACTATTTTTTGTATTTTTTAAATTTTATGTAAGGTAGATAAATTAAAAGTGACTAGATAAAATATCAATTACCTAAATAAAAGAAAATATTTTTTTGTGATTTTTTTTTGCGACAAAATAAAGTAAAAGAGTCAAAACTATTTAAAATAACGATACTAAACCTAAACTAAATATTTAGGCTAAAATGTATGAAATCTTGGGGAGGGTCAAAAATTATATGTCTACGGCTGCCCCTCTTTGATTGGAAACGCGAAGAGTTGTCAGACAAAGAACAACGATATAAGTTTTTGACTCGACCCTTATTTTGAGAGACCAAAAACTAAAAGAGAGGAGAATGTGACCGAGCCCTGGTATCTGAGCTACCTACACATCCTTGGCTATAAAGGAATCATGCCATGTGTAGTTCAGAAGTAGGAACAATGATGGAGTATACCGAGGTGGAGAGCCGATTAAGGTGACGTTTCGTCGAGGTTCCGATTCGCAGTCCTGTTATTACATCAAAATCAAAAATAAAAAAGACTAACTAAGCCTATCAACTATGAGTTACACGATTCCTATTTATAAGTCTTCTGAAGCTTGATCTTGAGTCTTGAATGGTTCTTCATGCAGACTTTAGATTTGAACCGTGATGCTTGCTAGCTGCAGGTGCTGATTCATTCTTCCACGGCTTCTTCGGGTCAAGACCGGACATGCAGTGCTAGTGACTTCAGCCATGTCTTGAGCAGCTCACATTTTTCATTTGCTTCTGCATTTGGATTCACTTTCCTCTTTTTTCTTTTCTTTCTTTCTTCTTGGGTTCGGACTTCTTCTTTGGTCATCTCAAACTCCCGTGCCTCGAGGTAAAAACCTTATTTTTTAGGCAACTCGTGCTACCTCCGATTTGAAACTTGAACTGAATTCTGAAATGACTTCCTCCATTCTCCAGGCGGGTGCCTGCTACTGACTGGAAACTTGAATAAATTCCCTCATTCTCTAGGTGGGCGCCTGCCACTGAGACTCGCAATGAATTCCCTTGTTCTCCAGGTGGGCGCCTGCAACTTAAACTTGAAATAAATACCATAGACTAGCTGACGATCTTCATCATTGTATTCTTATTATTTCTTATTGCAGTTGTTACCTTCGCATCTATTTTGGTCGGGAGGATTGGTCCATGACTGACAATTACCCATAGGTCAAAGTCCATTACCTAAAGGAACGTTTCCATACGTAGCTTTCATTCATCATAGTGATGTTGATCAAATAGAAGAGGTCTTCCAATATGTTTTCCAAGATGTACCGGAGGCTCTGTCTCCAATGCTTGATGTTCATCAATTACAACATAGAGACTTATAGCCTCATCCTCCTTTTCTTCCTCTTTATCACTTCCATTGTCCTCATATGCTGCCAAGAAGGCCTGCTTCAGTGAATCCTTTACCTAGAATATTTCCTTTGTTGGAACCTTTTTCTCTCATCTTCTCCCATTTCTCCTTTTCATCTCGTTCTTTTCTCCACTCAATCTCCTGCATTGGGTATTCCTTGACCATGTGATCTAGCTTGGTACACTTATACAAACTATTATAATTAGCTTTATCAATCTGCTTAGGCTTACCGCTGGTCTCTCTCTTAGATGTATTTTTAGAGTTCTTCATGAACCTCTTGAACTTAGCAAACATTGCTAGGTTAGGATCATCACTGTCAAATTTATCTTCCTCAGACGCTTTAAGGACCAAGGCCTTATCCCTCTTTGGTTCTTCCATGCGCAGTTCTATCTTTCTCATTTCATGAGTCATTAAGTTCCCAACCAACTCATTAATTGAGATTTTGTCTAGCTCATTGTCTTCCTAGATCGATGTAACTTTTGATTCCCATGAAGCTGGAAGAATCCTTAGAACTTTGTTGACCAACTCTTCTAAGTAAACACCTTTCCAAGTGATTTCAGTTTATTACTCCCTCCATTCTAATTTACGTGAACCTGTTTGACTGGGTACATAGTTTAAGAAAAAATGAAGACTTTTGAAATTTGTGGTCCTAAACAAGTCAAAAAAGCATCCAAAGTATTTGTATAGTTTAAAAGCTTCTCATTAAGGGTAGAATTGTAAGTTTAAGCTAAATTATTACCAAATTTAAAAAAAGGATCATTCTTCTTGGAACGGACCAAAATAGAAATAGGTTCACATAAATTAGAATAGATGGAGTAGTTATTATGGTGAACCTAGTCATCATCTCCTGGATGGGCTCAGATTCCTTCATGGAGAAGAGCTCATAGTTTCTCAAAAGTAGTTCTGTGATGACCCGATGGGTCATCTTATATTTTAAAACTTAATTCTGTGTTTCACAACTTTAAACACCTCTTTTTATCCATCTTCAACTTGCGTGCACAGTCCGAGCATGTTTCCTGAAAGCTTTTATGTTAAAAACTTAGAAAAATATGAAATTTATGCCTTAAAATCCATTTGAATTGACTTCGGTCAACTTTTTGAGCAAACGAACTCGGATTTATGTTTTAACGGTCCTGGTGGGTCTGTATTGTGATTTGGGACTTGGGCGTATGCCTGGAATCGAATTCGGAGGTCCCTTGCCCGAGTTATCCGATTTTGTTGAAATTTGAAAGTTAAAAACTTATTGAATTTGAAATTTTTGACCAATGGTAGACCTTTTGGATATCGGGTCCGTACTTTGGTTCCGAAATCCGGTATAGGTCCAATGCCATATTTGTGATTTTTCAGTAAATTTTGGTGAGAAACGGACTTGGTTTGACGTGATTTGGACGTCTGGTTGTGCAAATTGAAGTTTCGAAGTTTTCATGAAAATTTCATTTGATTTGGTGTTCAATTCGTAGTTCTAGGTGTTATTTTGGCGATTTGATCGTGCGAGCAAGTTCGTATGATGCTTTTATACTTGTGTGCATGTTTGGTTTGGAGCCCCGAGGGCTCGGGTGAGTTTCGGATAGGCTACAGAGTAAAATTTGGACTTAGAAATGTTGCTGGTGTTTCAGTTCTAGTGCATGCCTCTAATATCGCATTTGCGAGATCAGGCATCGCATTTGCGACCTCTGAGGGGTTCGCATTTGCGAGATACTCATCGCATTTGTAAAGAGTAGATGGGCCACCTTGAGTTCGCATTTGCAAAACATTCTTCGCATTTACGAAGTGAGCCAGGAGGGGCAGTAATCACAAATGTGATCGAGTGGTCGCATTTGCGGAAGGGTCAATGTTCGCATTTGCGAACAATTCATCGCAAATGCGATGAATGCAGAGATGTGAAACCTTCTCATTTGCGATAGGTTCTTCGCATTTGTGGCGCTCGTATTTGCGAACCCCAGGTCACAAATGCGACATCTGCAACTGATCAAAATGAGACTTAGATGGGGTTTTTGGTTCATTCTTCAAATTTTCAAACTCAAGAACCCTAGAGGCGATTTTTCAAAAAACTTTTCTTCCCCAAATCATTGGTAAATGATCCTAAACTAGTTTCTTTCAATCTTTCATTACTTTTCCTAAGATTTCAACCTAAAATCTTGTGTTTTCATGGTGAAAATTGGGGTTTGGGTAAAATTAGAAATTTTTGTAAAATGGAGATTTAGACCTCAAATTGAGGTCATATTCCAAAACAAATTACATAACCGAACTCGGAGTGAATGAGTAATCGGATTTTGGTCTGAATTATGGGTTTGGACCAAGCGGGTCCGGGTTGTTGACTTTTTTAATAATGACCTAAATTGAATTCTTTGCAATCGCGGGTAGTTCCTAAGGCTTAATTTGAATCGTTTGGTTGGTAATTTTCTAGACTCTATTGGTTCGGAGGCTTGTTTGAAAGGCAAAGCCATGGTTGAGCTTTGAGTTTGGACTTTAGAGCGAGGTAAGTGTCGTGGTTAACCTTGACTTGAGGGATTAGGACTTGTTTGTCTAATTGCTACATGTTTAAATGTTGGGTACCATGTATATGTGAGGTGACGAGTACTTACGTTGTTTTCGGGTTAAAGCATACGGGTGAGACTTGTTTCTTGAATTTATTGTTTCCTTTGATCACGTTATCCATGTTTAGACTAGTTAATTGTTTAATTGACCGTTCTTATCATGTTTATGGGGTTTTGATGATAATTGAATATTGATTTCAAATTTGAGGTTGGTATTGTGGAACCAATGTTGAAGTAAGACTTATTCTTGATATTCTATCTCCCTGATGTTATTTGTTCATTTCTATATGGTAAGAGAGAGTGTTAATGCACGAAGGGTGATGTCGTGCTTTATTGTGAGTGTTAATGCACGAAGGGTGATGTCGTGCCATATTGTGAATGTAATGCACGACAGATGATGCCGTACCATATTGTGAGTGTTAATGCACGAAGGGTGATGCGATGCCGTTTCTATTGATTTATATTGTGAGGTTGAGAGTAAAAGTACAAAGGATGATGTCGTGCACTTTCCTTTATTGTGTTTAATTGTTTTCACTGGTTCAAGGCATATTGACTATTCTGGTTATCATTTATGCTGTGATTCTCTTATCTCGTATCCCCTTCAGCATGTCCCCCTCCCGATATTACTTGTCTAGCTCTTATTTGTTGTTATTTTGTACATATACTGTTAATTACATAGGTTTATTATGTAGGTGTCTTATCATAGCCTCGTCACTACTTCATCAAGGTTAGGCTCGACACTTATAAGTACATGGGGTCGGTTGTACTCATACTTGTCACGACCCAAACCGATGGGCAGCGACGGGTGCCTAAATCCTACCTGTCAAACACGCTTAAACATGCGTCTAGGATATGAACCTTTATAACATCTGCTGAGTTATGAGAATAATGTACATGAAGGGAATATGCCCAACAAGGGCATATATACATATACATACAACATACATAGGGCGAGCCGACAAGGCTGCTATAAACAACTATACATCTCAAAACTGGAAGCCGGCAAGACCACATACTATCCAACTAGACATACTGTCAACAGACCTCTAATAGAAATATAACTGTACAAAGACGAGACTGAGCCACATCATACCCGTATATATATACACACACAAACATATCATACCAAAATCAAAAACAGCTCCGGATCAAGTGGAGCACGCCAACTCTCGCTGATCAAGGATCTTAAGAAAGGGGACTGTCAGCTTGCCTACTTGCACCTGCGAGCATGAAATGCAGGCCCCGTGAAATAGGGCATCAGTACGAAAAATATACTGAGTATGTAAGGCATAAAGATTAGTACGTAAAAGATATAGATGAAGCATGGAATACAGAAACACATCTTTAAATCTGAATAACTTTATAAATTCTCAAACGTTTATAATGTCATGCACGTGCATATAAATGTCGTGCCATGCATAGGTATGGGTGTACATAATATCATCAAGCTACCGAGGGCATCCCATCATATCGTCTTGGCCACTGTGGGCAATATCATCAACATATACCAGTTGATCAGGTGGTGGTGCGTATATAATGCCGTAACCTTTTCCCATATACCATATACATATATTTACATATATACGCATATATAACGCCATCTGGTCATGAGTTAATGCACATGAGTGAAATGCATGAAAAATACGTAATAATTTCAATATTCCTTCCGAATAAACTTTTCCAACTGTGTATTATTCTAAGACCGATGAATAGATAATAATAATAATAATTTTTATGGGGAATCAAGAATATAGACACCCCTAATAATTCTATGAATAGAGTAATATATGAAAATTGTGTATTTGCTCGTTTCTTCAATATAATTTGGACCGTGCCAAAAGAAAGAAGGGAGGGCCTTAACATACCTGTTTCTTGAATTATTCGAACGAAGTGAAGCTTATGCTTTTGTAAAGTATCTGTAACGAGAGAATGAAGCTTCTGCATTTTTTGAATTTGAACGAAATGCTTGGAAAGAGCTCCTGACTTCTAACGTTTTTCCTTTATCAAAGTTAGTCTTCTAACTTCTCAAACTAAGAAGGAAAAGTTTGTTTTAGTGATTTGAATTTTTTTTTGATCTTCTCATGTATCTTAGACTAATAATGAAGATAAGACTTATTCTAGTCTTATCTTGGTTGGATTTTAATTTGATTATCAATAGCCACATGACATAGATGACTTATGAGTCATTCTTAGACTTGTGGAATTTGTGCCATGTTTTTGGAGTGGGATTTTTGTTAATTTTTATCCACTTATTAGTTAACTGGGTAATGTTCTGTTATCCGATAATTAATCAATTACCCACATAATTTAAAAAATTACCTCAAATTACTTAAAATTATACTTATTTTTAATATACTTTACACGTTATACTACCGTGGTCATATGGTACCTTGCATGGTACTAGTTTATAATTATCAGGTATTATTGCTCGACCCGTATTTTATCCCAAATTGTCAACTTTCAACGAAACTCGTCTTCTTCAATCCGTGTACCCCTTTATCATTTATATCACTTATTTATCGCCTGTTATAAATAGCGTAAGTACGTTAACGTCAAGATGATCTCATCCCCGAGTCTATGTCGGTTAACTGAAAATGAAATTTTAACATACGAAAACGCGAGATGCAACATCCTTCCCCCGTTAGAGATATTTGTCCTCGAATGTTCAACTACCCATGTTCTGTATAACTTTGGAAGGGTCGCCTTTGTAACAACACCACTACCAATTCTCCTCGTATAAGCTTAATAAACTAACGCCACAAAGGACCACAATTATGAATAACGACCATGGCCTTACACGACCAACGACAATAGCCAATAAAAGAATTTGTACACGTACCTTATGATTATGACGTCTTAGTCGGACTCTTCTCTGGAGAAGGAAATAAGTAGGGATATCTAGACTTCATGTTTTCCTCGGCCTCCCAAGTCATTTCTTCCACATTGTTATTTCTCCAAAGTACTTTCATGGAGGCTACCTCTTTATTCCGCAGCTTGCGGATTTGTCGGTCTAGGATGGCAACCGGAACTTCCTCGTATGATAAGTCTTCTGTAATCTGTACATCATTCGTGGGAACCACTCGGGTAGGATCGCCAATGCACTTTCATAACATAGATACGTGAAAGACCAAATGGACAGATTCCAATTCTGAGGGCAATTCTAACTCATTAGCTACTCGACCCACTCTCTGAATGATCTTATAAGGCCCAATATACCGTGGGCTAAGTTTGCCTTTCTTGCCAAACCTCATCACACCCTTAATATGTGACACCTTTAAGAATACCCAGCATCAACCCGGAACTCTAAGTCTCGTCGTCGCACGTCACAATATGACTTCTGATGACTCTGAGCTGTCAATAGTCGATCCCGAATCAACTTTACTTTTTCTATGGCTTGTTGAACCAGGTCTGGCCCATGTAATCAAGATTCTCTAACATCGAACCACCCTATAGGTGATCTATATTTCCGTCCGTAAAAAGCCTTGTATGGAGCCATCCGAATACTAGAATGGTAACTATTATTGTGAGCACGTGATTTTTGCCCTATATATGAATAGTTTCCAAAATTCCAACAAAATAATTTTTCCATATTTTTACAATTTTTGTGCATTTTGGTATCATTTTATGATAATGGTTGCATTTTATTTGTGCATGTTAATTCATATAAAACACAAAAAATATGCATTTGCATTTAGGATATAATTTTATATTTTTAGGATCAATTAGGGGTTAGTTTGTTTTAGAACCAAACATGAAAAATTACAAAATAGCTCACTTTCGCATTTTAATTGTTTTAATCGTAAATTTGGCGTAAAGTAGGTTTTAAATAATTTTAGAATTTAATTAGTTTAGTTTTGAAATATATTTGGACTTTATTTTAATTGTTGCAATTGTATAAAATCAGAAAAAATAAATAATAAAAACACAAAATTACAAAGAAGAAAACAAACAAGAACAAATTGGGCTTATCTCAAATTTAAACTCAAACTTCAGCCCAAATCAGCTTCCGACCCAGGCCCAGAACCCTCTTCCCATCCGGTTCAATTCGATAAGATCAAAACGACGCCGTTTGGCGTCGATTAATCCAAACCATCGAGTTTAACAAGATCAACGGCTCAGAGGCGGGGTAGACGTCCTATAAGACTGTCCGAAGGTCCCCCCACCCCCACCCCATTCATCATCGTCTCCCTCAACCCCCACAAACCCTAGCCGCGCCGCCCTGAAAACCCTAGATCGCCGGTGGCGGTGGCGGCGCCGACGCTAATCACCTCCAAATTTACACCCCTCGTCCTCCTCACGCTCCTCTTTCCGTTCCTACCATTGGTTTCCCTCGAATATGGTCGGAGCTCGTCGAATCTCCAATTAAAGTTTCCGGCCAAGTCGCAAGTTCATCCAAACCGGCCCAAAATCATACCACACCATCCTCAGACTTCCCTCAACCCAAATCCATGACCATATTCCTTCGAATCCCAGCGAAGCGGCTCGAATTTCAGATCTAAGAATTTCTGGCAAAACCCAACCCAAAATCTTTGTGATTTTAGACCATAAAATCCTTAACCATGTGTTCTTTTGTGAAAAAACACATGGTTAGGGATGTTATGTGTCAAAAATCTGGAAAGATTCGGATAATAGCAATCGGCCAGAGTTTCTCGTGCTTCAGTAAGCTTTCTTGTTTCTTTTTACTTGCATAGTTACAGTTTTAGTTATAAGTTTTGATTTCATTAAAGTGTTTTGTTAATTTTACGATTTTGTTTTTGTGTGAATTAGTATAGTTTAAATCTTCTTTGTTCCTTGCTCCTTGATCAGTAAAGCATCTTCGCATTTTTAATTTAGTTTGAGGCATGTGTCGTTTATTAGTTAATCACAATTTTAATTGTAGAATAGGCATAATTAATTAGTTTGGATTTAGTACCATTTTTTTCCCATTAATATTGACTGATCCTGTTTTTTTAAGTTGTTTGGTTTTGGGTGATTGAACAATTGGGATTGGTTAATTTCTGACTTCTAATTAATCAGTCCTAGTTAGTTTTGAATTAATTCAGGGGATTGGTTATAGCTGTTGAGAATATAGGTAGAATCAGTAACTTGGAGAAGCTTTTAGGGGTAGTTTAGGCATGGAAAAGGGCAGTTTCTTTGGGAATAGTAATTTCAAAATAGGGGTAAGGGTAGCATAGGTATTTTAGGGGTAGAAGAGCATCCTAGGGCCTTCTAGAAGGGTATTTTAGTGCAGATTTCAGCTAACTTAGGATATTAGCTTGGGAAACAAGTCAAGAAATGAGGGACTAAACTGAAAATAGGGGAGGGACTAAAAAAGAAAACCAAAATTCTGATTAACCCTCTTGGATCACCTATAAAAGGGCATGAAGTGCCTTGAGGAAGGGGATGGAATTTTCAGCCTAAAAAATTTCCACTAAACATATTCTTCAGTCTCCAGATCTGAAATTCAATTAGCTGAATTACAACACTTTTCCTGGTTTAATTTCGAGTGGTTTCTAAATTCAAACAAGTCAAATTTGGAATCATTTATCTAGGATTTTTAATGGTTGGTATTCCTGAGTGTGTTTTGGGTTGATTCATTGAGTTTGCTCTGCATTTCAACTCATTTCTTTTGAATTGTTGAACCTGGGTGGACTGTAATACTCCTTCACTGATTGTGACTGGATTATTACCCTAGTTTCTGAGCTGCTGTTGAGTTGTTACTGCTGCTAACCTCCCCTTCTCTATTTACATTCCAATTTCCAGGTACACTTTCAAAATCACCTTGATATAATCACAATTTGGGTTGAAATGCAATCACCTTGGTCAATCTGTGCTCGTTGGATGTATATAGTTGTAATCAGTTGACTGATAAGTGATTATACATATCTGATTCATTTGGACTGAATTGTATTAGGGATTGTTAATTCAAACCATTTCCAGACTGTTCAGACTGTTGCATTCCATGTTTATGTAGTTGTAGCTTTCAGCTTGTTTAAGTTTAGTAGTTTGTTAAAGTTAAATTTGCAAAGTTACAGCTGATTTTGAGTTCAATACGCGTAATTGGTTTCAATTTTGGTTTTAATATGAATTGCATATTCAATAGCTTCATACTGTGCCAGTTTTTCATTTGGGCCTGGGCGTATTAATAGGTAGCCAAGGTCTGTCTTGGTCAAGTAGTGATTTGAATTGGGCTTAGGTGCATTAAAAGCCTGAAGCAATTAGTTAAACCGAAGGATGCCCCAAGGGCTCGATCCCTGGGCTTTACAAATGCATATCATTGGGTTTAAAATTTTGGTTTGCGTTAGGCCCGATGCTTGGAGCTATAGGAGTTTGAGCTCGCAGCATGTGCAATTACATGATTTGGGCCTTATGGGCTCAAGACCCATCTTCTCTGCACTTTTTCCTTGATATTTGAACTCGGATTTGACAAAGTATTGGCCTTAATTAATTAGGATTCTTAGAGACAAATTAAGTAGATAACAGTAAAATTATTTAATTGATTAAGTTTGGAGTGGTTGTTTAGTAAATTCCACCGCCTTCCCCAAAAAAAAAAATACGTCAGAATCTTTAGGCACGATTTAATTAAATCACTTTCTTAAATTCAGGTGTGCATTGATGCGACCTAAATCCAAATCTCGATGAAGTCAAAATGTGTTGACAATCACGGGCGCATTGATTGCGATGGGGTTCGAAACGCGTTTTCACGACATCATAATTCTTATAAAATAATAATGATAGAAAAGAGGTTCACAAATTGAGATGAGCTTCACCGAACAAAATAAATAAATGTGGGGCCCTCAATAAATGGTTTATTAAAAATGATTAGAATTTGGGAGGGCCATTTAGCGAACTTCACGGCTTTCCCCAAAATAATATTACGTTAGAATCTTTAGGCGCGATTTTATTTAAATTACCTTCTCAAATTCGGGTGCGCATTGATGCGGCCCAAATCCCAATCTCAACGAAGTTGAAGTGTGTTGACAACCACAGGCGCATTGATTGCGGCGTGGTTCGAAACACATTTTCATGACGTTGCAATTCTTTTAAAAATAATTATAATAGGCACATAAGTTAGCATGTATTAAGATCAGATAAAATTAAACACAACAGTTAAGCGACCATGCTAGAACCACGGAACTCGGGAATGCCTAACCCCTTCTCCCGGGTTAACAGAATTCCTTACTCAGATTTCTGGTTCGCAGCCTCTAACAGAGTCATATTTTTCCTCGGTTTGGGGTTCAACTGGTGACTTGGGACACCATTAATCTCCCAAGTGGCGACTCTGAATGATTAATAATTAAATCCCGTTCCGACTGTCCTTTAAATGGAAAAACTCTTTTATGTCCTTACTGGTGTAGTAAAAAAGGAGGTGTGACAGCTCTGGCGACTCTGCTGGGGATCGAACCCAAAATCTCTGGTTCAGGGTTCAGAATTCGAGCTTAGATAAATTATTGTATTTGATTGTATCTGATCTTCCTACATGTTTTATGTTGAATGTGCTAAATGTTACCGCTTTGATATTATCTGAACTGTATATAAACTATGCCGACACCCTTCTCTCTTCACCTCCGGGGATGTGCTTACTGGTTGAGACTCCCTATTGTGTTAGTGTCATACCTTGAAGTAAGAAAGAGGTCGGACAAGTTACGAAGCCGGATGACCTTTTGGTTCCCGGTAAGTTGCCCCTCCTCAACTCGAGTTGTCCGCTCGGGTACACTGTCTAGAACACTGACCCAGGTTTTGAACACAGAATAACGTGACTTCATGCCGGATCCCTAGTAGGAACGCTTATTTGCATCACGTTGCATTTGACTTAGGGGACTCAACACAGGGGTTGGGTCCGTCTAGGACTAGCAACCTGAAATGAAAAGACCATCATTATGCATTCTCTTGTGCTGTGCATTTATTTGTTCCGAACTTGCAGGTTGACCGGTTTCTGCATCTCGAAAATGTTGGAAAATTGAGAAAAAAGAAAAAGAAAGAAAAAGGAGAAATAACAGTTAGGGAGTTAATTGATTATCCTAGAAAAACCCAATGCCCAAACACTGTCGAAACTCTGCCGAAATTTTGAGAAAATGAAAAAAGAAAAATGTGTTATTTCTAATAGTCTGCTTTACTAAAAGCAAAAGAAAATAGGAAAAAAGAGTCTTTTATTTTTTGAAAGTGTTTGTTGAAAAATAATAAAAAAGTCTTTTATTCTTAGTTTGGAAAAATTGGTTGTTTATTGTTTGTTGAAAAAGAAAAATGAAAATGAAAAAAAAATTATTTTAAAATAGTTCGGTTAATTCGCCCGAACTACGCAGGTTTGATTCTCACAGGGTGTGAGATACGTAGGCAACCCTCATCGGGTCCAACTTCCCCTTTGCAAAAATAACAAAAAAATATCAAAATTTTAATTTTTGTCATAAAAAAACCAGGTGATGTCGTTTTTGTCAAAAATAGCCAAATGTTCCCAAACGAAGCGCCGGAAGGCTGACTTTGCAAAAACGGTCATCTTGGTCAATTTTTGATTTGTGACCGGTTGACTTTCGCAACCTTAAAATCTTGGTTCCCGAAGTACTGCAAGGCCGCGTTTTAGAGTCGAGTTCTTCATTTGTAAAATTTGGAAATATTTATGTAATTTTGAGTTAAGCTATAGATAGTTTTTTTTTAGTCAAATAAAAAGTTTCCTTTTTGCTTAATCGCTTAATAAATGTGCAGGATGAGCACAATGATAAATGAGCCTTTTTCAATAATGACCAAAATTCCTTTTGAGTTGCAATTATGGTGGAATGATTTAAGCAAAGAAGGGCAAGACGAAGTGAAAAAATATTTGAAAGATCTTTTGGATTTATTAGACATCCAGCCTCGGGGGGATATTATCAGGGCATTGGTTGCTTATTGGGATTCGGCACATAATGTATTTCATTTCTTGGACTTTGAGCTCACCCCGACATTGGAAGAAATAGCGGGGTACATCGGAAGTGATCAAGCTCCGTTGAGGTTCAAATACTTAATTGCTCCCAGGGCCATTACCATACACCGGTTTTTGGATTCCTTGAAAATACCCCGAACGGTTCATCATCCAGATTTTGCAAAGGGTTTCTGCAGTTTCCGCTTCATATATGATAGATATGGCCACGTGGGCGGGTTCAATAATCCAGACTTTAAGCTATGCAGTAGAAGTAACCGACAAAAATGGGAGGAACACAGACGGGTGGCTTTTATGATAGCTTTTTTGGGCCTCATAGTATTCCCAAGGAAAGATGGTGCTATTGATTTGAAAGTAGCGGGGGTCGTCGGTACTTTGCAAACCATGGGGAAAAGCACTTTAGCACCTATGATCGTGGCTGACATCTTCCGGGCTCTCACGGCTTGCAAAGCCGGGGGCAAATTTTTTGAGGGATGTAACTTGTTGTAACAAATGTGGATGACTGAGCATTTGTGCCCTCGCTCTCAACTATTGAGTTATGGTTCGTTTGAGAAAACTTGTATAGGAGAATTTTACACAAGAATCAAAGGGGCTAGTCTACCTGAAGGAGTCACGGCCTGGACATCATTATTTCGGACCCTCACTGCCAGCCAGATACAGTGGGTGCTTGGATGGTTGCCTATCGAAGAAGTCATATATATGCCAGCAGCCCGGTCGCATTTTCTGTTGATGGGACTCAAAAGCATCCAGCCATATGCACCATATCGGGTTCTGAGGCAACTCGGGAGGTATCAAGTAGTACCGAGAGATGAAGATCTGAGTACCCAAGTGGTCGAAATTAGTCCTGGCGGTTGGTTCCCCGAAGAAGAGGTCCGCCAAATCTGGAGTGAGTGTCAACATTTGATGGCGAACACTTGTGTGTCAGATAGGGCTAAAGGGGAAGTTGCCCCAGGGTATCATGATTGGTTCAGAGGTGACGTGGCATGCGGGAGACCGGCTAAAAGACCTCATCTCGAAGATTTCGCCAAGTCGTCCCAAGAGCAATGGGACTGGTTAGCAAAGGAAGAAGGCTATCGAGTTGAGATTGGTAAATTGAAGCAGCAAGTTGAGAGTCTGAAATTCGAGAATAGTATACAGGTTGCCGTGGATCAAGGTGAAAAGAACAGACTGGCTCGAGAAAATGAAGCACTCAGGGCCCAAATCCGGCAATTGAAGATAACCGTCGATAAGCAACCGAGAAGCTGATCCGATGAGCAATTGATAAAAGATTGGAAAACGAAGTCATGGAATGCGGGATGAATTAGATAAATCCGAAAATATCATGGCAGAGCTTAAAGCACAGTGGGCTACCAGAACAGAGGAGCGTCGCCAGTACTTGAATCAGTTGAAAAGGGACCATGAGAAAATTGTTGCCGATTTAAAGAGAAAAGTGGTTGCTCTTGAGGGAAAAATGGTTACGCAAGCTAGAGATTTTGGAATTGAAAGTGGACATTGTTACGACTTGTTGGCCCAAATGGAGGTAGAAGTGCATCAGTTGCAAGATCGACACCTGCAAGACTCCCGAGCTTTAAAGACATGCAGTGATCAGATAAGACGATTGCTTATAGAAAAGAAGCAAACAAAAGACAGGATTAGATCCATTGCTCATGCCATTTTCAGGAGATACCGGGTTTGTGAAGACATGACCCCTACTACTTTTATCTCCGCGGTAATGATCTATGTGAAACGAACCATGAATGAATTAGAGCAGCTTGAAAGGGATTTGGATCCTAGGTCCGCAGCGAGGCCGAACGACGCCCCGCGGACACCTAAGTTTGAAGCACTAGAGTATGCATAGGCCATGTTTGTAGTTTTCTACCTTTTGAGTCTGTCTTTCGACTGTCCGTTATCTTAGAGTCTGTGTTGGCTTTTATTTTGCGTTTGTTAGTTCCATTTCGGAGAATGTTTAGTATGTAATAGTTTGTTTTAGTAATGAAAAATGAAATTTTCAAAAAAATTTATTCTTATTTCCACCCGTCATTGTTGCATTTATTTTTCACGAACTACGCTTGGTCTGATTCGTGCAAGGTCACGATACGTAGGCAATCTCCATAGGATTCGACCGTAATCGTAACGCAAAACATAATAAAGAGAGAGAGAAAAGAAGGGAGCGGAAAAAAGAGAGAAGGAAAGAAGAGAGCGGCAAAACAAAAAGAGAAAGAGCAAGAAATGGGCGGAAACACAAAAGAGATTGAAATAAGAAGAAAGGAAAGAACACAAGAGAGGGATAAGGTGAGGAATTTGAAAGAAAGGTAAAGAAAAACAAAGAATGAAATGCCGGGATGATGCATGTAATCGAGCAAATGCATAATAGCAATGATTAACTGCATAAGTGCATTCATGCCAACGTGCGGTTGTCAAATCTGTTAAAACTTAATTGCTAACAAAGTGGTTGTCTAAATGTGTGAATCCAGACAGGTGGTTAGTTGATTGGCAATTCTGGCAACTCACCCGTACAACACCCGGTCGAAAGATAAAGTAAACATGACAGGGCAGGACTCGGAAATCAGTATCGTAGACCATTCAAATGAAGTTGAGGTAACAGATGTGGGTGCTATGAAAGAAGAGATGAGGAAATTAAAAGCACAAATGGCTGAAATGCATCGGGCATGGTCTCAGGGACATCCGGCACCACTATATCCCGCTAATCCATCTTACATTCCACCTCTGGCTCAGGCTCAGGAGCCCACCACTCCCCATGAATCTTCAGCCTTCCCCTATCACGCCCAGGGCTATGGTACCACTTCATACGCTCCCCCAGCTCCACCCCCCAAACAGAAATCTTCCCCACCCATGGTTCTAGTCTTTGTGGCACCTCCCCCAGCCCCATTACATAGATCGTCCAGTGAGCCGCTATTCCAAGCTCACGACACCTTATATTACCCTCTCGAACCCACTTTCAAAAGGCCTGAGCCATCTACTTATTCTCCCCATTTTGAAATCCCTGGAGAGGTGGAGAAACCGGTTAAGAATGCAGAACAGGAGGAAGTGATTTGTAAAGTCAAAAGCCTGGAGAAATCCTTCAGAAACATGCATGGTTTAGGCAACTAAGTCAGCGTTGCATACAAAGATTTGTGCCCTTTCCCCGATGTTCAGTTGCCTGCGGGTTTTAAAATGCCGAAGTTTGACTTGTATGAGGGGCACGGTGACCCAGTAGCCCATCTGCGTGGCTTTTGTAACAAAATGAGAGGTGCTGGGGGAAAGGATGAATTATTAATAGCCTATTTCGGTCAAAGCTTGAGCGGGTCCGCGCTGGAATGGTACACGAGACAGGACCCCGACCGATGGTATACATGGGATGATTTGGCACAATCATTCATTGGCCATTTTCAGTATAACCTTGAGATAGTCCCTGACCGTCTGTCATTGTTGAAGCTGGAAAAGAAGCCTGGGGAAAGTTTTAGAGAGTTTGGTTTCCGCTGGAGGGAATAAGCAGCAAGGGTTGATCCTCCAATGAGGGAGAGTGAGATGGTAGATTACTTCTTGCAAACACTAGAGCCTACCTATTTTGGTCATCTAGTGACATCTGTCGGAAAGTCGTTTAATGAAGTGGTAAAGATGGGAGCCATGATTGAAGAGGGATTGAAATCTAACAAGATCTTGAGCTACTCGGCATTGAAAGCGACCACCCAGGCCATTCAAAGCGGTACTGGTGGTGTGCTTGGAAAGAAGAAGAAGGAAGAAGTTGCTACGGTTGAAGCTAGTGCTTGGTCCAGGCCCAATAACCCTCCACCCTACTACAACCAACCCAGACCCCACCACCCAAACTACCAATATACCCCATATGGCCCACCGCAACACTACTATCCACCACCAGAACCACACTTTTCTATCCACCATGCCCAGACCTATACTCAGCCTCTGGTGCACTCGCAATGGCGTGCACCGACTCCCCAACACACACATCCACCCCCACAAAACACCCATCCACCTCCCAGGGCAAATAGACCAGGAACCAGCTTCCGCCCAAACTAAGATTTTAGAAATGAGAAGGCCCCAAACAGAAAAACATTTACTCCGTTGGGAGAATCTTACACCGCTCTCTTCCATAGATTGAAACAGTTGGGAATGTTGACCCCAATTGAGTCCAAAGCACCAAACCCCCTTCCCAGAAACCTGGACCATTCTGTTAGCTGCGAGTATTGCTCAGGGATGCCGGGGCACGATACTGAAAAATGTTGGAAGTTGGAAAACGCGATACAAGAACTCATTGATAATCGCCGTATTGAAGTACAGGCTCCAGAGGCCCCAAACATCAATCAAAATCCGTTACCAGCGCATTATGAAGCCAATATGATCGAATTGGTACATAAGGGGACAGAGCCTAAAAAACCCTCACAGACGGTTATGGTGATCCGCTCTACGGAAGCCAAGGTCAAAGAAAAGACAGTGAGCGCAAGGCCAGTAGTTCAGCTAAAAGCAATAAAAGATAAGCCAGTGTTGGTAATGGGAAAAGGACCATTTGTTGCTGCAAAAACGCCAGAGATAGTCAAGTTAGTGGTACCAGGGTCATCATCTGCGCCCGTGGTTGTTGTGAAAGGGACCTACATAGAACCAGTTGTCATAAAACCGGTAGTACAATTACCCGTGGTTGATAGCAAAGCCGTACCGTGGAATATGATAAGGTAGTGGTGACATACAAAGGAAAGGAAATTGAGGAAGAGAGTTGTGAAGCACAAGGACTAACTCGGTCGGGACGTTGTTTTGCTCCCGAAGAGTTGAGAAAGGCTAGGGGCGCTAAAGACAATCCAGTGCTAGTCAAAAAGGCTGTGACGGAAGAAGAGGCAGAAGAGTTTCTGAAAAAGATGAAAGTGCAAGATTATTCCATTGTTGAACAATTGAGAAAAACACCGGCCCAAATCTCGTTGTTGTCATTATTGGTCCATTCTGACGAGCATTGCCGAGCTTTGATGAAGATATTGAATGAAGCTCATGTGCCCGACAAAATTTCAGTGAACCATCTGGAGACAATTGCCAACAAGATCTTTGAGGTAAACAGGGTAGCATTTTCTGATGATGAAATGCATGTGGAAGGCACCAAACACAATAAAGCTCTCTACTTGACGGTCAAGTGCGAAGGTTCAATGGTTACTCGGGCACTGATCGATAACGGGTCAAGTGCTAATATTTGTACGTTGTCCACATTGAACAAGTTGAAGATTGATGATGATAGAATCCGCAAAAATAGCATTTGTGTTCGAGGGTTCGACAGAGGGGGAACAAACACAGTATGAGATATTGTACTCGAATTGACTATTGGCCCAGTCGAGTTCACTATGGAATTTCAGGTGTTGGATGCTACAGTGTCCTACAATCTTTTGTTGGGTTGACCATGGATCCACGCGGCCAAAGCAGTGCCTTCCACACTGCACCAAATGGTCAAGTTCGAGTGGGACAGACAAGAAATTGTGTTATATGGGGAAGATCCCACATGCGCCATAAATGATGCCATTGTGCCCTTTTATAGAAACTGAAGATGATAAGGGACCATGGGTTTATCAGGTCTTCGACACGGTCCCGGTGAGCAGAGTGCCCGAGGGTAAAAACATTCCATGTCCCAGGGTGGCAGCTGCGACCGTCATGGTAGTATCAGAAATGCTGAGTAATGGGTTCATGCCAGAAAAAGGTCTGGGGGCTGAACTTCAGGGCATTGTTCAACCTGTTTCTCTGCCCAAAAATCTAGACACCTTCGGATTGAGGTTCAAGCCAACATCGGCAGATGTTAGAAGGGCTCGTAAATTGAAAAAGAAAGCTTGGGTTCTTCCCAAACCGATTCCACGCTCGTCCAAGTCCTTCGTCAGGCTGGGTAGCAAGAAGCAGTCATTGGCAAAGGTGTCAGGTCCACTGTTTGGGGCAGAAGGGAATTTGGATAAGGTGTTCGAGAGAGTATTTGCTGAAGTGAACATGGTTGAGGCCGGGGAAGGGTCAAGCAGAGCAGATATACAGTACATCGGACCACATGCTAATATCAACAATTGGGAAGCTACTCCTCTTCCAATTCGGAGGGAGTCGTGGTAGTGGGTTTTGTTTTCCTTTTGTCACCTGGATTACGCCAGGGTTTGTAATCCAGTTGCTATGTTCCGTCCGTTTGGATGAGTTAAAACCCTGTTATCTTTACATTCAACGAAATGCAATTTTCTTCGTTCCTAATTTTGTTTCCATTTTCTTTTTTTCTTGTACAGTTCTTTTTATGTTGATATCAATGATATGACATGCATGAGGAATCTTCGGCCCAGTTTTAAAAGCCAATCTAGCTCAGAAATAATAATACAAGAAATCGAGTGTGATGATGGGGTGGATTGTAACAACGATGAAGCTTATGAGAAAATTAGTAAAGAATTAAGTCACTTTGAAGAAAAACCCAAACCTAACCTAAATGACACAAAAGTAGTTAATCTAGGGGACCAAGACAATGTGCGGGAAACTAAAGTAAGTGTTCATCTGGAGCCACAACTCAAGGAGGAGATAATTAGAGTATTGCATGAGTACAAAGATGTTTTTGCATGGTCGTATGATGATATGCCAGGTCTAAGCACCGATTTGGTTGGTCCACAAATTGCCCACTGATCCGACATTCCCTCCTGTCAAGCAGAAGTTGAGGAAATTCAAAACGGACATAAGTGTGAAGATCAAAGAGGAAATTACCAAGCAATTTGACGCAAAGGTCATTCAGGTTACACGGTATCCCTTTTGGTTAGCTAATGTGGTTCCTGTGCCGAAGAAAGATGGCAAGACCAGGGTATGTGTCGATTATCGGGATCTTAACAAGGCAAGTCCAAAAGATAATTTCCCCCTGCCCAACATCCATATACTGATTAACAATTATGCCAAGCATGATATTGGTTCTTTTGTGGATTGTTACGCGGGTTATCATCAGATTCTAATGGACGAGGAAGATGCAGAAAAGATGGCATTCATCACGCCGTGGGGAACGTATTGTTATCGGGTCATGCCGTTTGGTTTGAAAAACGATGGGGCAACTTATATGAGGGCCATGACAACCATATTCCATGATATGATACACAAAGAAATCGAGGTGTACGTGGATGATGTGATCGTGAAATCTAGACATCAATCAAACCATGTTAGAGATTTGAGAAAGTTCTTTCAAAGGCTTCGCAAGTACAATCTTAAGCTCAATCCTGCAAAGTGCGCTTTCGGGGTGCCATCTGGGAAGTTGTTGGGGTTTATAGTCAGCCGGCGGGGTATAGAATTAGACCCGTTGAAGATCAAAGCTATTCAGGAATTACCACCTCCAAGAAACAAAACCGAGGTGATGAGTTTGTTGGGAAGATTGAACTATATCAGCAGGTTCATGGCTCAGCTCACGACAACTTGTGAGCCGATTTTCAAATTGTTGAAGAAAGACGCTATGGTCAAATGGACTGATGAATGTCATGAGGCTTTTGATAAGATAAAGGGGTATTTGTCGAACCCACCCGTGTTGGTCCCGCCAGAACCAGGGAGGCCTTTGATTCTATATCTGACGGTTTTGGATAATTCATTTGACTGTGTACTGGGGCAGCACGATGTTATAGGTATAAAGGAGCAGGCTATCTACTATCTCAGTAAGAAGTTCACATCTTACGAGGTTAAGTATACTCATCTGGAGAGGACATGTTGCGCCCTAACTTGGGTGGCACAGAAGTTGAAACATTATTTGTCATCCTACACTACTTACCTCATATCTCGCTTGGACCCGTTGAAGTATATTTTTCAGAAGCCCATGCCCACAGGGAGGCTTGAAAAGTGGCAGATCCTGCTTACAGAGTTCGACATTATCTATGTGACACGGACTGCGATGAAAGCACAGGCACTAGCCGATCATTTGGCTGAGAACCCCGTCGATGAAGATTATGAACCTTTGAAAACTTATTTCCCTGATGAAGAGGTGATGCACATTGATGAATTGGAACAAGCCAAGAAGCCGGGATGGAAACTTTTCTTTGATGGGGCTGCAAATATGAAAGGCGTGGGAATATGAGCGGTACTTATTTCTAAAATAGGTCAGCATTACCCTGTTACAGCTCGACTTTGTTTCTACTGTACGAACAACATGGCAAAATATGAGGCGTGTATATTGGGATTGAGATTAGCCGTAGATATGGGTGTACGGGAAGTCTTGGTCATGGGTGACTCGGACCTACTGGTATACCAAATTCAAGGAGAATGGGAAACACGGGATTTGAAGCTTATACCGTATCGGCAGTGTCTGCATGAGCTTTGTCAGCGGTTTCAGGCTATAGAATTCAGGCACATTCCAAGGATTCATAATGAGGTTGCCGACGCTTTGGCTACTTTGGCGTCGATGTTGCATCATCTAGACAAGGCTTATGTTGATCCGTTGCAGATTCAGGTCCGTGATCAGCATGCTTATTGTAATATGATAGAAGAGGAAATCGATGGCGAGCCGTGGTTCCATGATATCAAAGAATACATTAGGATGGGAGTGTATCCGGTACAGGCCACTAGTGATCAAAAAAGAATGATTCGGCGATTGGCAAGCGGGTTTTTCTTTAGTGGAGGAGCGTTGTACAAAAGAACTCCAGATCTCGGATTGTTAAGATGCATGGACATGAGACAGGCTACATCTATCATGACTGAGGTACATTCCGGAGTTTGTGGACCGCATATGAGTGGGTACGTTCTAGCAAAAAAGATTCTCCGAGCAGGTTATTATTGGCTCACTATGGAGCGGGATTGTATCAGTTTTGTGCGTAAATGTCATCAGTGCCAAGTGCATGGAGATTTGATTCACTCTCCACCATCAGAACTACATACGATGTCCGCACCATGGCCTTTTGTTGCATGGGGCATGGATGTTATTGGGACAATTGATCCAGTAGCGTCAAATGGGCACAGGTTTATTCTGGTAGCTATAGACTATTTTACCAAATGGGTGGAAGCTAAGACATTCAAGTCTGTGACTAAGAAAGTTGTGGTCGACTTCGTGCACTCAAATATCATCTGTCGGTTTGGGATTCCGAAGGTAATCCTCACGGATAATGGGGCTAATCTTAATAGCCATTTGATGAAAGAGACATGTGAGCAGTTTAAGATTACCCATAGGCATTCTACTCCATACCGTCCCAAGGCAAATGGTGCGGTTGAAGCAGACAATAAGAATATAAAGAAAATACTCCTGAAGATGGTTGAAGGGTCTAGACAGTGGCATGAGAAATTACCTTTTGCATTGTTAGGATACCGCACCACCGTTCGTACCTCGGTGGGGGCGACTCCTTATTCATTGGTGTATGGCACCGAGGCAGTAATACCTGCAGAGGTGGAAATCCTGTCTCTGCGAATCGTTGCGGAGGCTGAGATCGATAATGATGAATGGGTAAAAAGCTGCCTTGATCAGTTGAGTTTGATTAACGAGAAAAGATTGGCATCAATGTGTCATGGTCAACTGTACCAACGAAGAATGGCAAGAGCATACAACAAGAAAGTGCGTCCAAGGAAATTCGAGGTCGGACAGTTAACCTCATTGGGCTGAAGCAAAAGAAAAATTTGCCCCAAACTGGCAGGGACCATTTGTGGTAACCAGAGTGTTGTCTAATGGGGCATTGTATTTGATATATATAGAAGTAAAATGTATAGAAATGGCCATCAATTCCGATGCAATCATGAGATATTATGTATGATTTCTTTATTTCTTAATGTATTGGTTTGTATTTGGCATAAATTAAAGATTGAAATGACGAAGGCGTTTTGTCCTGTTATCCAAACACTTTTATCCCTTGTCATCCCCTTTGAGCCTTATTTTTTTTTTCATACCCCTCTTTTGGAATCAATGACACTATCAAGGAACACAAGTGCCGAACATAAAAAAAACAAAGGAAAAAGAAAAGAAAAAAAAAGGAAAGAGAAGGAAAAGAGGAAGAAAAGAAAAGAAAACACACACAACAACAAAGGTAACTATGATACAGTGAACTACGTTTGACTTGATCCCGAAAGGGTACGTAGGCAGCCTTACTCCGAGGTTCGGTCATACCAAAATAAAAATCCAAAAATCCCCAAGCAAGAAACTGGGGCAGAAATTGTAATTGTTGTGAAAATTGGATTCCGAGAGTTGTAATTTAAACCCATTTGAATTGTTTTGAGCCTTTTATACCTTTCTTTCTAACCCAATCCAAAAGCCTACATTACGGTCCAAAGAAAGACCTTCTGATCAGTTTCTAAGAAATGCCAGGTCGAGCAGGTAGCGGTAATTCGTAGCAGTGGCAACACTCTGGTTCAAGCAAGAAAGAACAAAAGTAAAAATGAGAGAGTCTTATTGGTGAAAACCTTCACGGGCACCGTAAGGCGACGGGAGCTGAGACAAAATAAAATGAGAGAGTCTTAGTGATGAAAACCTTCGCGGGCACCTCAAGGCGAAAGTGAGTTGAGAGATGGCAAACTGAGAAAGGTCTGTTGATGGAAACCGTTGCGTGGTACTGCAGGAAAACAAGGTTAAGGTATGGGTAATTCAAACAATTGACGGAAGTTCTGAGCAATGAGGTATGGCAATTGAGAGTTTTTTTAGTGGATCGGTTGGGTCGATTAGTCCGAAATGCATGTCATGACCATTGGCGTCAGCTGTTCCGGTCAGATAAGTTTCTTTTCTTCACTTCATTTTTAGTAGTCATCCGATTTTGGATTCTTCTTATCCTTAACCCGTAAAACCATTGCATTTCATTCTCTTTTGGGGGTTTTGTTTGTCTCAATGTTCTAATGTTAGTTATGTTCAAAGGCAAGTGGGAAAGGATCTCAAGGCTCACTACCAGCTTCCGGAATTGTAAAGTACAACGTGGTCAGAGCATGTCAAAAATAACATGATGTAAAATGGAATATAGGGAATTAACGGAAGTTCATCGGTAAAATGATTGGGAGATGTTATGGGAAATACAAAGGTTCAATCAAAAGGGTCAGAAAAGCAAAATAACAGCATGAGTGTAAAACATGTAGGTCGCCAGAGGTCGGGGAATTTAAAAGTTGGTCAGAAAGTCAAGCAGTTCAGGGTCAGTGCGTGGAGGTCAGTCAACACAAGGCAATGCAGGGGAAGGATTTTTCAACAAGAATGTCATCAACTAAGCACCATTTTAAACTAACAGAATTTTCTTTGATTGGAACAGGGGCAGAAAGTTGGTTGTTCAGGAGGAATTCTCTATAAAGGGAAAGCAAGCAGTAATCAAGTTTGACCGCAAAGTGCGGTTTGATTAAATACGAGATAATCATGAATAGCGTAGGGGAATATAATTTGGTTGCAAAGTTTGCATGTTTAGGATAAAATGCAAGTTGTCAGGACCTTCCTGGATAATAAGACATAATTCAAAATTACCGGATAAGATAACATGGTATAGTGAGAAGTAACACCTTAGGTTCATAATTATTTAGAGTTGACGGGATCTTCCTGGATAAAAGGATGTAGTTTAAACCCTCGTAGATAACATGATACAGTGAGAGTAATACTTTAGGTTTGTAATTATGAGGAGTTGTCAGGGATTCCCTGGATAATAGGATTTAGCTTTCAATTCTTAGTAATATGTGATAATATGATTCAGTTTAACACTCACCCATACACCCAGCTTCCAAACTAGGGCAGAAAAATTTCCGTTGGTTGATTATTTTGTTGAAGTCAGGAAGTCCGCCTGGAGAACAGAGACATACTTTCTAAGTTTGGTGTCAGGAGTCCGCCTGGAGAACAGAGACACGTATTTTGAATTTCAGCAATCAGTAGTCCGCCTGGAGAATGGAGGTGTTAATTTTTAAGTAGTTGAAGTCAGGAGCCCGTCTGGAGAATGGAGGTGTTAAATATTTTAAGCAGTCAAAGTCAGGAGCCCGCCTGAAGAATGGAGGTGTTAAATTTTTAAGTAGTTGAAGTCAGGAGCCCGCCTGGAGAATGGAGGTGTTAAATATTTTAAGCAGTCAAAGTCAGGAGCCCCCCTGAAGAATGGAGGTGTTAAACTTTTAAGTAGTTGAAGTCAGGAGCCCGCCTAGAGAATGCAGGTGTTAAATATTTTAAGCAGTCAAAGTCAGGAGCCCGCCTGAAGAATGGAGGTGTTAAATTTTTAAGTAGTCGAAGTCAGGAGCCCACCTGGAGAATGGAGGTGTTAAATATTTTAATCCGTCAAAGTCAGGAGCCCGCCTGGAGAATGGAGGTGTTAAATTTTTAAGTAGTCGACGTCAGGAGCCCGCCTGGAGAACAGAGGTGTACAATTCAAGTTTCGGAAAGCAGGAGCCCGCCTGTACAGCAAAGTCAGGAGCCCGCCTGGAAAATGGAGGTGTTAAATTTTTAAGTAGTCGACGTCAGGAGCCCGCCTGGAGAACAGAGGTATACAATTCAAGTTTCGGAAAGCAGGAGCCCGCCTGTACAGCAGAGTCAGGAGCCCGCCTAGATAATAGAGGAGTATTTTCAAGTTCAAGTTCAGCAATCAGGAGCCCGCCTGGATAACAGAGGAATACATTCGAGTTCAAGATTACTCAAGTTCAGCAGTATGGAGAGAGGGAACAACATCTCAGTTAACCAGGCGAAATAGCAACAGGGAATTTTATCGAGAAAACACAAGACAATGAGGCAACAAGACAACACAAGACAACAAGGCAACGAGAAAGTACAAGAGCAAGTTTGAAGAATCTAGATAGGACTTTTGTAATTCATAGAGCATAGATAGTTTAGCTTCTTTTATTTTTACACGGTGTAATAAGGGAAGTCAGCAAGCAACAGCAACAGCAATCGCAGTGAAATCACAGCTCCTGGTAGTCCCATCTATCAGACATTCCCGAACTACACTGACCTGATTCCTATTTAGCCCAGGATATGTAGGCAACCTCTGAAGCAGGGAGCGGTCGAGCTTTTCAAAAAATGCTTCACACGGAATTTCCAAACGGGCAAAAATCGCTCGTATTTGCTCACTTATCTTTGCCCGAAAACATTTCATGTTTCCAAGCAAAGAGGGGCAGCTGTGAGCACGTGATTTTTGCCCTATATATGAATAATTCCCAAAATTCCAACAAAATAATTTTTCCTTATTTTTACAATTTTTGTGCATTTTGGTATCATTTTCTGATAATGGTTGCATTTTATGTGTGCATGTTAATTCATATAAAATACAAAAAATATGCATTTGCATTTAGGATATAATTTTATATTTTTAGGATCAATTAGGGGTTAGTTTGTTTTAGAACCAAACATTAAAAATTACAAAATAGCTCACTTTTGCATTTTAATTGTTTTAATCGTAAATTTGACGTAAAGTAGGTTTTAAATAATTTTAGAATTTAATTAGTTTAGTTTTGAAATATATTAGGACTTTATTTTAATTGTTGCAATTGTATAAAATCAGAAAAAAAAACACAAAATTACAAAGAAGAAAACAAACAAGAACAAATTGGGCTTATCTTAAATTTAAACCCAAACTTCAGCCCAAATCAGCTTCCGACCCAGGCCCAGAACCCTCTTCCCATCCGGTTCAATTCGATAAGATCAAAACGACATCGTTTGGCATCGATTAATCCAAATCGTCGAGGTTAACAAGATCAACGGCTCAGAGGCAGAGTAGGCGTCCTATAAGACTGTCCGAAGGTCCCCCCCCCCACCCCATTCATCATCGTCTCCCTCAACCCCCACAAACCCTAGCTGCGCCGCCCTGAAAACCCTAGATCACCGGTGGCGGCACCGACGCTAATCACCCCCAAATTTACACTCCTCGTCCTCCTCACTCTACTCTTTCCGTTCCTACCATTGGTTTCCCTCGAATATGGCCGGAGCTCGTCGAATCTCCGATTGAAGTTTCCGGCCAAGTCGCAAGTTCATCCAAACCGGCCCAAAATCATACCACACCATCCTCAGACTTTCCTCAACCCAAATCCATGACCATATTCCTTCGAATCCCAGCGAAGCGGCTCGAATTTCAGATCTAAGAACTTCTGGCAAAACCCAACCCAAAATCTTTGTGATTTTAGACCATAAAATCCTTAAACATGTGTTCTTTTGTGAAAAAACACATAGTTAGGGATGTTATGTGTCAAAAATCTGGAAAGATTCGGATAATAGCAATCGGCCGGAGTTTCTCGTGCTTCAGTAAGCTTTCTTGTTTCTTTTTACTTGCATAGTTACAGTTTTAGTTATAAGTTTTGATTTCATTAAAGTGTTCTGTTAATTTTACGATTTTGTTTTTGTGTGAATTAGTATAGTTTAAATCTTCTTTGTTCCTTGCTCCTTGATCAGTAAAGCATCTTCGCATTTTAAATTTAGTTTGAGGCATGTGTCGTTTATTAGTTAATCACAATTTTAATTGTAGAATATGCATAATTAATTAGTTTGGATTCAGTACCATTTTTTTCCCATTAATATTGACTGATCCTGTTTTTTTAAGTTGTTTGGTTTTGGGTGATTGAACAATTGGGATTGGTTAGTTCAATTGGTTAATTTCTGACTTCTAATTAATCAGTCCTAGTTAGTTTTGAATTAATTCATGGGATTGGTTATAGCTGTTGAGAATATAGGTAGAATCAGTAACTTGGAGAAGCTTTCAGGGGTAGTTTAGGCATGGAAAAGGGCAGTTTCTTTGGGAATAATAATTTCAAAATAGGGGTAAGGGTAGCATAGGTATTTTAGGGGTAGAAGAACATCCTAGGGCCTTCTAGAAGGGTATTTTAGTGCAGATTTCAGCTAACTTAGGATATTAGCTTGGGAAACAAGTCAAGAAATGAGGGACTAAACTGAAAATAGGGGAGGGACTAAAAAAGAAAACCAAAAATCTGATTAACCCTCTTGGAACACCTATAAAAGGGCATGAAGTGCCTTGAGGAAGGGGATGGAATTTTCAGCCTAAAAAATTTCCACTAAACATATTCTTCAGTCTCCAGATCTGAAATTTAATTAGCTGAATTACAACACTTTTACTGGTTTAATTTCGAGTGGTTTCTAAATTCAAACAAGTCAAATTTGGAATCATTTATCTAGGATTTTTAATGGTTGGTATTCCTGAGTGTGTTTTGGGTTGATTCATTGAGTTTGCTCTGCATTTCAACTCATTTCTTCTGAATTGTTGAACCTGGGTGGACTGTAATACTCCTTCACTGACTGTGACTGGATTATTACCCTAGTTTCTGAGCTGCTGTTGAGTTGTTACTGCTGCTAACCTCCCCTTCTCTATTTACATTCCAATTTCCAGGTACACTTTCAAAATCACCTTGATGTAATCACAATTTGGGTTGAAATGCAATCACCTTGGTCAATCTGTGCTCGTTGGATGTATATAGCTGTAATCATTTGACTGATAAGTGATTATACATATCTGATTCATTTGGAATGAATTGTATTAGGGATTGTTAATTCAAACCATTTCCAGACTGTTCAGACTGTTGCATTCCATGTTTATGTAGTTGTAGCTTTCAGCTTGTTTAAGTTTAGTAGTTTGTTAAAGTTAAATTTGCAAAGTTACAGCTGATTTTGAGTTCAATACGCGTAATTGGTTTCAATTTTGGTTTTAATCTGAATTGCATATTCAATAGCTTCATACTGTGCCAGTTTTTCATTTGGGCCTGGGCGTATTAATAGGCAGCCCAGGTCTGTCTTGGTCAAGTAGTGATTTGAATTGGGCTTAGGTGCATTAAAAGCCTGAAGCAATTAGTTAAACCGAAGGATGCCCCAAGGGATCGATCCCTGGGCTTTACAAATGCCTATCATTGGGTTTAAAATTTTGGTCTGCGTTAGGCCCGATGCTTGGAGCTGTAGGAGTTTGAGCTCGCAGCATGTGCAATTACATGATTTGGGCCTTATGGGCTCAAGACCCATCTTCTCTGCACTTTTTCTTGGATATTTGAACTCGGATTTGACAAAGTATTGGCCTTAATTAATTAGGATTCTTAGAGACAAATTAAGTAGATAACAGTAAAATTATTTAATTGATTAAGTTTGGAGAGGTTGTTTAGTAAATTCCACCGCCTTCCCAAAAAAAAAAAAAACGTCAGAATCTTTAGGCACGATTTAATTAAATCACTTTCTTAAATTCGTGTGTGCATTGATGAGACCCAAATCCAAATCTCGATGAAGTCGAAATGTGTTGACAATCACGGGCGCATTGATTGCGACGGGGTTCGAAATGCGTTTTTACGACATCGTAATTCTTATAAAATAAATAATGATAGAAAAGAGGTTCACAAATTGAGATGAGCTTCACCAAACAAAATAAATAAATATGGGGCCCTCAATAAATGGTTTATTAAAAATGATTATAATTTGGGAGGGCCATTTAGCAAACTTCACGGCTTTCCCCAAAATAATATTACGTTAGAATCTTTAGGCGCGATTTTAATTAAATTACCTTCTCAAATTCGGGTGCGCATTGATGCGGCCCAAATCCCAATCTCAACGAAGTTGAAGTGTGTTGACAACCACAGGCGCATTGTTTGCGGCGTGGTTCGAAACGCATTTTCATGACGTTGCAATTCTTTTAAAAATAATTATAAAAGGCACATAAGCTAGCATGTATTAAGATCATATAAAATTAAACACAACAGTTAAGCGACCGTGCTAGAACCACGGAACTCGGGAATGCCTAACCCTTTCTCCCGGGTTAACAGAATTCCTTACTCAGATTTCTGGTTCGCAGCCTGTAACAGAGTCATATTTTTCCTCGGTTCGGGGTTCAACTGGTGACTTGGGACACCATTAATCTCCCAAGTGGCGACTCTGAATGATTAATAATTAAATCTCGTTCCGACTGTCCTTTAAATGGAAAAACTCCTTTATGTCCTTACCGGTGTAGTGAAAAAGGAGGTGTGACAATTATTATATGCGAACTCAATAAGCGGCAGATGATCATCCCAGCTACATTTGAAGTCTATTACACAAGATCTTAATATATCTTCCAGTGTCTGAATAGTACGCTCAGCCTGTCCGTCTGTCTGGGATGAAATGTTGTACTAAGACTTACTTGAGTCCCCAATCCTTTTTGGAAGGACCTCCAAAAGTTAGCTGTAAATTGAGCTCCTCTATCCGAGATAATAGATACAAGGACACCATGCAGTCGTAATATCTCCTTAATATAAAGCCTCGCATAATCTTCTAAGGAATATATTGTTCTAACGGGCAGAAAATGGGCTGACTTTGTAAGCCTATCAACAATCACCCATATCGAATCGAACTTACATTGGGTACGAGGTAAGCCTACGATGAAATCCATATTTATTACTTCCCATTTCCAAGTCGGAATCTTCATAGCCTGCAATAATCCACCGGGTTGTTGATGCTCAATCTTAACCTGCTGACAGTTAAGACACTGGGCAACAAATTCTGCTATATCCTTTTTCTTTCCCTCCGACCAATACACTTCCCTAATATCATGATACATCTTTGTTGCTACTAGATGGATACAATAACGAGAATAGTGAGTTTCTCCCATAACCTGCCGACGCAGCCCTGCAACATTAGGCACACATAACCGTCCTCGATATCTGAGGACCCCATCTTCTAAAATTTCAAACGACGTCTTCTCCTTCTGAAGGGTGGTATCCCTATAATAAACTAACACAAGATCCTCGTACTAGCATTCCTTTACTTCAGTTACTAAAGAGGATGTTGTCGTATCCTGAAGAGTAATTCCAACATCACCTGAGTCCAGTAACCGAACTCCAAGACTAGCTAGCTTATGAACCTCATGGGCTATTCCCCTCTTTTCTAGCTGCAAATACGACAGGCTACCCATAGATCTACGGCTGAGGGCGTCGGCTACTGCGTTTGCCTTCCCTGGATGGTATAAAATATCAATGTCATAGTCTTTAAGTAGCTCCAACCATCTCCTTTGACGTAGATTCAATTCCTTTTGCTTAAAGATGTATTGGAGGCTCTTATGATTCGTATAGATATCAATATGAATGCCATATAAGTAGTGCCTCCACATCTTTAGTGCATGAATCACCGCAACTATATCTAAATCGTGGGTCGGGTAGTTCTTCTCGTGCTTTCTTAGTTGTCTAGAAGCATCAGTCACAACCTTACCACGCTGCATCAGCACACAACCCAACCCAATACCTGAAGCATCACAATAGACAACGCAACCATCGGTCCCTTCTGGAAGCGTTAGAACCAGTGCTGACGTTAATCTATCCTTTAATGCCTGTAAACTCTGTTCGCAAGCATCAGTCCATTGAAACTTTGCTCCCTTCTGAGTCAACTTTGTCAAAGGTGCTGAAAGGGAAGAAAATCCCTCTACAAATCTCCTGTAATAACCTGCCAAACCTAGAAAGCTATGAACCTCCGTCAGTGTTGTGGGCCTAGGCCAAGTCTTTACTACCTCAATCTTTTGTGTATCCACTCGGATGCCTTCACCCGAAATGATATGCCCAAGGAAAGTTACAGAGTTCAACCAAAACTCACATTTAGAAAATTTTGCATACAACTTCCCTTCTTGTATAACTCTGAGCACAATATGCAGATGACCAGTATGTTCATCCTCTGAATGAGAATACACCAATATATCGTCAATAAATACAATTATGAACAGATCTAAGAAAGGCCTGAACACACGGTTCATCAAATCCATGAATACTGCTGGGGCATTGATCAGACCGAACGACATAACCCGAAACTCAAAGTGCCCATATCTAGTCCTGAATGTTGTCTTCGAAATATCTGCATCCTTAACCCTTACTTGATGGTACCCGGACCTCAAGTCTATCTTTGAAAAATACTTGGCACCTTGCAACTGATCAAATAAATCATCAATTCTCGGGAGCGGATACTTATTCTTGATTGTCACCTTATTTAGTTGCCTATAATCAATACACATTCGTAAGAAACCATCTCTCTTTCTTACAAACAAAACCGGTGCTCCCCACGGTGATGTACTAGGTCTGATAAAACCTTTTTCAAGTAAGTCCTTTAGTTGTTCTTTCAACTCTGTGGGGGACATTCTATAGGGAGTAACAGATATTGGGTGAGTATCTGGTAGTAGGTCAATAGAAAACGCAATTTCTCGCTTTGGCAGGAGACCCGGAAGCTCATCGGGGAAAACATCGGGAAACTCATTTACCACAGGGATGGACTGAATGGTTGGTGACTCTACTTCCACATCTTGAACCCGAACTAAGTGATAAATACAACCCTTTCTGATCATCTTCCTTGCCTTGAGATAGAAAATAAATTTACCTATCGGCGATGCCGTATTACCTTTCCAATCCAAAACAAGCTCCCCTGGAAATTGAAATCGGACAATCTTTGATATACAATCAATGTTGGCATGATAAGAAGCCAACCAATCCATACCCATTATAACATCAAATTCTACCATTTCTATCTCGATTAAGTCTGCTACGGTAGGTCGACCATGAACTACTATTATACAACCCCTATACTTGCTTAGCTATCACCGAGTCCCCAATAGGTGTAGATATGTCAAAAGGTTTGACCAATTCAGGTTCTATTCCAAACTTACCAGCAACTAGCAGAGTAACGTATAATAAAGTGGAACCTCTTTCAATCAGTGCATATACATCATAGGAAGAGACTGATAATATATCCGTAACAACATCAGGCGATGACTCCTGGTCCTGTCGTCCTGCCAATGCATAAATGCGGTTCTGAGGACTACTTAAGCTAGATGCTCCGCCTCTGCCTCTACCACGACTCATTGGGGCTTGGGGACCTTGCCTAGGGGGCGTACTAATGATGACGAACTAGCTGCAGATCCCGACGGCTGAGCTATGCTTGCATCACCTTTCATCGGACAATCCCTCATAACGTGGCCCGGATAACCACAAGTATAACAAATACCTAACCCCATACGGCACTGCCCGGTATGCTGCTTACCATATTGAGTACATTGTGGCAAGGGTGGCCTCATCTGATTTGACTCACCCCAATATTGAGAACCTGAGGCCCTGAAATTCTGGCCAGACCCTGAATATGAAGAACAATCAAATATCTTACCGCCAAACTGAGAAGGCGCGCTAGCCGAGGGCTGGGACAGATACCTTGAATATTGCTGCCTCTGACCACCTCGAAACTCACCAGAAGGACCTGAAGACCTCGCTCTCTTATTCTGGGCCCTATCATGCTCACGATCCGCCCTCTGTTTTTGTTTATGCTTCTCTACACACTAAGCGTATGCCTGAATATAAGAAATATCCATGTCTGGCTGAAGTGACACCGACATACAATCGTTAAGCAAGTAAGGCTCTAATCCTATCACGAATCGGTGAACCCGATCCTCCATCTTAGATACAATAGTGGGAGCATACCTAGTCAACGAATCAAACTGAAGACTGTACTCCCGAACACTCATGTTACCCTGCCGAAGGGTCAAGAACCTATCAACTCTGGCATGTGTAAGCTCTGGTGGTAGATAATGACGAAGAAAAGCTTCTATAAACTCATGCCATACCGCTAGAGGGGCATCCTCACCTCTAGACAATTCCCAAAACTCGTACCAATTAACTGCAACATCTCAGAGTCTATAGGAAGCTATCTCAACTAACTCAGAAGCAGTGGCCTTCATTACCAATAACGTCCTCTGCACTCTATCAATAAATACCCGAGGGTCTTTGTTTGGATTTACTCCAGTGAATACCGGAGGGTTTAAATTATTAAAGTCACGAACCCCCGCACTCACGTACCTATCTGCGTGACCAATACCTACTTCCTAACACCGAGCCTGTGTGGCTACTAATCGGGTCAATAACTAAATAACATCTCTCATCTCCTGACCCGGTGCATCCGACTGAGGTGCTGAATGTACAGGGGCGGGCGCTAGAGTTGGTGCCCCTCGGAGCTCTTCTGGAAAGGGCAAGGTATGTGAAGTCTAAGATGGAACCTCACCATGAGACTCTCCCCGAGCTCTGGTAACTCATGGCACGTGACTAGTAGTCTCACCAGCCACAGACTTTCCCTTATGGGAGGCCGTACTCTTTGGAGGCATCGCTAAAAATATAACATATTGTTAGGAACATGAATTCTTGTATCGTACGATCTGAGATAAAAAGATAGGATAACATCCTATATGTCATGTAGCCTCCTATTTATAAGTGTGGTGCACGACAAACCTATAAACAAGACTCTACTAGACACGGTCTGTAGACAACCCTAGGATAGAACTGCTCTGATACCAGTTTTGTCACGACCCAAACCGATGGGCTGCGACGGGTGCCTGAGTCCTACCTGTCAAACACCCCTAAGCATGCGTCGAGGATATGAACCTGTATAACATTTGTTGAGTTACGGGAATAATGTACATGAAGGAAATCTGCCCAAAAAGGGCATACATACATATACATACAACATACGTAGGGCGAGCCGACAAGGCTGCTGTAAACAACTATACATCTCAAAACTGGAAGCCGGCAAAGCCACATACTATCTAACTAGAAATACTGTCTACAGACCTCTAATAGAAATATAATTGTACAAAGACGGGACTGAGCCACGTCATACCCATATACATATATATACACAAACATATCATACCAAAATCAAAAGCAGCTCTGGATCAAGTGGAGCACACCAACTCTCGCTAATCAGGGATCTTAAGAAGGGGAACCGTCAGCTTGCCTACCTGCACCTGCGGACATGAAACGCAGGCCCCGTGAAATAGGGCGTCAGTACGAAAAATGTACTGAGTATGTAAGGCATGAAAATTAGTACGTAAAAGACATAGATAAAACATGAAATATAGAAACACATCTTCAAATCTGAATAACTTTATAAATTTTGAAACGTTTATAATGTCATGCACGTGCTTATAAATGTCGTGCCATATGGGTGTACATAATATCATCAAGCCACCGAGGGCATCCCATCATATCGTCTCGGCCACTGTGGGCAACATCATTAACATATACTAGCTGATTAGGTGGTGGTGCGTATATAATGCCATAACCTTTTTCCATATTCCGTATACATATATTTACATATATATGAGTATATAACGCCATCTAGTCATGGGTCAATACACATGAGTGAAATGCATGAAAAATACGTAATAATTTCAATATTCCTTCCGGATAAACTTTTTCAACTGCGTATTATTCTGAGACCAATGAATAGAGAATAATAATAATTTTCATGGGGAATCAAGAATATAGACACCCCTAATAATTCTATGAATAGAGTAATTTATGGAAATTGTGTATTTGCTCGTTTCTTCAATATAATTTGGACCATGCCAAAAGAAAGAAGGGAGTGCCTTAACATACCTGTTCCTCGAATTATTCGAACGAAGTGAAGCTTTTGCTTTGTAAAATATGCTGTAACGAGAGAATGAAGCTTCTGCGTTTTTCGAATTTGAACGAAATGCTTGGAAAGAGCTCCTGACTTCTAATGTTTTTCCTTTATCAAAGTTAGTCTTCTAACTTCTCAAACTAAGAAGGAAAAGTTTGTTTTAGTGATTTGAAACGTTTTTTGATCTTCTCATGTATCTTAGCCTAATAATGAATGAAGATAAGACTTATTCAAGTCTTATCTTAGTTGGATTTTAATTTTATTATCAATAGCAACATGGCATAGATGACTTATGAGTCCTTCTTAGCCTTGTGGCATTTGTGCACGTTTTTGGAGTGGGATTTTTGTTAATTTTTATCCACTTATTAGTTAGTTGGGTAATGTTCTATTACCCGATAATTAATCAATTACCTGCATAATTTAAAAATTGCCTCAAATTACTTAAAATTATACTTATTTTTAATATGCTTTATATATATACTTTACACATTATACTATCGTGGTCATATGGTACCTTGCATGGTACTAGTTTATAATTATCGGGTATTATCGCTCGACCCGTATTTTATTCCAAATTGTCCACTTTCAACGAAACTCGTCTTCTTTAATCCATGTACCCCTTTATCCTTCATAACACTTTATTTATCAACTGTTATAAATACCGTAAGTACGTTAACGCAAAGATGATCTCATCCCCGAGTCTACGTCGGTTAACTAAAAATAAAATTTTAACGTACGAAACACGATATGTAGCAATACTACATTCTGCACTTCTTGTGCAGATTTTGGTACCTGCACTAGCTGATCGTGAGGTTAGCTGTTGGACTTGCCTGTTGGAGACCCAAGGTAGATCTGCTGGTGTCCGCAGACCCTGGAGTCCCTTCTTAGTTTCTTTATTTTACTATTTCCTTTCTTTTAGAACAATTGTATTTTCTTTTAGACTTTGTTTGTAGTAAATCTTAGAAGCTCGTGAATCGTGACACCAGACCCGAATTGTATCAGCTATTATGGGTTCTATGTTATTCCGCAAATCCAGTTTTAGCTTCTGTTTAGCTTAATTGTTTCTGTTGTTTAAATTGACTGAAGTTGACTTAGAATCCTCTAACATTGACTTGCCTAGCAAGTGAAATGTTAAGCACCATCACAATCCAGAAGGTGGGAATTCCGGATCGTGACAAGTTCTATCCTTGATCTCTTCACTTGGTTTGTTCTTTCATGAGTAGTTTAGAGTGCATCTCATATCTCATTTGCATTAGAGCACGCAGAAATTTTGTTGTATTCATCTAGACCAAGTCCATAGATAAAGATTTTTTTAGCCTTTGCATTCTTCTCCATCATTCTGAAATTTGCTGCCACAAATTCAGAGGGGTCCTTGGAACTGTTTCATTTTGTGTATTTTGTTTAGTAGGAGTCAATGGACCCTGGTTCACTATGGTCCATAGTTCATAGTCTTCAGCTGTCAAGAAGTCTTCCATTCTTGCTTTTCACCAATTGTAATATTTTTCATTGAACATGGGTGGTCTGGTAGTTGATTGTCCTTTATTAATTCGGGGTGGAGCGCTCATCTTGCTTCCAAGATCTCTCTAGGTGTTAGCCGTGTGTGTGAGAGAACCTGCTCTGATATCAATTGTTGTTTGAGTGCCCGTATGAATTGCTAAAGAATTTGGTTCTTTACCGTGTTCCTTAAACATGAAGTAAAATAAGCAGTAAAGTAAACACAATAATTTTTACGTGAAAAATCACCCGACTCAAAAGGTACAAAATCACGATCTACTGCGTAGGATTTTCAACTTCAACTTCACTAGAATAATGAGCCAAAATGTATCAATTACAAGACTGTAATTCAATACTCTCTATTACTCATACTACAACTATTTGACTTACAAGTTACTCTAACTTGTAAAGCAAATACTCACTCCAACTCACTAATTGTTAGTGACACTTTTGATAACAACCCAATTTCCTAAAACATATTCATTAGACTGACTCAAGAAGAACACATCACTGGTACTCGACTAGAGTGTACAAATGTAGTTCTTCAGTTGATGTATGAAAGGATAATCTCAGAAGTTCAAAATTGATACGCATGTACTTCAAGATCTTGTAGGAGTCCTATTCATAGTCAACTTCTCGTTTGATAGGACTCCTACTGTTCCAAGGACTGTAAAGTTTTGGGACTTGTGTCTCTTACTGATTTATTCAAATTTTCTTGGGCAACAACCATTATCACGTGTAGCAGCCTTCTTCCACCAAACTCGGACCTGGGTAACTCTGAGATAAAGTTATTGTCTTGCACAGACGTACAATCATCAAATTGAGGAGCTGGTCCTTTACCCCGAGGAGCTAGTTCTTAGAACAATTAAGCAGCTACTTTGAGGACCTGGTTCTTCGAACATTACATCTGAACAAACTTCGTTAATCATCAAAATCTCAATACTCAAAATTATCTTTTTGAATTTCTTAAATTTCTTGTCAATGACGTGCCTATGATGAATCGAATCAGAGTTTCGTTCAATCTTTCCTCAGTCACAAACTGATGTCTTTATAATTATCATTTAAGAAGTCAAACAACTCTTTTTAGCTTTTATTGTAAAATTATAATTTGCATTTACTCATTTATCCTCTTACTTTGACACTCGTTGCTTATCGAGAATCAGCTTAATTCATTTATGGAACTAAAACAAGCTAAATTAAGCTTATAATTTATTTTTTTTAAATTTTATGAAACTACACAAAAAGTACAAGTTACAATTCTCCTCATACAAAAAATGCTTAAAAATATATGTTTTAAGTATTAATCAAAATTCACTTAGTTAAAATCTCTGATGCCAAATGTTTTGGAGAATTGTCTATTATTTGTATTTACATCTTTATAAATATTTTAAACGTTAAGACATCTATGTATAAATTCATATGGAAATTTAAAGGAAAAGTACATATTTTCCGCTATGGGCTTGGCTGATTATTCCAGAAGAACATTTAAACCTTGCAGGAGTCCTATAATCTCCTTATATTTACTTGAAATGGTGTTAATACCACCTTTTGTGGCATAGAAAGTGTATACCACTCTCTTGAGGAGGGTGATAAGACCGAAAAGATAAAAATTTCATATTTGAATTATTTTTTTGTTAAATGTGTTTTTCTATTCTCTTTTTCATTTTATTTCTTCTTTTCTTCTTTCTTTTTGGTTGAATACCATGGGCCGCAAAGTTTAATAGCCCGTTTGGCCAAGCTGCAAAAATCAGCTTATTTTGAGAAGTGTTTTTTTTTCAAAAGTGTTTTTCTCAAAAGTACTTTTGGTGAGAAGCAATTTGTGTTTGGCTAATTAGTTTGAAAAACACTTTTGAGCAGCAATTAGTGTTTGACCAAGCTTTAAAAAACTGCTTCTAAGTGTATTTTTCTCAAAAGTGCTTCTCAAAAAAGTGCTTTTGGAGAGAAGCTACTTTTTTCTGCTTCTGCTTCTCCTCAAAAGCACTTTTTTCCTTCCAAAGCTTGGCCAAACACCTCAATTTGAGGCCAAAAGTGCTTTTGGCAAAAAAAAAAAAAAAACGTTTTTGGCCAAAAATAAGCTTGGCCAAACAGGCTATAAGTGTTCTTCTGAAATCGGCCAAGTCCAAGGGGTAAAATATGCATTATCCCAAACTTAAGCTCCTGTTTGATCATAAATTTTGGCTATATTTTATTGATTTTTTTGAAAATATTATTTATTTATGGAATATGGTCATGTTTTGGAAAAAAATTGAAAAAAGATTTCTAAGTTCCGAAAAACTGGTTCAGGGCAGTTTTTGGGTGAAATTTTTTCTTCCACTCACTAAACTTTAAATATTCTTCAAAATAAAATGTATATACAAACCCAACTTCACTTCTAAAAATTATTTTTCAACACAATTTCAATATTTTTTTTTTTAAATTTCAACCAAATTTATGTCCATAGCTAAATATCTTTAGTTCTTAACTCTTACTTCCACCATTCAACAATAGGGCAGGAGATAGATGGAGTTAGGCGGCGAAATGGAGGCGACGAGGCTGTGATAAGTTGTGGTTTCGGAGAAATTAAAGTGGTCCTATGAAGGAGGCAACAATAACGGTGACAGTGATGTCCTTGTTATGGTCTACGATACTCACAAGACGTGTCCTTTAATTTTCATTCGCCATCAAATATTTGTCTCTTTTATTCCTCTCTCAAATCTTCTTCTACTATATATGCCCATTTGTTTCAAGATTTTCTCTTCCACAAACACAGCTTTTTGGATTATTCATACCAACAAATGATAGCTAAAAGAATTACCATCATAATGTGACTGTGGACAATAATGTGACTGTGGACGTTTGAAGGATGTGGAAGTGTTTTTGGATGAATACTAGCATGATTACTTGTCTACTTGTCTACTACTACTATATATGTACTAGCTCATTTTGTTGATTTCAAAAGGAAGAGCTTATTTGGTACGGACTAAAGAGTGAGATACTTGGCTAATCAAATCTCAACACTTCATTTGAATATCTAATCCATATCTTTGTTTTTCTTTGACATATGAAACCGAAAATAAAAAAAAAAAAAAGAGAGAGAGAGAGTGAGTTTGTATGCTCAAAAGCAACGCGTTTCATGTCGTCCCATTTTGCTGCTATTTAATTTTTACTCACCTTTTTAAATTTATTTAATAAGTACCTAGTTTAGTTAACTTCAGATATAGTACATTGTCTCCTCCTCCACCTCTCCTCTCCTCTTCTTCTTTTTCTTTTCTCCTTTCTTCTTCTTAATTGTTTAAACCGTGGAATAAGAATTTATTGTAACAATGCTTCTTTAACGTGAAAATTTGAATGGTAAGTGAAACTTGTGGTAGAGCTGTTGTTGTTTAACAAGTAACTCCAGAACATTGGCAAATTAGCATTTTACAAAATGGATTTGTTAGGTTTATTGTTGTTTTAATAAATTATTAATAGAGGTTTATTTTTTATGATATTTAGAACTTATACTATAAATTTAAGCTAATTTGGAGTAGATTTTGGCGTTACATAGTTAAAATTCGAAGAACATCATGAGAAAAAAGTTTCAATTCAACATCTAAACTTCATAATGTCTAATTTTAACCCTCCCTTTTAAAATTAATTTATTTATACTTAATGATTTGCAATAAATATGTTGAAAATATTTCCTAATCAATAATACATTATATAAATTAGTAATTAATAGTGTTGAAATTAATAATTTAGTATTACATAACTGTAAAATATATCACCCTTAATATTTTGAGATTACTAAAGTAACCTTTATATTTATTGCACAAGCTTTATGATTAATTTAACTAGTTATTCCTTAAATTTTAATTAACTTGCCTACTATTTCAATAATCCGAAATTAATGTCTAATAAAGTATTTTAATAAATAATTAATTAGTTATAGTAATTTGTGGTGTATTTAATGATTATAATTTCTCTCACATTTTATTGGATTAAATAAGTTTAATTAAATTAATTTTAAGGGGGTTAAAGGCTGAATGGTTATAACCGCAATTGCACACTTAAACACAAATTGGTCATCTTTCAAATTAAAACTAGCCCAAACATTGGCCCAATTCCCCCATCTGACTCAGTCCAAACGACTCTCCAATCCCTGTTGGCAATCTGTGCCTCTCTGAGCCAACCAAATTACGCCACGCTGCTCATCGTCCACACCCACAAAATAAGCACAAACAAATCTGGACCATTGATTCAACTTATCAACAGTCCATAATTAACCGGATTTTCTCTTTTCTTTTAGTTCCCGCTAAAACCCTATCTCTACTAGTGAAATACAGAGATCCAACGGTTCCCATGTTTTCTCATAGAAAATCTTTTAAACCTTTTAACACCGGATTTATCAGGGCCGTTGATTAAATGATCCAACGGCCCAGATCTCTTCCATCAAACTTAACCTCAAAGACCGACCTGGTTACCCCCAAACCCCAAATCATTTCCTCATTGACCAGCCTCCCCCCTTCCTTTTCTCTCTTCCGTCTCTCAAATTCCATCAACCCTAATAAATCAAAAACCTTGCACCAATTCGTGCAAGGTCATAAATCAACTATGAAATCGTCCTCTTTGCCTCCTAAATCCGCGAATTCCGCCGGTTTCTTCCCCATTTCATCACTCAAATTCAAAACGCCTAAAATCCGAACTCACTGTATAAATATGTCCTGAAGTATTTGAACTAAGTTATAATGAGTTTTTGCAGTTAATCTTGCTTGCATTCTGTCAGTTATTTTTAACCTAGCTTCATCTATGCCCTTGATTATCCTTAAAGAGCTTTGGTTAGGAGTTGTATCTATTGTATTTGTGCATTATCTCTTGGATTGGCCATGCCGAACTGAACTTCATCATGTTTGGACTATTACACTCAACCCGTTTAACTAGACAAATTATCCTATTACTAGAACCATGCCTATTTAATGTATGTAAAAACTTCATTTTTCTGGAGCTTTTATAATGAACTTGTTAATATGATTTTATGCCACCTGATCTTCTACTATATTCTATAGACTTGTAATCTTTTAAGAACATCTTTTGTATGTGTTTGGGTGCCCTCTCTTAAGGATCTGTACTCATTCATGTTTAAAATAGACTTCTTGCTTGCCCTTAATGCTTATGCTTGTGCTCTCACACCTCTCCCTTAGAACTGTATCATTTTATAAATAAGCGAACTGCATCTTGTTTATTCTAAAGGGACTAACCTATAGAATTTGAGACATAAGTACTCTGTGATCACTGAAAGAATTTAAGGGAAACTTTTGATGCTTACGTGCCTTGTTGAGTACCATATTGTGTTTATATGAGTGCCTTAACTCTTAATGAGCATAGTATGCATATGAGATTGTGAACTTTTAAAGGGAAAGTGATCATATCATTAACTTAAGTTAGGATCAACCTACTTGCTTGCATAAGTACCCATGTTGATACTCTTTAGATATTCTGAATGAAGTTGTAAACTCATACATCTAGTAAGAAGTGAAGATTTAATTTATGTGTGTGAACCCCTAATGAATTTGAACATTGTCTGATAAGCTGTTAAGGTATTGTGAATGTAACTGAGAACTAATTCAAACTTGAATTGATTAGTAGATATATGTATCCTCTTTACCCCTTAAATCACATGATTTAGTGTTAGACTTCTAAACTAGTTTACTCGTGTTAGCCTCTTTTGTATAATCTGTGGTTGGATCCTTTGAGTATTCTTCTGCATATTGGAAGTGTTGACAGTGTACTACACACTTGTGTTTTGATTGTGATCTCAATAATGTAATATGGTATCTCATACTCATAATGGTGCTCTGTATAATTTTTGTAAGAGGTGTGCATACTTGAATCTGTGTGTTATTGCTACTGCTACATTAGATGTTACAGTGAATGTTTCGTTGGCATTTAAACCTATAGGGAGGAATGAGTCGTAATGGTTAAGGGTATTTAGGAGTAGGATCTAGTTTGTGGTTGAGATGTCCTCCCTGACACAAACACTGCCCGGGGACCCTAAGACCCTCGTGAACTCTGAAGTGTTGGCCATCCAAAGGGTGCTTTGTCCATGAACAGATTTTACCTTAAGCTCTCAATCATTGACATTTATTAATCTCTTTAGGATTAGCGCTAAATGAAAGAGAGGCTTCACTGCGAATATTGTTTTTGTTTACCCTATTAGACTTTACATTTACTTTATTGCATCCTTAATTACAACACTTGTTACAGTTTTATTTGTGCCTTACATTGGCCTTATTGTAACCTTGCATATGTGATCGAATTGGGCCTGCTGAGTTCTCGAGAACTCAGGACCAAATTCCAGCCTAGAGTCCGAAGTCATTGGAGCCTGCTGCTGTTGTTCGATATCCGCTGGGACTGACATTTCTTAGGCCCAAATTATGAGTACAACCCCTTTACTCTTCTGTCATTTTAAGTAACAATTGTTGTTTGTTTATATATATATATATATATATATATATATATATATATGTGTGTGTGTGTGTGTGTATGATACTAACAATGTTGATTAAATGTCTTTATTATTTTAGAAACCTAGGCAAGTTAACGACCATAGGTAATTTAAAAAGAGAATAATTGTTTCCTACATTAGTTAAAGAACTTCAATATGCTTAATCACTTACTCCTTCTATACAGTTTTCGCCTTCATTCATGCTAATCACTTTTCATGAAATTCTTTGATGATTTAAAATAGACTTGAAAAGCGGGCAACTCTCCTTCTTTTAAAAGATGGAATCGAAAACGATTTCAAAATCAAGTTTTCTACCAACAGAAATGGAATACCATCGCAGTCTAGGAATACCTCAAATGATCTTTCTTCTAAATTTGGATACAA
The DNA here is from genome assembly GCF_000393655.2 of Nicotiana sylvestris. Taxonomy (NCBI): domain Eukaryota; kingdom Viridiplantae; phylum Streptophyta; class Magnoliopsida; order Solanales; family Solanaceae; genus Nicotiana; species Nicotiana sylvestris. Next base: position 121,024,869 of record NC_091065.1, read on the forward strand.
GATTTGATATCAATATTTAAGGTATACCTAAAGCTTACTTCTCTAATAGCCTTTACTAGAATTATACAAATAGCCATACTATTTTAAAGATAAAGTATTTTAAACCTAGCTACAGTTTACAACGTTTGCAAATATAGACACTATAGATATACTTCCAAAATCCTTTCAATCATGTAGACTTTTTCTTTAAAATCTATTCATAAATCAAACTTATACCCTCTTTTCAAAGTGCATATACTATCTTTCTTTTAAAACGATAAGCCATAGAGTAAGCTATACATTTTTAAGCACTAACTAAGTAGAATATAAATATTTAACTCCCTAAACCTAGTCTAAGTCCTATTGAGCTACCTTAGGTAGATTCTAGGGGGTACCTAACATCTTCTCCTTAAAAGAACAAGTACCCTTATGTTAATCTCACCTGTTAGCAGACTAGTAGGATAATAATCTAATAACTGAATAGGCACCCTAGTATACCTTTAAATATTAGGTGGTGACTCTCTTCATTAACAATAGGAAAATCACTAGTTGAATCTTGTTTTGACTCGTGCAAAATAGGGTGCAACAACATGGCGGCTCTGCTGGGGACTTCACTTAGGTTCTGAACTTAGCAGACTTAGATTAGATTTAAAATTTAGGAATGTTTGTTTATATGTGTCGCGCCCCTTTTTTTTCCCTAAGCGGAAATTGGGTTTATGACATTTGGAGGGACAACCCGTTCCTTTTGGAAATTGGGTTTGAAGAGTCGCCACCAAATGATTAAGGTGCATTAGGACACCAAGAGAGATTGATTTTGGATAATCAGAGATAGGGTAAGGGCTTGAAATTATTTTAAGGGGAATGCGTTAGGCATCCCTCAGAATCCACTAGTGTGGTTTCGGCCAGACAATTATTGTGAATTTAGGTTCAATTAACGTATAAACAAATAAGGCTCAAATGAGAGGGGATTTCAATACATAATGGTTTGAAAGTAAACAAAGCTTGGAAGAACAATTAGATGGGCTGACAAAAAAAAGTTGTAATGCTAAAAGAATAAAGAATAAAGGAGAGGGGGTCCTAGGTTTATTAGAAATATGGATCACCCCACACAACGTCTGGTAATCACTCCTCAATGAGGGGCTACACGTAATATTATTACGTGGTCATCATATCCATATCTACTTGTCACACCCCGTTAAGGTATTAAAGCATGGACTGGTCTCGATTACTTATTATATGCTATTACCCGTTCCATTCCTATCAATCCCGGAGGCACTTAGGACTACTAATCCTAAAAGGGAGGGATGCGGGGCTTATTTGGAATTTCAAAGGTAAAAAATTCTGAGGCGACATACAAAAACACATATTGCATATAAAAGGGGAAACACATAAGCATATAGGCTCAAGTATACCTCCTCAAACAAACACATAAAGTAGCATGTCTTACACATGCTGTTTAGGTCTGATTTAAAAGCATTAAAGACGAGGGAGATGAGATTGTTGATGCAGTTTTAGTTTATTGCATAACTCAGATAAGAAGTTCGGATCAGGCCTGCCCGCTGGTTATAATGAATAACAGAAGCAGATTCAGTTTATAGTTATTACCCTAAGGATTGCCTAAGTGTTTAGACGAGGTCCTATAAGCATGATATCTACTGAATTCAGAAGGTAATGAGATAGTAGAAACTTGAAATAAATTATTTGAAATCCTATAGGCATGCTTGCTAGACCTTGTTGAGCGAGAGAATTAGGTTATTAAAAGAAACAGAATGTACAAAAATTAGACTAGTTACAGGTGCTGCAGGCTGTAATATCTACTATTACTGATTTTATATCTAACATTGACTGTGAATAAAAAACGAATCAGATTGATTTAAGAAACCCCTATAGGCATGATTTCTATGCATTACTTGTTTTTTAAACCTTATAGGCATGACATCTAAATGAAGTTTGAATATGCAGAATTACCATATAGGCAGGTTTTCTACATGAAGTTGAATATGCAGAATTAAAAAGCACCCTATAGACAGGTTTTCTACGTGAAGTTTAATATGCAGAATTAAAAGTATCCAATAGGCATGGTCTCTAGATGAAGTTCGAATATGCAGGAGTTAAAACACCTTATAGGCATGTTTTCTACCCTTGCATGCATAGTTACCCAACCCTTTTCTCTAGCCAGCCCCAAGTTTTTATTACAACTTATTACAAACCAGAATAATAGATTACATCAGAAAAGAATACAAAGAAAGTACAACCAGAGGAGGCCTGATTCTTGACTTCCTCTCTGAGTTACAAGAAAAACCAACTCAAAGACCATTGATCCAAAGCCTTTCTCCAATTTGAGTGTGTCAGAGTTCCCTAAGAGCCTCAATGAGACTCCGGACAGTGCTCACACCCAAATTGTATTACCAGAATAGGGACAAGTGCAGTGTGGAAGTGTCAGCCCTCAAGTGTCCAAGTTCAGAGGGAGCTCATGGGTCCCAAGGCAAGGCTAACAAGAGGGGGCAGAACTTAAGTCTTAGAGAGAGTGCAGGTGAAGAAACAGAGTAAAGAAGAGGGAAAGAGGTGCTGGGAAACAGTTACAGAGTTAAGGACTTAACACAAAAAGGTTTAGGGATTGGGGATTACAAAAGGCCTATGCACTTAGGCATTAGTTAATTCTGGGTATGCACGGCAATAGAGAGTGCTGTTATACTTACAAAATCAACCAGAATACACAATCACATAATGGTAACATAGAGGTTATGATCCCAGGGGAATCACGTTTGAGTCATAGACAACAATACTTAATATTGTCATGCCTCAAACAAATCATCAGTATCAAACACATTGAGGTAGTGGTTTAGGACACATAATAAATTCAAAACAGGTAGAGAGAAATTACAGCATGCTAAAATAAGTACTAGACTAAACACAGGCAGTAGGCAAACAAGAAGGCAAAAATACTAAGTAAACATATTGTTGTGATGCTGAAATCTTAATCAGAACATACCGGTTCAAAGAAGCAAAATATAGTAAAAGCAGGTAGCAGGACTTTGACGACAGGCCGCAGTACGAGTAGCAAGAGAGAATATTTTGAGTGTAAGTGATTTCAGAACTAAGTGTATTCGTGTGTGTGTTAATGAAAGAGCAGGATATTTATAATTTGAAAACAGGCAGAAAATAAGGCAAGGATTATAGTTTAGCAGTAATTATGGAACTATGTACCAATTTAAATCAAATCAGTATAAGGACTTCCTTTAATTAAGGAGTTAAAATCAAACGGTAATGGGCAGAAAACATTTAAGGAAAGAAATCAAGTAAGCATCATGTGTAGAGTAGACAATTAGGGTAAGTGCATAGAGGTTCAATTAAGAAAACAACTAATTAAGAATCAGTAAAAATACTCGGTTAACTAAATAAGGTAAGAAACACAATAGATTTGCAAAATATGGAGACAATCAGCTTACAGTAAATCAGGGAGTCAAGGGTTTGAAATTATTGATTTAAGAAGAATCACACGGGTTCCCAAGAATAAGCAAATAAACCAAGTTAAAAATAAGAGAATCGAAAGTTTAAGGAAAGTTTCAAATCAGGCCCAGAAACAAGGAACTCAGAATCAATCAAAGAGAGGACCATGAGTCCTGTTTTTAGCATATAAATAGAATGCACAAAACATTAGGCATGCGAGGTTAAGCTATGGCAAAGAGAAGCAGCATGCAATAATAACTACAAAGCCAGTAGACAGTGAAACATGGTAGTCACATAGGTCAACTTAGTAATAGAGAAAAGAGGGTATCAGAAGCATGCAAAGGGTCAAGTAAAAGGCCCTTCTGAAAAGTATAGTCTAGTTTCAATGATTGCAAGAAACCAAATCACATAGAGAAACAAAATTTGAAACAAAAAGGACTTCGAATCTAGTCGAGCTAATTCAAACAGTGAAGCAGTTTTCATAAGTTCGAATAGGTCCAGAGAAATTAGGGTTTTGAAATCAATCGAATTCAGAGCATGATGAACAAGTAAATCACATAACAAGTAGTCTCAGGACTCGAATGAACCCAAAATTTTAGGGTTTTCACCATCAATTGAGTTCTAGAGATGAAAAGCAAGTAAATCGGACAAATACTAACACAAAAATATATATTCAGAAACCTCAAAAGAAACTAAGATCTTGACATGCAAACTCCAGTAAACGAACGACATAAGGTAACACAGCAGGACATATTGAAAATCAGAGAAAGTTTCGAAATAACTTAACAAAAACCTAAATCGGAAAAGATAAAGGGGTTTCGAAGGTAGAGTTTTGAAAGAAACCTTGAGAAAACGTTTAGGACTTGAGAGTAAACATAGATCTAAAACAGATCTAAAAGAAATCGAAAAAACCTTAAAGGTCAGGGTTTCAGAAGAACCCTAGATGGTGAGAAAGACTTGGAAAATCATCGATCTAAGCAGGAGAAGTCAAGAGTCAGGCTTGAATAGACATGGCTGGCCGGAGAGAAGTCAAAGATGACCGGAGACAGCCATATAACCGAAATCAACCAAGGTCTGGACCAAACTTCTTCAAGGTCTGGCCTTGAAACCATAGTAATCGGGCATGTAGGAGTCGTAGGAGGTAGATACAGGCCTCTAATTGGTTTGGAAGCCATGGATTTCGGCGGTTTCATGGCAGTGGTTGAAGGTGGCGGCTAGGGTTTGAGTGGGGTTTGAGAGAGAATTGGGAGAAGGGGGAATTCAAAGGCGGCTGCAGGTGAAAATGATTAGGGTTTAGGGGGTAGTTGGGAATTAAAAAAGGAAAGGGCTGTTGTGAGATCAACGACTGGGATTAAAAGGGGATCCAGGCGGGTTATTAAAAAGGGTCGTGTGTATGGTAGATTAGGATTGGGTCAGGGTAATTGGGTTTTAAAAATTGGGTTCAATTGGGGTGCCAAATCCGGCTAAAGTTGAAATAAAAATGGGCTAACATTTAAATAGTCATTTTCCATCTTTTATTTTAAAAAAATAGTAAATAATTTTCGAAAATAAATTAAAGGTAATTAAAATGATTAATAATACATAATTATCAAATTAAAAATACTGGAGTTAATTTTATAAATATAAACACAATTAAATCTTAAAGGAGGCTAATATTGCAATTATATGCAATTTAGTTTCAAAAATACTAAATAAATTTGTAAAAATATGCAAAAATTATGTTAGCTATATTTTAGTATAAATATGAGAATTCAATAAATGAATCACCAAAATGATAATTTTGGGGATAATTATTGAGTTTTTCTTGATAAAATAGGGCAATAAATTGATTTAAAATTCTTTAAAAATTAAGGAAAAAATAATAAAATATTAGGACATACTTATATATGCATATACACGCTATTTTAAAAGTATTTGTGCATATTAAAATAAACAGAAAAAAATTGGGTATCAACAACTACCCCTCTTTATCCGGGAAGGATGAAAGAGTTGTCGGGTAAAGATATGATGGCTAATTTTGACCGGACGAAATGGTTTGAAGAGGTTCGGCCGTGCCCTGGCTACTGAGCTGCCTACATATCCCTGGTCTTACAGGAATCAGGCCATATGTAGTTTAGGATCCGTCAGAGGAGTATGTCGATGGAGACTTTTCAAGAACGGATGCAATATTAGTGACGAGGTGAATGGTTGAAGTCTGATAGGAATGCGGGAACCGAAGTGGGATCGCTCTTGCAGAGACGGCCGTTGCTCGCCAAATTTCCTGCAAATAAGCAATATATGGCGCGTAATAAGCATATATGGCGCGTAATTTAAACATGATGCAAATTTCCGTCGAACCATGAAGGTTGTCTTTGGGCGGTTAGGATGACGTCCTTAGACCATGATGTACTGGGCCATGAATCGTATAATAAAGGATTCGCAGGCCATGAAATGACGCTCTCGGGCTGTGAGAATGATGCCTCTGAACCATGATGCCTTTTGAATAATGATATGCAAAAGATAAAAAGGGGTCCTTAGGCCATGGCATGGTGTTCTCGGGCAATGAAAATGGTGCATCTGAATAATGACGCATTCGGATAATTTGGTGATCTTTCAGCCCATGAGATGCAGTATTTGGCGATCTTTCAACCTATGCAGTGCAAGAGGTGTCGATCTTTCAGTCGTGCAAAACGTAGAGATGGCGATCTTTCAGCCATGCAAATGTAGAGGCGGCGATCTTTCAGCCATGGAAATGTAGATCTTTCAGCCATGCAAATGTAGAGGCGGTGATCTTTCAGCCATGCAAATGTAGAGGTGGCGATCTTTCACCATGCAAATGCAGATAAAGTGGCGGTCTTTCAGCCATGCAAACGTAAATAAGGCGGCGATCTCTCAGCCATGAAAATGTAAATAAAGTGGCGATCTTTCAGCCATGCAAATGCAGATGGAGGTAGAGCTTAACCTCGGAAGGCAGAATGGTAGCCTTATGCAATGCAGAAATGCAGATGGAGACATCGGTTAGTCTCGGAAGGCAGAATGGTAGCCTTATGCAATGCAGAAATGCATATGGAGACAGAGCTTAGTCTCGAAAGGCAGAATGGCAGCCTCATGCAATGCAAGAATGCAGATGGAGGTAAAGCTTAACCTCAAAAGGAAGAATGGTAGCCTTATGCAAGAAATAAAATGGCAAATGGTGATAGAGTTTTCTTAGCTGATAGCGGATTGCGGTATCATGATTGCTGGGGATATTGTGACACACGGAATATCACCGGCGTGCGTGGATAGCAAATGTTAGTAAGTGCGATAGTTCTGGGAGTTGTATTCCTGATCAACGTTTGTCTCATGAGTGTATAGTATGTCTTATGCTTTCGCAATCCCAATGCCTGCATCCAAAGAAAAATCGTGAGTTTTGTAGAGGGGGAAGGTTAGTTTGTATCCCCACTTGCTCCGCTTGACTTTCTCGGCTTCGATATGGTGATACTATATGTATCATTGGGGTAGCGTTACTAAACAAGGCAATTTCAGCAATAAACATGCATGATTTTGTAAAAATATGACATAAGTATATAATCAAGAAACAACTTTATAGATGAACCGACGACTGTGACGTGGTTCAAGACATTGCAACCTCTCTTGCTACGGAATTTTGAGGGTCCTCCTCAAATTCTGCCCCAGTTTAGTGGGTTGATGCTTCTGACTGTTGTTTGTGATGATTGACTGAAATCACTTCGGAATTTTGAGGTTTCTCCTCAAAATTCTGCCCCAGTTTCCAATTTCGGGGGAAATGAAAATTTTATTGAATTGTGACCGAACCCATAGGACTGCCTATGTATCCCCTCTTAAACGGGAATCAGGTCAGGCGTAGTTCAATTTACATCATATAGGAAAGCATAAGATTACACATAGTAACGCTTGACTGCATCTGAATTGATCGGCTTTAGCCAGACTTCTCCGTCCATTTCTGCAAGTATGAGGGCTCCTCCTGTCAGGAGCCGATGAACCATGTATGGACCCTACCAGTTGGGAGAGAACTTCACTTTGGCTTCATCTTGATGTAGGGAAATTTTCTTTAACACCAGCTGCCCCGGTGTGAACTGCCTCGGCTTTTCTATTTTGTTGAAGGCTCTGGACATGTTCTAATAGAGTTGTCCATGGCAAATTGCATTCATTCTCTTTCCGTCTATAAGGGCTAGCTGTTCATAACAACTTTTCACCCATTCTGCGTTGTCGAGTTCTGCTTCATTTATAATTCTTAAGGAAAGAATTTCTACCTCAACGGGAATGACTACCTCTGTGCCATAAACTAGCATATAGGGAGTTGCCCCAGTTAATGTGCAGACTGTGGTGCGATACCTCATTAAAGCAAATGATAGCTTCTCGTGCCACTGCTTATACTTCTCTATCACTTTCCTTAGTATCTTCTTGATGTTCTTATTGGCGGCTACTACGACCCCGTTCATCTGAGGTTTGTAGGCTGTAGAATTCTTGTGTCTGATCTTGAAAGTTTCACACATAGCTTTCATCAGGTCGCTATTGAGGTTGGAGCCATTGTCAGTAATGATTGATTATGGAATCCCGAATTGATAAACGATGCGGTCGCAGATAAAGTCTGCCATGACTTTCTTAGTCACTGCTCTGTAAGATGCTGCTTCTACCCACTTGGTGAAATAGTCTATGGCTACCAGAATAAATATGTGTCCACTGGGAGCGGCAGACTCGATTGGTCTAATAACATCCATTCCCTAAATAGCGAACGACCATGGTGAGCTTATTGCATTAAGCTCATTTGTAGGTACCTTTATCATGTCTGCATGTATCTGGCAGCGATGGCATTTTCGGACATACTGTATGCAATCCGTCTCCATAGTCATCCAAAAGTAACCAGCTCAGAGTATCTTCTTTGCTAAGACAAAATTGTTCACATGTGGACCATAGGTCCCAGCGTGAATTTCCTCTAGTAGCCTGGATGGTTTTTTTGCGTCGACACACCTCAGTAATCCTAGGTCAGGAGTCCTCCTATACAAGATTCCTCCACTGTGAAAGAAGTTATTGGATAACCTCTGAAGTGTGCGTTTCTGGGTAGGATTTGCAAGTTCTGAGTATTCCCCTTTCACCAAGTATTCCTTGATGTCATGAAACCAAGACCTTCTGCCTGCTTCTTCTTCAACATAAGCACAATAAGCTGGCTGATCATGGATCCTTACTGGAATAAGATCAATGAAGTTTTTGTTCGGATGTTGTATCATGGATGTTAGGGTGGCCAATGCATCGGCGAACTCATTCTGGACTCTGGGAACATGTTGGAATTCCATATTTGTGAACCTCTTTCTCAATTTTTGCACATGGTGCAGATACGGGAGTATCTTGGAGTTCTTGGTTGCCCATTCTTCTCGTACCTGATGTATAAGTAAGTCTGAATCTCCGATCACTAACAACTCTTGAATGTTCATGTCAATGGCCATCTTGAGCCCTAAGATGTAGGCTTCGTATTCGGCCATATTGTTGGTGCACGGGAACCTGAGTTTGGCAGACACCGGATAATGCTGACCAGTTTCTGATACTAGGATGGCTCCTATGCCAACTCCTTTGAAATTTGCTGCTGCATCGAAAAACATTCTCCAACCATCATAGGATTCTGCAATGTCCTCACCTATGAATGATACCTCCTCGTCAGGAAAATACGTTTTCAAGGCTTCGTATTCTCCATCTACGGGGTTTTCAGCAAGGTAATCTGCTAGTGCCTAATCCTTGATTGCCTTCTGAGTTACGTAGACAATGTCAAATTTACTCAACAAGATTTGCCACTTAGCTAGCTTGCCGATAGGCATGGGCTTCTGAAAGATGTACTTCAAAGGATCCATCCTTGATATGAGATATGTAGTATAGGCACAGAAGTAGTGCCTCAGCTTCTAAGCTACCCAAGTCAAAGTACAATAGGTGTGCTCTAAAAGAGAATACCGGGCCTCGTACGAGGTGAACTTCTTGCTGAGATAATAGATGGTCTGCTCCTTCCTCCCGTCTCATCATGCTGCCCCAGAATGCAACCGAAAGCTCCATCCAATAATGCAAGGTAGAGTAATAGAGGTCTACCTGGCTCGGGCAGGATCAAAACCGGTGGTGTTGACAGGTACTCCTTGATTTTGTTGAAAGCTTTTTGGCAGTCATCAGTCCATTTGGTAGCGGCATCTTTCTTTAACATCTTAAAGATTGGCTCACATATAACTGTAGACTGTGCCATGAACCGACTGATGTAATTGAGTCTCCCCAAGAAACTCATCACGTCCTTCTTGTTCTTTGGCGGTGGTAATTCTTGAATAACTTTGACCTTTGATGGATCTAGTTCTATTCCTCGGCGACTCACAATAAACCCAAGTAGTTTTCTGGCAGGAACCCCAAATGCATATTTTGCGGGATTCAATTTCAGGTTGTACCATCGCAATCTGTTGAAAAACTTCCTCAAATCTTCCATGTGATCAGTGACTTTCTTGGACTTGATAATAACATCATCTACGTACACCTCTATCTCCTTGTGTATCATATCATGGAAAATGGTAGTCATGGACCTCATGTAGGTGGCCCTTGCATTCTTTAACCCAAACGACATCATCTTGTAACAGCACATTCCCCACGGTGTAATGAAAGCCGTTTTCTCAGCATCTTCTTCATCCATCCAGATTTGATGATACCTAGCGAAACAATCTACAAATGATTGCAACTCATGCTTGGTGAAATTGTCAATCAGGATATGTATGTTTGGCAAGGGGAAGTCGTCTTTCGAACTGGCCCGGTTAAGATCCCGGTAGTCGACACAGACTCTGACCTTCTCGTCCTTCTTTGGTACTGGCACGATGTTGGCTAACCATGTCGGGTATTCTACTACCCTGAGAACCTTAGCTTTGACTTGCTTAATGACCCCTTCCTTGATTTTCAGACTCATATCAGGCTTGAATTTCCTGAGCTTTTGCTTTACCGGTGGACATGTTGGATCAGTTGGCAGTTTGTGAGCCACAATAGACGTACTTAGACCAGTCATGTCATCATACGACCAGGCGAATATGTCCTCATATTCCCTTAGAAATTTCGTGTATTTTTTCTTTTCTGGCGGTGATAAGTGGACGCTGATTCGTGTTTCTTTGACGTTTTCTGCATCTCCCAGGTTAACAACTTCTGTTTTATCCAGGTTGGACTTAGGTCTGTTCTCAAAATTCTCTACTTCTTTAACAATCTCTTCTAGTATGTCATCTTCCTCTAAATCTATGTCCATTTGTTGCGTTGTGTCATTGCATGTCACAGTCATCGGTTCATCAGGATAAGTAATAGTAATGTTGTATCAGTAAAGTAATGAAAGAAAACGATAGTAATGAGTGTTGATTCATAAGAAAAGTCAAAATGATTTGATAAATTGCATAATAATTGTTTTAAACATTGAAGATCATATTGTAGGTGTAAGCACGTGATTTTTGACCCTTCCCGGGAATTTTTACATTCTTAACTTAAATATTTAATTTAGGACTAATATAGCCATTTTGACTATTTTTACTTTATTTCGTTGCAAAAAGAAAAATTTCAAAAAAATATATATAAATTTTAGTTTATGTATCTCTCATAAACTTGAAAAATACAAAAATTGTACTTTATTTTGGTACTTTATATAAATTCGAAAATTACAAAAAAATATAATTCTATTAATGTTTTGTAATCGTTTTAATTTTGGAAAAATACAAAAAATATTACTTCATATTTTATCTTTATTAAAAAACGAAAATTACACAAAATAGTTTTATTAATATTTTGTAGCTATTTTAAATCTTGAAAAATATTTAAAAAAGATATAGTTTTGTTTAAATACTAGTCTTATTTTTGGTAGTTATTTTGTTTACATAGGACTAGTTAAGCAACGTTTTCCTATTTCTCGGGTCCGGGCAAAAGAATAATATTCGGGTTCAAACTACCCGGTTTTAGGCCTAATTTTCGGACCTAGCCCATAATAAACCGTGTCCAGGACACATGGGGAACCCCACCACGCGTGGGGGACATAAACCTTGAACCCCACCATGCGTGGGGCTCATTTTTCTTGGCAAAACATTACAAAACACGGACAAACAAGCCAAAAAGGGGGACTTCCGTTTTTTTTTTAGGGATAGCTACTGTAGACCTTCTTCTTAAAAAGAAGAAGGAGGAAACCTACTGAAAACGACGACTGTTCCTCCGTCTTCTTTAAAAAACCAAAAAAAAAAAACCTACTGAAAAAGGCCCTTCGACCACCGGACCACCCTCCTCCTCCCATACACCACCCCAACGCCATAACCGAAAACCCTCACGTCCCGCGACCAACCAGTCACCACCTTCCGGCACCCCCACGCACCATCTCCGTCGACCCACTGCCAACCTGCAACCACCCATCACCAAACGACCACTCCGTCCCGGCCAGCTGACCCTCTCCGTCTCGCCTGCATCGTCAACAAACACCCAAACCCCACGTCCCAAGGAGCAGTCGACAAAAAAACCAGTCCACCAAAACCTCCGACCACCCTAAACCATCGTCAAACAACCATCACCCCGTCAGCTGCTGCTGCTGTGTCACCTTCCCCAGCGCCACGACCAACAGCAACAACCAGTTTCCCTGTCGTTTCCTCACGCCCAGCAGTGGATCAAACGACCACTGAACACCGTCCAAACACCACTGCTTCAGCTATACTGTCCAAACGCGACCACCACTGCTTCAGCTGATGTTATCGTTGTTCTTTCACTGTTGTCGTGCAGTCCGTTGAGGTCGTCTTTGTTCGTCGAGGTCCGGCGCGTCGAGTCCGTCCGTTGAAGTCGATGTTGAGGTTCGGTCCATGGCTCTATGCGTTTCTGTTTATTCAGGTTAGTAAGCCTCGATGTATTAGATAAAGAAATTTTACGTTCAATGTTCGAAGTTGCAATATATCAATTGATATGATAATTTTCTGCTTATGTGTTCATCGTATGCATTTTTGCTCATTTTGCGTTATGTGATTCTTGTTTATTTGATGTCATGTAATTAAGTTGGGTTAATTGTTCTACGACGCAAGTTTGATGTTAATTTGTTCGTGGCCCTTTGCTTAGTTCATTCGGATAAAATTGGCATTAGTACTCGTTGTTACTACTCCCGAAACACTCGTTCGCTAAACTCATTTTATTAATTTTTTGACAAGTTATGAGATTTTAGTTGTAAAGAAGTCGTAAGGTTAGTATTGTTAAAGGCGTAGAAATGGCATCCTTTAAAAATAAAAAAATAATAATAATAATAAAATAATAATAATAATAAAATAAATAAAATGAGACGAGCCTCGCCGAAAAAAAAAATATACAAGCTGCGGGGCCCTCTAAATGTATATATTAAATACTTAGATTCCGGGACGGGCCGTTAGCAAATTTCACGGCCTTACCCAAAATAATAATGCGCTAGTTGCTCTAGGCGCGCCTTTAATAATTTAATTTTCCTAAACTCGGGTGCACATTTATGTGACCCAAATCTAAATCTCAACGGACTCGAAATGTGTCTCTAATCACGGTTATATTGATTATGGCGTGGCCCGAGATGCATTTCCCTGACGTTGCAAATCCCTTTAAAAAAATAAGAATGAGATGAGCCTCGCCGAATAAAAAACACAAATTGCGGGGCCCTCAGTAAATACTTGTTTAAAATTACTTAGAATTCGGGAGGGCCGTTTAGCGAATTTCACGGCCTCCGCAAAATAATAACGCGATAGTCTCTTTAGGCGCGCGTTTAATAATTTACTTTCTTAAACTCGGGTGTGCATTTCATGCGACCCAAATCCAAATCTCAAAACATCAAATAAAATGCGTTCCGGATTGTGGGTGCATTTCATGTGACGCAGTCCAAAGACGTGTTTTAAGCGATGTTCACATTCTTGTAAAAACAATAATAATAAAGCGGTTAAAAGTTAAAATTTGCACATAAGTTCATATTGTATTAAAAATCAGATAAATAAGCCAAATATAACAGTTGAGCGACCGTGCTAGAACCACGGAACTCGGGAATGCCTAACACCTTCTGCCATTAAATGAAAATGAAAAAGAGTTTTGTTTTTTTTAAAAAAAATGTTTTATTTTATTTTATTTTGTTTGTCTATGAAAATGCCAGAAATAAAAATAAAAAGAGTCCGGCGTTGAATGTGATTTTATTATTTGTTCCAAAAATAAGTATATATATAATCCAAAAAAAAATTCAAAAGAAAGTTCAAAATTCAAAAAGATAAAATAGATAAATAAAAATCCGAAAATATTTTGATTCTTCTTTAGAAAATTCAAAATTCAAAAAAAAAACATTTTGAGAAGCATTTCTTTTATTAAAAGCAAAATTCCGAAAAATATTTTCTTCTTCTTCTTCTCTAGAATAAAGAAAAAAAGAGCAAATGAAAATTCAAAAAATATATCTTAGAAGTGTTTCTTTTAAAAAGAAAATCAATCAAAAAAAAATGCTTCTTTTCTTCTTTTAAAGTAGTTCTTTTAACCGAACTACGCGGATTTGATTCTCACCGGATGTGAGATACGTAGGCAACCCTCATCGGGTCCAACCCCACCGTTTTGCTAAAAAGCCAAAAACAAACAAATAATAATCATAAAAAAAATATATATATATGTCAAATTTTAATTTTTGTCATAAAGAAGTCGGGTGACGCTGTTTTATCAAGACATAGCCAAATGTTCCCGAAAGGGACGCCGGAAGGCTGACTTTGCATAAACAGCCACCTGTGGGTCATTTTTTTAAGATTTGGTTCGATTGACCCACACAGCCTTAAATATCTTCGTCCACGAGACGTTGACAGGCCGTGTTTGCAGTATTGGGTTTCCTATTTTCGAAAAAAAACAATAAAAGAGTCGTAAATAAGTCAGGTGATGTTGTTTTGCCATAAATAGCTGAATGTTCTCGAAAGGGACGCCGGAAGGCTGACTTTGCATAAATAGCCACCTTCGGGTCATGTTTAAGATTTTGGGTCTAGTTGACCCACACAGCCTTATAAATCTTCGTCCCCGAGGCGCTGAAGGGCCGTGTTTGCAATACCAGGGTTTTATTATAATTTGAAAAGAAAAACAAAAAAAGAAAAAAAAACAACTAGTCAACGGTCAGGTGAATACCGTTCAAATTTTGTCGTAATAAGCCGAGCCAGCTTCGGCCGCGTCTTAAACCGTTCTTGCCGAAATAGCCTTAGAGTATCTTCAGTTGTCGAAAGGTTATTTTCGTAAAAGAATGGACAAATTTGTAAAGTGTCATAAAATAATCCTCCCCGACCTCAAAATTTATATGAAATTTGGAAGGGGCCACATTTGCAAAAAAATAACCGTCCGGTTGCATTTGGCAAACGGGGAAAGGAACTATCCGTCCGTTTGAGTTTGTAATTGTTGATTAGAGTATGCGAATTATTTTGATTTTCGGGTCCGTTTGTTGTCTCTTGTCAAAAGTCTGTTTTTGCAATCAAGTCTGTTTTAATTTGAAAGTTGGAAATTCCAAAAAAAATGTGTGTTTATTATTGTTTATCTTTTATTGGTCCGAACTACGCAAGGTCTGATTCATGCGGGGACATGATACGTAGGCAATCTCCATAAGATTCGACCACCACTAAACTGAAAAAAAAAATAAAAAAAAAATAAAATAAAAAATAGAAAAAAAAATATAATAATAAATAAATAAAAGAGAGTGTGCAAGATTTTCAGGGGGCACAATTGTCTAACTGCTTAGGTACATTGTATCTCTGATATATGATTGTCTGTCCAATGCCCTAACACTAACGTGATGGCTTCCCTTTGATGTGTCCATATATAGAAAGTGGTTGGTTGTGGTAACTCCTCCCTGCAAAGCAAAATCAAAGGACAATGGCTCAGAACCGCAGAACCGAGTGGGTCGGTACTGATGACCGACAACAATTGATCGAACGGAACAGCGGGTTGGTAGAAGAAGTGAGATTGCTGAGACAGCATGTGGCAGACATGTATCAGGCATGGATAACGGGAAAAGCACCACCCCCTCCACCGCCAAGTCTCTTGAACTCGGTCAATTCCCAAGCACCCAACACCATAATGGAAGATCCCCCATACTCTCCATCCCAACCCACTTATGGCAGCCTTCCCAGCTACCCGAGTAGCTCCATCACTCCCCAATGCTTCTCCGCTCCCCAACACCACTTCTTTCCCCGCCATACTTCACTTTCCAGGCACCCGGCTCCACAAAATGCCTACCCACCTACACAAGCCTACCAAAAGACACCTGGGTCAGGTTTCCGGCCCTGTCAACATGCAAGAATGAAGAGGTTGCTGAAACGAGGAAATGCTCTCGCCCCCATCGGGGTATCTTATGCCAGTCTGTTTGAAAGGCTAAGGCATGCTGGTTCGATTGAGCCACTCCCCGCATGTACTATAAATCCGCTTGCAAGGAGCTTTGATCCGGCAGCACGATGCGCCTACCACTCCAATGTCATAGGGCACAACATTGAGAGCTGTCATAGTTGGAGAAGGGAAGTAGAGAAAATGATCCGAGAAGGGCGGGTTGCGATTAATAACAGTGACATGGAGCACTCGAACCTCCTCGAGAATTTGCCGACGGAGGTTGATGAGGTTGAAGCTGGTAATGGTCTCGGCAGTATTGATGCAAAGCTCAGTGGCTAAAATGCCAATTTTGATAAAGTGGGAGGACGTTTTGTTCCTGGGTCAGCAAGAGAGAAGCTTGTGGTGGCTCATTTTGTTGTCATTTCTGTTGTTCGGATTATTAGGGTTATGAGTCGGATGTTGTCTTGTCCAGTTTGTTTTTAGGATTTTGTTCTGGATTGTTTTGTTTGTTTTGTTATTTAAACCATTTCACCGGTAGTCTAACGCAAAATCCGGTCTTTGATTATTCCCAGTCATCTTTTGTTTAGTCATTTTATCATTTTTGTTCAATGCCGATTTTAGTGACATAACATGCGCACACGCTTTGGGCCTAGTCTTTAAAGTTAATCATAAAACCCTGGGAAGGTGATCAAAGCATTTAAAGGAAATAAGAACGGTTTGAGATTATTCAGAGCTCGAGTCATGTGGAACTGGGGCAAGTTAAGCACAAAGAAAACCGTTAAAAGCAAGATTCGCCAAATTGGCATGAGGGTCAGTCATGATAATGAGAGTGTCGCCCAACGGTGCTTAGAAATGACAAAGGAAAAATAAAATGTTTAACATAATTGTCAAGTCCAGCACCATCAGAAGAGACTACAAATTTAAAGTGTGTTGTTTGCACTTGGCATGTTTTGAAGACTGAAATGACGAAGGCATTTTGTTCTGCTACCTAAACACTTTATCCTTCGTTACCCCTTTTGAGCCTTATTTATTTTCCTTTCATACCCCTCGTTCGGAATTAGTAGCAACGAATAGAATACGCAAGCGCGGCAGGTAAACAAAAGAAAAAAAGAGAGAAAGAAAGAAAACAACAACGAAAAAAAGAGAAAAAAAAAGAAAAGAAAAGAAAAGAAAAATGATAACAAAAACAAAAAGAAAGCCACAAGAAAAAAGAGGAACTGGGAACTACGTTTGACCTGATTCCTCAAAGAGGATACGTAGGCGCTTCACGGCTCGGTCATAGTTTTGAAAAAAATGAAAAAAATCAATTAAAATATCCCCAAGCAAGAAACTGGGGCAAAAGTTGCGTTTGTTGTAAATAAATCTAATTCCGAAGGTTGTAATTAATAACCCAAAAATTAATGCATTTTTGAGCCTTTAATACCCTTTCTTTCTAGCCCTATCCAAAACCCACATTACGGTCCAAAGAAAGACCTTCCGATCAGTCTTCAAAAGATGCCAAGTCAGACAAATGTTGTCTTACCGGCGAACATAACATTCTGTTCCACAGCAGAAAGGACTCTAATCTCCAGCAGAAAGAGTCATACCGGCGACACTCCAAATCCCCAGCTGAAAAGTGATACAAATGAGAGAGTCTTATCGGTGAAAACCTTCACAGGCACCATAAGGCGATGAAAGCTGAGAGAAAAGCCAAAAATGAGAGAGACTTGATAGTGAAAACCCTTCGGGCACTGCAAGTCGAATAAGATTGGGAATCAGATGGGGAATCGCCAATTGAAGATCTTGAAAGATGATTGACGGTAGAGGATAGGCCACATACGCATGTCATGGCCATTAGAGTCGGTATCTGCGTTTGATAGGTTTTTATTTATAGTTTCTTTTGTAAAAGAGTCATCGTTTCCTTTGTCTTTTATTTTGTTTCTGTTATTTTTCTCCTTTCATAAAAAATTTTCCCAATAGAGTCTGTCCGGTCAGAACAAGTATGAAATGACTTCAAAAATATGCCATCAGCTTTCCAAGATGAGATCTGACTAGTATATCCAAATGGTATAGTCAGCAATGAACAAGCGCGAGGCCATTGTCAATAAAGATATCCCCAGCAAAAGGGAATTGACAAAAGGATTGACGAGCGTCAAGAGGGATATCCTTGCCAAAACCAAGGTTATAAACCTCAAAGACAAGGCCGTTGAATAGAGCAAGGAGAGCAGTGAGCATGATTTGGCGAAATCCATACTAGACTAAAAGGTCGGGAAAATGCCAGTTTCCGAGCTATGCCACAAAAGGAGATGGATATCCCCAGCAGGAAGGGATTATCCCCAGCACATAATATCATCCCCAACAAGTTGTGGAACACAGAGCAAGGAGGGAGAAAGGGAAAACCATCCCAGCAGGAGTATCACAACCAACCACCATGTTTTAAACTAACAATTTTGTTTGATTTGAAACAGGTAAGGGAAATGGCATTGAGGCAGAAACGCATGCCACAAGGGATATTATCAAACTGGGGCAGAAAATTTTCCTTCCATTTAGAAAATTTTCTGGAAGTCAGGTACCCCCAGCTGATAACATTTTACCCCCAACAGGTAAGTAAATAATTCTTCAACAGTGTTATCCCTAGCAGTTGCGAGGGGTCCAACACAAGGTTGGAAAGTCGGTATCCTCAGCGGTTGGACTTCAAAGGAGGAAGCTAATAATAATAATAATAATAATAAATAAATAAATAAATAAAAAGAATAATAATAAAAAATGGGGAAGGTAGAAAATGAAAATTTATCCCAATCCCCAGCAAGTTTTCGCGTTAAGACATTTTCAAGTCTTAAGGATATTTTGGGATCATCCGCCCTCAAATAGGATATGTCGGGTTCATCCGCCCTCAAACAGGATATGTCGGGTTCATCCGCCCTCAAATAGGATATGTTGGGTTCATCCGCCCTCAAATAGGATATGTCGGGTTCATCCGCCCTCAAATAGGATATGTTGGGTTCATCCGCCCTCAAATAGGATCTGTTGGGTTCATCCGCCCTCAAATAGGATATGTTGGGTTCATCCGCCCTCAAATAGGATATGTTGGGTTCATCCGCCCTCAAATAGGATATGTCGGGTTCATCCGCCCTCAAATAGGATATGTCGGGTTCATCCGCCCTCAAATAGGATATGTTGGGTTCATCCGCCCTCAAATAGGATATGTCGGGTTCATCCGCCCTCAAATAGAATATGTTGGGTTCATCCGCCCTCAAATAGGATATGTTGGGTTCATCCGCCCTCAAATAGGATCTGTTGGGTTCATCCGCCCTCAAATAGGATATGTCGGGTTCATCCGCCCTCAAACAGGATATGTCGGGTTCATCCGCCCTCAAATAGGATATGTTGGGTTCATCCGCCCTCAAATAGGATATGTCGGGTTCATCCGCCCTCAAATAGGATATGTTGGGTTCATCCGCCCTCAAATAGGATCTGTCGGGTTCATCCGCCCTCAAATAGGATCTGTCGGGTTCATCCGCCCTCAAATAAGGATATGTCGGGTTCATCCGCCCTCAAATAGGATATGTTGGGTTCATCCGCCCTCAAATAGGATATGTCGGGTTCATCCGCCCTCAAATAGGATATGTTGGGTTCATCCGCCCTCAAATAGGATCTGTTGGGTTCATCCGCCCTCAAATAGGATATGTTGGGTTCATCCGCCCTCAAATAGGATCTGTTGGGTTCATCCGCCCTCAAATAGGATATGTTGGGTTCATCCGCCCTCAAATAGGATATGTTGGGTTCATCCGCCCTCAAATAGGATATGTTGGGTTCATCCGCCCTCAAATAGGATATGTTGGGTTCATCCGCCCTCAAATAGGATATGTCGGGTTCATCCGCCCTCAAATAGGATCTGTTGGGTTCATCCGCCCTCAAATAGGATATGTTGGGTTCATCCGCCCTCAAATAGGATATGTTGGGTTCATCCGCCCTCAAATAGGATATGTTGGGTTCATCCGCCCTCAAATAGGATATGTCGGGTTCATCCGCCCTCAAATAGGATATGTTGGGTTCATCCGCCCTCAAATAGGATATGTCGGGTTCATCCGCCCTCAAATAGGATATGTCGGGTTCATCCGCCCTCAAATAGGATATGTTGGGTTCATCCGCCCTCAAATAGGATATGTCTGGGTTCATCCGCCCTCAAATAGGATCTGTTGGGTTCATCCGCCCTCAAATAGGATATGTCGGGTTCATCCGCCCTCAAATAGGATATGTCGGGTTCATCCGCCCTCAAATAGGATATGTTGGGTTCATCCGCCCTCAAATAGGATATGTCGGGTTCATCCGCCCTCAAATAGGATATGTTGGGTTCATCCGCCCTCAAATAGGATCTGTCGGGTTCATCCGCCCTCAAATAGGATCTGTCGGGTTCATCCGCCCTCAAACAGGATATGTCGGGTTCATCCGCCCTCAAATAGGATATGTTGGGTTCATCCGCCCTCAAATAGGATATGTCGGGTTCATCCGCCCTCAAATAGGATATGTTGGGTTCATCCGCCCTCAAATAGGATCTGTTGGGTTCATCCGCCCTCAAATAGGATATGTTCGGTTCATCCGCCCTCAAATAGGATATGTCGGGTTCATCCGCCCTCAAATAGGATCTGTCGGGTTCATCCGCCCTCAAATAGGATATGTTGGGTTCATCCGCCCTCAAATAGGATATGTTGGGTTCATCCGCCCTCAAATAGGATATGTTGGGTTCATCCGCCCTCAAATAGGATATGTCGGGTTCATCCGCCCTCAAATAGGATCTGTCGGGTTCATCCGCCCTCAAATAGGATATGTTGGGTTCATCCGCCCTCAAATAGGATATGTTGGGTTCATCCGCCCTCAAATAGGATATGTTGGGTTCATCCGCCCTCAAATAGGATATGTCGGGTTCATCCGCCCTCAAATAGGATCTGTTGGGTTCATCCGCCCTCAAATAGGATATGTTGGGTTCATCCGCCCTCAAATAGGATATGTCGGGTTCATCCGCCCTCAAATAGGATATGTCGGGTTCATCCGCCCTCAAATAGGATATGTTGGGTTCATCCGCCCTCAAATAGGATATGTCGGGTTCATCCGCCCTCAAATAGGATATGTTGGGTTCATCCGCCCTCAAATAGGATCTGTTGGGTTCATCCGCCCTCAAATAGGATATGTCGGGTTCATCCGCCCTCAAACAGGATATGTCGGGTTCATCCGCCCTCAAATAGGATATGTCGGGTTCATCCGCCCTCAAATAGGATATGTCGGGTTCATCCGCCCTCAAATAGGATATGTTGGGTTCATCCGCCCTCAAATAGGATCTGTCGGGTTCATCCGCCCTCAAATAGGATCTGTCGGGTTCATCCGCCCTCAAACAGGATATGTCGGGTTCATCCGCCCTCAAATAGGATATGTTGGGTTCATCCGCCCTCAAATAGGATATGTTGGGTTCATCCGCCCTCAAATAGGATATGTTGGGTTCATCCGCCCTCAAATAGGATCTGTTGGGTTCATCCGCCCTCAAATAGGATATGTTGGGTTCATCCGCCCTCAAATAGGATCTGTTGGGTTCATCCGCCCTCAAATAGGATATGTTGGGTTCATCCGCCCTCAAATAGGATATGTTGGGTTCATCCGCCCTCAAATAGGATATGTTGGGTTCATCCGCCCTCAAATAGGATATGTTGGGTTCATCCGCCCTCAAATAGGATATGTCGGGTTCATCCGCCCTCAAATAGGATCTGTTGGGTTCATCCGCCCTCAAATAGGATATGTTGGGTTCATCCGCCCTCAAATAGGATATGTCGGGTTCATCCGCCCTCAAATAGGATATGTCGGGTTCATCCGCCCTCAAATAGGATATGTCGGGTTCATCCGCCCTCAAATAGGATATGTTGGTTTCAGTCTTTACTTTTAAGTGTTGAAGTTGGGAGCCCGCCCAGATAATAGAGGCATACATTCAGTCTTTTATTTTAAGTGTTGAAATTGGGAGCCCGCCCAGATAATAGAGGCATACATTCAGTCTTTTATTTTAAGTGTTGAAATTGGGAGCCCGCCCAGATAACAGAGGCATACATTCAGTCTTTTTATTTCAAGTGTTGAAATTGGGAGCCCGCCCAGATAATAGAGGCATACATTCCACGTCTTTACCCATAGGAGATGCATTTCCTCCTAAGTTTTAGTTTTACCCATAGGAGATGCATTTCCTCCTAGGTTTGTTTAGTTTCACCCATAGGAGACGCACTTCCTAAGTTCAGTTCTACCAATAGGAGACGCACTTCCTAAGTTTATTGCACCCAATAGGAGACGCACTTCCTAAGCAAGTTTTTACTAGTAGGAGACGCACTTCCTAAGAATAGTTCACCAATAGGAGACGCACTTCCTAAAGTTTAGTTTCACCCAGTAGGAGACGCACTTCCTAAGAACAGTTATCCCCAATAGGAGACGCACCTCCTAAGTTTATGTTTTACCCATAGGAGACGCATTTCCTCCTAATTTAAAGTTTTACCCCCTAGGAGACGCATTTCCTCCTAAGTTTTAGTTTCAGTTTCACCCGTAGGAGATGCATTTCCTCCTAAGTGGTTGTTAGACAAAAAAAAAAAACAAAAAGAAAAATCTTAGTCTGATGAACCTTCTCCTAGGATCAAAATCTTAGTCTGATGAATCTTTCTCCTAAGATACCAACAAAAATGACCTAGTCTGATGAACCTTCTCCTAAGATCAAAATCTTAGTCTGATGAATCTTTCTCCTAAGATAACAAAAAGAAAAGACCTAGTCTGATGAACCTTCTCCTAGGATCAAAATCTTAGTCCGATGAATTTTTCTCCTAAGATAGAGACCTAGTCTGACGAACCTTCTCCTAGGATCAAAATCTTAGTCTGATGAATCTTTCTCCTAAGATAACCAAAAAACAAAATGACCTAGTCTGACGAACCTTCTCCTAGGATCAAAATCTTAGTCTGATGAATCTTTCTCCTAAGATAGAGACCTAGTCTGACGAACCTTCTCCTAGGATCAAAATCTTAGTCTGATGAATCTTTCTCCTAAGATAACCAAAAATAAAAAATGACCTAGTCTGATGAACCTTCTCCTAGGATCAAAATCTTAGTCTGATGAATTTTTCTCCTAAGGTAGAGACCTAGTCTGACGAACCTTCTCCTAGGATCAAAATCTTAGTCTGATGAATCTTTCTCCTAAGATAACCAAAAAACAAAAAAAATGACCTAGTCTGATGAACTTTCTCCTAGGATCAAAATCTTAGTCTGGCGAATTTTTCTCCTAAGATAGAGACCTAGTCTGACGAACCTTCTCCTAGAATCAAAATCTTAGTCTGACGAATTTTTTCTCCTAAGATACCAAAAAGAAAAGACCTAGTCTGACGAACTTTCTCCTAGGATCAAAATCTTAGTCTGATGAATCTTTCTCCTAAGATAAAAAAAAGGGAAAAGAAGAAAAGAAAAAAAAAGAAAAGAAAAACGTTTGAAAAAAAGAGTCATTTTCCTAAAGCCAGGCGCCCACCTGTATAACGAGAGGAACACATTTCAGTCTTTTTCATTACAAGTGTTGAAGTTGGGAGCCCGCCCATAGAACAGAGGAATACATTTCAGTCCTTACATTTCAAGCATTGAAGTTAGGCGCCCACCTGTATAACAAGGGAATACATCCTAATCTAGTGTTTAGTTCACTCTCAGCACTGCATCAGTAGTATCAGTGGGCTACGATTTTGCTAACGACTCACAAACCTTCCCAGTGCAAACTGGGTTAGGAAATTTTGTTTGTTTTGTTTGTTTTGATTGTCAGGGGCCTGCCTGTAGAGCAGAAGATTGTTATATGTCAAAGATTGAAGAAGTTAGGGGTCCGCCTGTAGAACAGCGGGATCGTTCAAAGTCAAGCCGTAACCCATTGGAAGGCAGAAGGCTACAACAAAAATCCCCAGCACTCAATCCAAGATAGAAGCAACAAGAAGCTCGCCCCAAGAATGCAAGTCAACAGTCTGAGAGGGTCAACAAAAGCTAGTCACAAAAACAAAAAACAAAAAAACATCAAAAAAAAGAAGAAAAAAGAAGAAAAATGAATGAATCCAAAGCACGGAAGTGGAGAACAAATGTGATCTGCTCAAGAACTAGCGCCTACAACTAGCAAGTATCAAGGTTCAAATCCAAAGTCTGTATGAAGCACCATTCAAGACTCAAGACCAAGTTTCAGAAGACTTAAGAGATAGGAATCCTTGTAACTAGTAGCTGATAGGCTTAGTTAGTCTTTTTCAGTTTTCATTTTTGTTGTAATGACAGGACCGCGGACCGGAACCTCAACGGAACGGCACCTCGATCGGCTCTTCACCTCGGTACACTTCACTATCTCTCTCATTTCCGAACTACACGTGGCCTGATTCCTGTATAACCAAGGATATGTAGGCAGCTCAGATACCAGGGCTCGGTCACATTCCCTCCCTTTCCTTAAGTGTAGTCCGTCCAAGTAATGGTCGGGTCAAAAACACGTCTAGTCGTTCTTTGTCGGAAAACTCTTCGTGTTTCCAGTCAAAGAGGGGCAGCTGTAAGCACGTGATTTTTGACCCTCCCCGGGAATTTTTACGTTCTTAAGCTTAAATATCTAATTTAGGACTAGTATAGCCATTTTAACTATTTTTACTTTATTTTTCTCGCAAAAGAAAAAAATTACAAAAAAATATATATATAAATTTTAGTTTATGTATCTCTCATAAACTTGAAAAATACAAAAATTGTACTTTATTTTGGTACTTTATATAAATTCGAAAATTACAAAAAAATATAATTCTATTAATGTTTTGTAATCGTTTTAATTTTGGAAAAATACAAAAAATATTACTTCATATTTTATCTTTATTAAAAAACGAAAATTACACAAAATAGTTTTATTAATATTTTGTAGTTATTTTAAATCTTGAAAAATATTTTAAAAAAAGATATAGTTTTGTTTAAATACTAGTCTTATTTTTGGTAGTTATTTTGCTTACATAGGACTAGTTAAGCAACGTGTTCCTATTTCTCGGGTCCGGGCAAAAGAATAATATTCGGGTTCAAACTACCCGGTTTTAGGCCTAATTTCGGACCTAACCCATAATAAACCGTGTCCAGGACACATGGGGAACCCCACCACGCGTGGGGGACATAAACCTTGAACCCCACCACGCGTGGGGCTCATTTTTCTTGGCAAAACATTACAAAACACGGACAAACAAGCCAAAAAGGGGGACTTCCGTTTTTTTTTAGGGATAGCTACTGTAGACCTTCTTCTTAAAAAGAAGAAGGAGGAAACCTACTGAAAACGACCACTGTTCCTCCGTCTTCTTTAAAAAACCAACAAAAAAAAAAACCTACTGAAAAAGGCCCTTCGACCACCGGACCACCCTCCTCCTCCCAAACACCACCCCGACGCCATAACCGAAAACCCTCACGTCCCGCGACCAACCAGTCACCACCTTCCGGCACCCCCACGCACCATCTCCGTCGACCCACTGCCAACCTGCAACCACCCATCACCAAACGACCACTCCGTCCTGGCCAGCTGACCCTCTCCGTCTCGCCTGCATCGTCAACAAACACCCAAACCCCACGTCCCAAGGAGCAGTCGACAAAAAAAACCAGTCCACCAAAACCTCCGACCACCCTAAACCATCGTCAAACAACCATCACCCCGTCGAGCAGCAGTTGTTGCTGCTGCTGCTGTGTCACCTTCCCCAGCGCCACGACCAACAGCAACAACCAGTTTCCCTGTCGTTTCCTCACGCCCAGCAGTGGATCAAACGACCACTGAACACCGTCCAAACACCACTGCTTCAGCTATACTGTCCAAACGCGACCACCACTGCTTCAGCTGATGTTATCGCTGTTCTTTCACTGTTGTCGTGCAGTCCGTTGAGGTCGTCTTTGTTCGTCGAGGTCCGGCGCGTCGAGTCCGTCCGTTGAAGTCGATGTTGAGGTTCGGTCCATGGCTCTATGCGTTTCTGTTTATTCAGGTTAGTAAGCCTCGATGTATTAGATAAAGAAATTTTACGTTCAATGTTCGAAGTTGCAATATATCAATTGATATGATAATTTTCTGCTTATGTGTTCATCGTATGCATTTTTGCTCATTTTGCGTTATGTGATTCCTGTTTATTTGATGTCATGTAATTAAGTTGGGTTAATTGTTCTACGACGCAAGTTTGATGTTAATTTGTTCGTGGCCCTTTGCTTAGTTCATTCGGATAAAATTGGCATTAGTACTCGTTGTTACTACTCCCGAAACACTCGTTCGCTAAACTCATTTTATTAATTTTTTGACAAGTTATGAGATTTTAGTTGTAAAGAAGTCGTAAGGTTAGTATTGTTAAAGGCGTAGAAATGGCATCCTTTAAAAATAAATAAATAATAATAATAAAAAAAATAAAAAAAAAATAATAATAAAATAAATAAAATGAGACGAGCCTCGCCGAAAAAAAAAATATACAAGCTGCGGGGCCCTCTAAATGTATATATTAAATACTTAGATTCCGGGACGGGCCGTTAGCAAATTTCACGGCCTTACCCAAAATAATTATACGCTAGTTGCTCTAGGCGCGCCTTTAATAATTTAATTTTCCTAAACTCGGGTGCACATTTATGTGACCCAAATCTAAATCTCAACGGACTCGAAATGTGTCTCTAATCACGGTTATATTGATTATGGCGTGGCCCGAGATGCATTTCCCTGACGTTGCAAATCCCTTTAAAAAAATAAGAATGAGATGAGCCTCGCCGAATAAAAAACACAAATTGCGGGGCCCTCAGTAAATACTTGTTTAAAATTACTTAGAATTCGAGAGGGTCGTTTAGCGAATTTCACGGCCTCCGCAAAATAATAACGTGATAGTCTCTTTAGGCGCGCGTTTAATAATTTACTTTCTTAAACTCGGGTGTGCATTTCATGCGACCCAAATCCAAATCTCAAAACATCAAATAAAATGCGTTCCGGATTGTGGGTGCATTTCATGTGACGCAGTCCAAAGACGTGTTTTAAGCGATGTTCACATTCTTGTAAAAACAATAATAATAAAGCGGTTAAAAGTTAAAATTTGCACATAAATTTGCACATAAGTTCATACTTGTATAAAATCAGATAATCAAGCCGAATATAACAATTGAGCGACCGTGTTAGAACCACGGAACTCGGGAATGCCTAACACCTTCTCCCGGGTTAACAGAATTCCTTATCCGGATTTCTGGTATGCAGACCATAATATAGAGTCATTCTTTTCCTCGATTCGGGATTAAAATTGGTGACTTGGGACACCCTAAATCTCCCAAGTGGCGACTCTGAAATAATTAAACCAATCCCATTTAGATTGTCCTTTAATTGAAAAAAACTCCCCTGCGCCCCTCGGGTGCGGAAAAAGGAGGTGTGACAGTAGGAATTGAAAACATGCGAAAAATAAAAATCTTTTAGTAAATCAAAATAGTGCTTGTTTTAGCCTTGCTACCTCGAGGCTTGTCGGGTCCTGATTGTCTTGATGGTCCAGTTATTGAGGCGTGCTCCTCTGCTTACAGCCTGTACATAAGGGTCTTCCTCCCCCTCCCCCTCGAGAACAACACAACAATGCATGTCATTGTTCTCTAAGAACAAGTTTTTCATAGCTGCCAGTGCTTCCTCTTCTTCTGACCCATGGATAATATCGACCGGTTGGAAAGTCTGCTCCAAATGTGGTATTGGTTGCTCCAGCGGATAGTAAGGACCACGCCATAGTGGCGACCAGTTGTTGAATTCCTCCTAGGTGTACTCATATCCCAGACCGAAAATAGTGCCATGCTTCTTGAGTTTTATGGGCTTGACGATTCCTTGGAGGTTCTTTTCGAGCCCTTTGCTAGGTTCGTACCCACTCCAATTCAGTATACTTTTGATCTTGTTATCCCACCATTTGTCTTTGTCAATAGCATTTACCTGCTCGATGTGATGGTAAGTCTCTCCTCCAAGCTTCTTTCTCCCGTCGATTGATGGAATCGTCTGGCGACTGTATATAGGATTGCTACCATCACCGTGAATGATCACTTCCTGGTGATTCCATTCAAACTTTACTGTTTGATGTAATATTGATGCTACGGCTCTGACAGCATGAATCCATGGCCGTCCCAATAGTAGATTGTAAGATGCTGGAACGTCTATCACCTGGATATCAACATCGAACCAAGTTGGCCCTATTTGCAAACACAGACTAATCTCCCCAATGGTGGACCTTTGGGAACCGTCGAAAGATTTCACGTTGATGGCTCCATCCTTTACCTCGTGCAGTCCCTTACGTAACTTCTTGAGTGTTACCAGTGGACAGATGTTGAGACTAGAACCCCCGTCGATCAGGATCCTGGTGATAAAGTAGTCCCCGCATTGCACAGTGATGTGCAGTGCTTTGTTGTGTCCCAACCCTTCAGGCGGTAGCTCATTTTCATGAAAAGTAATTTTGTGACTTTACCATGTTGGCCATTTCCTTGCTAGTGATGTTGCTTGGCACGTATGCTTCACTTAGCACCCTCAACAAAGCATTCTTGTGTGCCTCAAAATTTTGTAGCAAAGCAAGTATGGAGATTTGTGCCGGTGTTTTGTTCAACTGGTCGATGACCGAGTATTCCTTGGCCTATATCTTTCTCCAAAGATCGTTGGGACCTATATCGATGATGGGTGGCCGATTGGAGGCCTGCTTGCTTTACTCAGCTAAATGTTCAGGGGTATAGACCCTACCCGTTCTCGTCATACCTTGTGCGGCAACAGTCTCTTCGAACCTGACCTTGACTTTCCTCCTTGTCTCGGCTGTATAGTCCCATGGTATAGCCTTTGTATGGAATGGCGTCATGGTCAACATCGCTACTGGGATCGGCGTGGCTATCTTTACTCTGAACGGAGCATGTGACTTGGGTGGTAAAATTGCAACTTCAAACGGTGTGGGTGCATTTACTGGTGACACGAATTCGACCTCAATTGGCGCTGGTGTCTTTGCGAATGACGTTGCTTCAAACTCAAGTGGCACAGACATATTTACCTTAGTGTCTCCAGATGGCTGAATCTGGACCACGATCGGATTAAGAGTAACTATTGGCTTCTTTGGGTCATCACCTTCTGCGATCAACCCGATTGACCCCTTAGGATCCCAATCATCCTCTATTTCAATCATGTGAATGTATCCACCCTTATGGTCCAGCAGAGGGTTATTGCAAACATTTGGAGCAGGTTCCTTTGCCATAATAATCTTGTTGTCAATCAGAGCCTGGATCTTGTCCTTCAGAGAACGACATTCGTCGATGGTGTGTCCCTTTATACTGGAATGGTATGCACAGGATTTGTTTGGGTTAACCCACTGAGAAGGGTTCTCAGGGGTTATAGCAGGGATGGGGGTGACATAACCACCAGCTTTGAGTCTCTCATACAACTGGTCAATAGGTTCAGGAATGGTTGTGTATTGTTTAGGAGGCCTTCGGTCAAAGTTTGGTCGAGGTCTATGGAAGTTTTGGCGTGTAGGAGGTGATTGATAGTGGGATGGTTGAACATTGTAGGTTTGGTAAACATGTGCGGGTTGGGAATATCTGGGTGACGTAGATTGATATATGGGTGGTGGAGATGATTGATAAGTGGGTGGTGGAGTTTGGTAAGAGGGTGAGGGTGCTTGGTAGTTTGGAGTAGACTGATATGTGAGTGGAGGCATTGGATAGGTTTGGTATTTGATGAGAGATTTGGTTCTCTGTGCCACCATTACGGCTCCTACGTCTCTTTTCTTGGACACACCACCAGACTATAAGGCCTTATTTGCAGCTTGCAAGGCCTCGAGGTTTGTAACCATAGCACTTTTGATGCCTTCTTCAATCCTTTCACCCAGCTTGATAATGTCAGAAAATTTGTGGCTCTCAATCATCATCAGCCTTTCATAAAACTGCGGGTCCTAAGCTCGAACAAAGAATTTGTTCATTTGTTCCTCTTCTAAGGCGGGTCTGACCTTAGCAGCTTCGGACCTCCAGCGAGTAGCATACTCGCGACACGTTTTTGTAGGTTTCTTCTTTAGATTCTGAATATAGAACACATCCGGTGCATTCTTCGTGTTGAACCTGAATCTATCCATAAAATCGGACGCCATGCCTACCCAACTTGACCACTTCTTCGGATCTTGGCTATTATACCAAGATAGAGCATCTCCTTTTAGACTCCTCATGAAAAGCTTCATGCGGATTCTCTCGTCTTTCCCTACTCCAACCAGCTTGTCACAGTATGTTCTCAAATGTACTTTTGGATCCTCTGTACCATCAAACATCTCGAACTTAGGAGGTTTGTACCCCTCGGGCAGTTCGACATCGGATTGTATGCAAAGATCTTCGTAGTTCAGCCCCTCAATTCCCTTGCTTCCTTTAACGCCTTGAATCCGGCTAGTCAATTTCTTGAGTTCCTCAGCCAGGTTCCTGATGAGCGAGTCTTTATCATTAGACTCAGGTGTGCTTGAGATGGTTTGGGTGGAGTGTGGCATGGTCTCCATGTAGATGGGGGTGTTATGATGAGTGTGGAAGTGGCCATTTGTGGAGTTTTGGGGTTCCGGGATGAGCAGTGGAGTTTTGTTGGAAATATGGCAGGTGTTGCAGTGGTGGCGAGGAGCGGGGTGGTTTTGTTGCTTTGGGATATTCTGTGGAGGTGTGGGGTTCTGAGCATTTGGGAAATTGATATCTGGAGTGGTGAGAGAAAATGACAGATTTGCCAGCTTCCGAACCTGATCAAGTTCTTCATGAAATTTCAGCAGCTTTTGTTCAAGTTGTGATGCATTTTCTTTGGAAACCTGAGTACCATGACCGTGAGTGACCTCTACCCATTCAGTTGAGTTCTCCTTTCTGGCGTTGTTCAAATCTTCCATCTTCCCTTTGTTCTTGTTTTAAACAAGACTAAAAGGAGGAGTGGGTGGAGAGCCCCTGGATCTCGTGGAATAAGATGATGTTGCCAGAATGCACGAACTAACCTTTGGGGAGGGGAATAATGAAACAAAAGTAAAAACAAAAGGGTAACAAGTTAGTGGGGATCATAAGAAAATGTTGCGATATTTAAACGCATAGTGTAGAATATAAACCGTGTCCTAACTTGGGAACCTCTTTGTGCCCGAAGTAGGCCTAGCGACAAGTTTATTTGGAGAACTTAGAATGCTAAATGCTTCATTTTATTGATAAAAAATAGACGAATCCCAAATCGACACTAAATAACAGGAAATAAAAGTCACTAGTGGTCATTGGCCTTATTACATTTCATAAAGCAAAAAGAAAACTTCTATCTATTTGGTCCCAAAAGGACCTTCCCCAAACTCGGCATCCTTGGCTCCGTCGAACAACTTTCCCAGCTTGCAAAGTCCCAGCAATAGGTAGGCTCGGACTAGATGTCCGGCTTCGTTTCCTTTAGCATTTTGGCAGTCCTCGACCCTCTTAAGAAACTTCCTTTCTAGCTTCACTATACCTCGCTCCAAGTATCCCAGTTGCTTGTTGGCACTAACAGCCATGTCCTTCCACTCCTCAATCAGCTTTTGGTTGGCTTCTTGTATATCAAAGCACTCGATTTCGCACTCCAGGATCCTCTTGCGCAGTTGATTGTATTTAACTTGTGTCTCGTCCCTCTCATCTACGTTCCTGTGGCCCCTAGCAAACCTTGGTTGATCCAGACCATCGTGATTATCTTCCAACCAGCCTGAATAGTAGGGAGCGCAACTAGAGTGGTATCTGTCTGGCTCGATGGTATCTCTCCCCATGACGATCTTGCTGTGCCGCATATGCTGAGCTTGGCACTTATAAGGACTGTTATCAGCCTGGAAGTCAGCCCGAAAATGACTCATCTTGTCGACCTTGGGTATAACCTACTTCCTACCAGCTTGCCTCATAACCCGTAGAGAGATGAAAGGGTATGTTCCTCTCAGACCGATCAATATCAGAAATGGTGCATCCTTGGATCGGGCGATGAATTCCTCGGTAGGGAACCACTCGAACATCCATTGTACTTGACCCTCAGTTAAATTATCGAATAACTCTACCCATCCTTTGGCATCTTCTGGCTGGGCGAACATGTTGAGCATGTAATTCATTCTCTTTGGATGATAGAAAGCGATATGATCATCCCAGTCCCTTCACTGAATCTCTTGTCGGTATTCACCCTATTGGAGAAGCTCCATGAGCAAGAGCTGAAGTAGCAAATTGCAGCCTTCGAAGTGTTTGGCTCCTCGTTGGCATTTCTCCAAGGCTCGGTATATTTCTACAATGATCATGAGCACAATGCTGAAAGGTTGCCCACCAATTCCTTCCATTAGAGTTTTAGTTACCATAGCTAACCTGGTGTGGATCCTTGCTTTCTTCATTGGAAACACAATCATACCCAGGAAATAGAACATGAATACAAAGACCCTTTGGTGAATATGCCCTAATGAGATGATAGAAAACTCTTCCGGATAGGTACGGTAGGATTTGCTGTGACCGTACCTCTCGTACAAATAATCAAAAGGGATATAGGATTCTTTCAGACATGTTAGTTCTGGATTCTTCTTTAAACCCATCATTTTGAGGAAACCTCTGCCCTTGCGGTTCTCGGGCATTAACAGACCCGACGTTTCCCATGGTATACCGGCCAATCCTCCTATTTCTTCTAGCAAGGGTGTCATTTCAATATCCCCAAAGCGGAACACAGATCTCTCACAATCCCAGTACAAAGTGGCAGCTTCTATGATCTTGTTGTTGGGTTGGATTTCCAGGAGAGAAGGTAGGTTGCCTAGATATTTGCGGACAAGGGTTTGATCACTATAGTGAAGATCCTCCCACCTGCTTAGCAATTTTGGGTGGACGTTGGTGACCATGCCGAATCTGGGGACTTTGTGCCTCATATTTCTGCAAGACAAAAAGGGTTAGGCCCTTACCCCTCGGACTTGACTATTTAATATCAACAATCGGCATAAAAATATTTAGTTCTCCAAATTAATGCACAGAACGTGGCAGTGTCCGTTTGGGTTTTGGGGGAACCTAGTGGACTTTGGACAAGGCTATCTTAAAGATTCATTATGCGAACAACATAACTGACTCGGCTAGGTTTGACCATGATGCATGCACAGTTTAAATAGAGTAAGGTTTCTATGGGGTTTTAGACTGGTACCCTTGAGCAGACAACTCAAGGGGGAAAGGCACGTAACCGTCGACTACACTGTTGATCGACTAGTTTTACCGCAAATACGCCTTTTTCGGATTTAGAGGGTGATAATATCGGAAAAGCGCAACCACTCATTATAAGCGTTGCTATGGGATTTATCTGGCACAAGTGGAATATGATGTTGAGCATGATTATGCAACAATTAAAAACATGTTGTCACGTATCTGCATGTTAAGAAAGCAATAAATACAGCAGTTTCATAATTTAAAGCAGTAGTAAAGGAAAGAAACAAAGAAGACACGTCAGTTTCGTAATCGAAGAGGAAATTGAATGCTTAAAAGAAATTAAAAAATAATTGTGCGTAAAGAAGCATAAATTCACAACAGTAGTCTGAAATGGTAAAAGCCTAAAGATCCCCAGTAGAGTCCTCACGCTGTCGTGTCTCCTTTTTCACCCTAAGCAAAAATCGGGTTTATGACATTTGGAGGGACAACT
This sequence comes from Nicotiana sylvestris, assembly GCF_000393655.2. Taxonomy (NCBI): domain Eukaryota; kingdom Viridiplantae; phylum Streptophyta; class Magnoliopsida; order Solanales; family Solanaceae; genus Nicotiana; species Nicotiana sylvestris. Next base: position 121,058,209 of record NC_091065.1, read on the forward strand.
CGTTCCTTTTGGGAACTGGGTTTGAAGAGTCGCCTCCTAATGATTAAGGTGCATTAGGACACCAAGAGAGATTGATTTTGGATAACCAGAGATAGGGTAAGGGCTGAAAATTATTCTAAGGGAAAGGTGTTAGGCATCCCTCAGAAGGCGATATAATGATTAACAGAAGCAGATTCAGTTTACAGTTATTACCCTAAGGCTTGCCTAAGTGTTTAGATAGGGTCTTATAGGCATGATATCTACTGAATTCAGAAGGTGATGAGATAGTAGAAACTTGAAATAAATTATTTGAAATCCTATAGGCATGCTTGCTAGACCTTGTTGAGCGAGGGAATTAGGTTATTAAAAGAAATAGAATGTACAAAAATTAGACTAGTTACAGGTGCTGCAGGCTGTAATATCTACTATTACTGATTTTATATCTAACATTGACTGTGAATAAAAAACGAATCAGATTGATTTAAGAAACCCCTATAGGCATGATTTCTATGCATTACTTGTTTTTTAAACCTTATAGGCCTGGCATCTAAATGAAGTTTGAATATGCAGAATTACCATATAGGCAGGTTTTCTACATGAAGTTGAACATGCAGAATTAAAAAGCACCCTATAGGCAGGTTTTCAACGTGAAGTTTAATATGCAAAATTAAAAGTATCCAATAGGCATGGTCTCTAGATGAAGTTCGAATATGCAGGAGTTAAAACACCTATGTTTTCTACCCTTGCATGCATATTTACCCAACCCTTTTCTCTATCAAGCCCCAAGTTTTTATTACAACTTATTACAAACCAGAATAATAGATTACATCAGAAAAGAATACAAAGAAAGTACAACTAGAGGAGGCCTGATTCTTGACTTCCTCTCTAAGTTAAAAGATAAACCAACTCAAAGACCATTGATCCAAAGCCTTTCTCCAATTTAAGTGTGTCAGAGTTCCCTAAGAGCCTCAATGGGACTTCAGGCAGTACTCACACCCAAATTGTATTACCAGAATAGGGATAAATGCAGTGTGGAAGTGTCAGCCCTCAAGTGTCCAAGTTCAGAGGGAGCTCATGGGTCCCAAGGCAAGGCTCACAAGAGGGGGTAGAACTTAAGTCTAAGAGAGAGTGCAGGTGAAGAAAAAGAGTAAAGAAGAGGGAAAGAGGTGCTGGGAAACAGTTACAGAGTTAAGGACTTAACACAAAGGGGTTCAGGGATTGGGGATTGCAAAGGGCCTATGCACTTAGGCATTAGTTAATTCTGGGCATGCACATCAAGAAGGAGTGTTGTTATGCTTACAAAATCAACCAGAATCCACAATCACATAATGGTAACATAGAGGTTATGATCCCCTAGGAATCACGTTTGAGTCATAGACAGCAATACTTAATACTGTCATGCCTCAAACAAATCATCAGTATCAAACACATTGGTGTAGGAGTTTAGGACACATAATAAATTCAAAACAGGTAGAAAGAAATTACAGCATGCTAAAATAAGTACTGGACTAAACACAAGCAGTAGGCAAACAAGAAGGCAAAAGTATTAAGTAAACATATTGTTGTGATGCTGAAATCTTAATCAGAACATACCAGTTCAAAGAAGCAAAATATAGTAAAAGCAAGTAGCAGGACTTTGAAGACAGGCCGTAGTACGGGTAGCAAGAGAGAATATTTTGAGTGTAAGGGATTTCAGAACTAAGTGTGTTCGTGTGTGTGTTAATGAAAGAGCAGGGTATTTATACTTTGAAAACGGGCAGAAAATAAGGCAAGGATTATAGTTTAGCAGTAATTATGGAACTATGTACCAATTAAAATCAAATCAGTATAAGGGCTTCCTTTAATTAAGGATTTAAAATCAAACGGTAATGGGCAGAAAACATTTAAGGAAAGAAATCAAGTAAGCATCATGTGCAGAGTAGACAATTAGGGTAAGTGCATAGAGGTTCAATTAAGAAAACAACTAAAGAAGAATCAGTAAAAATACTCGGTTAACCAAATAAGGTAAGAAACACAATAGATTTGCAAAATATGGAGACAATCAGCTCACAGTAAATCAGGGAGTCAAGGGTTTGAAATTATTGATTTAAGGAGAATCACACGGGTTCCCAAGAATAAGCAAATAAACCAAGTTAAAAATAGGAGACTCAAAAGTCTAAGGAAAGTTTCAAATCAGGCCCAGAAACAAGGAGCTCAGAATCAATCAAAGAGAAGACCATGAGTCCTGTTTTTAGCATATAAATAGAATGCACAAAACATTAGGCATGTGAGGTTAAACTATGGCAAAGAGAAGCAGCATGCAATAATAACTACAAAGTCAGTAGACAGTGAAACATGGTAGTCACATAGGTCAACTTAGTAATAGAGAAAAGAGGGTATCAAAAGCATGCAAAGGGTCAAGTAAAAGGCCCTTCTGAAAAGTATAGTCTAGTTTCAATGATTACAAGAAACCAAATCACATAGAGAAACAAAAGTTGAAACAAAAAGGACTTCGAATCCAGTCGAGCTAATTCAAACAATGAAGCAGTTTTCAGAAGTTCGAATAGGTCCAAAGAAATTAGGATTTTGAAATCAATCGAATTCAGAGCATGACGAACAAGTAAATCACATAGCAAGTAGTCTCAGGACTCGAATGAACCCAAAATTTAGGGTTTTCACCATCAATCGAGTTCTAGAGATGAAAAGCAAGTAAATCGGACAAATACTAACACAAAAATATATTTTCAGAAACCTCAAAAGAAACTAAGACTCTTGACATGCAAACTCCAGTAAAAGAACGACATAAGGAAACACAACAGAACATATTGAAAATTAGGAAATAACTTAACAAAAACCTAAATCAAAAAAGATAAAGGGGTTTCGAAGGTAGAGTTTTGAAAGAAACCTTGAGAAAACGTTTAAGAGTTGAGAGTAAACACAGATCTAAAACAGATATAAAAGAAATCGGAAAAACCTTAAAGGTCAGGGTTTCAGAAGAACCCTAGATGGTGAGAAAGGCTTGGAAAATCATCGATCTAAGCAGGAGAAGTCAAGAGTCAGGCTTGAATAGCTATGGCTAGCCGGAGCGAAGTCAAAGATGACCGGAAACAGCCATAGAACTGAAATCAACCAAGGTCTGGACCAAACTTCTTCAAGGTCTGGCCTTGAAACCATACTTATCGGGCATGTAGAAGTCAAATGAGGTAGATACAGGCCTCTAATGGCTTTGAAAGCCATGAATTTGGGCGGTTTCATGGCGGTGGTTAAAGGTGGTGGCTAGGGTTTGAGAGAGAATTGGGAGAAGGGGGAATTTAAAGGCGGCCGCAGGTGAAAATGATTAGGGTTTGGGGGGTAGTTGGGAATTAAAAAAGGAAAGGGCTGTTGTGAGCCGTTGATCTAGGCGATCAACGGCTGGGATTAAAAGGGGATCCGGGCGGGTTATTTAAAAAGGGTCGTGGGTCGGGAATATTAGGATTGGGTCAGGGTAATTGGGTTTAATTGGGGTGCCAAATCTGGCTAAAGTTGAAATAAAAATGGGCTAACATTTAAATAGCCATTTTCCCTATTTGATTTTAAAAATAGTAAAATAATTTTTGGAAATAAATTAAAGGTACTAAAATTATTAATAATACATAATTATCAAATTAAAATTACTGGAGTTAATTTTATAAATATAAACGCAATTAAATCTTAAAGGAGGCTAATATTGCAATTATATGCAATTTAGTTTTAAAAATATTAAATAAATTTGTAAAAATATGCAAAAATTATGTTAGCTATATTTTAGTATAAATATGTGAATCCAATAAATGAATCACCAAAATGATAATTTTGGGGATAATTATTGGGTTTTTCTTGATAAAATAGGGCAATAAATTGATTTAAAAATCTTTAAAAATTAAGGAAAAAATAATAAAACATTGGGACATATTTATATATGCAAATACATGCTATTTTGAAAGTATTTTTTCATATTAAAATATACAGAAAAAATTGGGTATCAACAATATGATACTTTAATTGTGCTTAATTTTGCAAATATACACTATCATCACATTCTTTCGTATCGAGTCTTGGTTGTACACTATCACATACATGGCACGCGAGGGATGTCTTTTACATCTCTCCGAACCTTATTTCAAAATTCTTTAGTCCTAGAGAATGGATGTGTCAGGTCAACTAACATAACGTATCACAGTATTCAGTCCAACTCCAAGAATTAGGAAACACTTTACTCTAGCAAACATAGATCATACTGCATAAATCTTAAGTGATTTGGTCCTTGGCATCGACACACAATTAGGAAAACTACCTTAATGTCAACAGGTTATGCACCCAAGGACATGTATTTTGTGGAATGATGAACCAATCCAAGTGAGATGCTAAAGATCCATAGAAAACACTTACCAAACCCCTTTCTTCACCTTTTCAGAATAGAAATCAACCACAACATCCCCAAAATCAATATGGTTATGGGAGCGCCACACAAGATGAAAAGTGGAGGAATATTTGTCGAAACCATAGAGATGATATCAGGATGCACTTAGGAGCATTGACTGCTTTACTGAACATCCCGCCTGACAAGGATCTTACCAGACTGCTGACAAAATTCTGGATCCAGTCAAAGTGGTTTTCAAGTTTGTCGATTGTGAATTGGTACCAATATTGGATGAGGTCACTAGCTTCATAGAGATGTCGTTTGCTGGGAGAAAGTTGATACTCCTAGTTACCATGCCTAGCCACAGGTTCCTCGATGCCTTGGGTATGACGAGCAGCCGGAATATGAGGAACATTGAAGACATGTGGGTGATCTTGGACTAATTATTTGACAAATTTGGACACCTACGAGTGGCATATGGGGGAGCTTCTATGTGATCAAGCGAACTGGGAAAGTCTCTATCCTTTAACCTTCGCTTTGGCATTGCTAGGATTATTGGTTTTCCCACAGAGGAGCGGGAGAATCAACATCAACTTGTTGCTTGTGGTATTGGCAACTATTCGGGGAAATATCCAGGTTACCTTGGTGCCTATGATATTGGAAGAAATATTCTGAACACTGTCTACTTGTTCCACAAGGTACGACTTCTTCATAACTGCAACCTGTTACTCAAAAATATGTGCCACAGAACAAAACAATAATAAAAACCCAGTTTGATACCATAAATGGGGTCTGGGAGTGTAGGGTATACGCATATCTTGCCCAACCTCATAGATATAGAGAGGCTCTATGTCTCAAAGAGAGGCCAATGGCGACTATTTTGTGGGTCAGCAATATGATCAGTAGTCACAATGAGAGAATGAGGGTACTAGGTCTCACTACATGGACAAGAGGAATGGAGAGAAATTTTGACAAATCTGAGTGGAGAATGGGTAAACTAGAACCGTTCGTAGTTGAGCGGTAGGCCAATCTTAAGGACCCCTGGGAAATATTTCATTGAGCTGATAGGACTAGAAGGCATTCAGCCATATGCACCTCTACGATTTCTCAAGTAGTTTGGTCTGATCTAGGATGTACCCCTCTGGTCGAGAACAACTTTGTATGAAGATGACTATAATAGGCAAATCCCGATCCCAAGGGTGAGGAAACTTCAAAACGAGTGGAACGACTTAATCATGATGTAGATGGGACAACATTCATGGTGTAGTATAGAATACTTTGTGTGGATCAATGAGGAGGATGAGATGGCCACACCAAGTAAAGAAGGAGCGGCCTGGCTAGAAGATGCAGTAGCAGCCTTACAAATATATCACAAGATTTCGTCTCATTATTTTTACACCATGTGCATTCCAAGGTGACGTATGATAAATATGAGACTTGTTAATCATGATTTAGATGATTTTAAATTCATAATATTACAACATATGATGTTTGGATAGAAAATATAAAGTTTGGGAATATATTTGATTTAAATTGCGGAAAAATCAACTAAGGATTTGCCTTATAATAGAGCTTTTTGAGAAATAAATTTTGTGTGCTATATGAGGTCTTTTTGGTACATAATATATACCAAATTGAAGGTCTTGGAATTTAATTTCCAACGCACTTAATCGTTTGTTCATACGACATTCGGATAAAAAGATATAAGCGTCGAAAGATGGGCCAATGCTAGATTGCCAAACTAGCACCTCTTTGACTTTTCAAAAGTTGATATATAGGTCTTAAGTCGTCTATCCCTTCATTTTTACATAGAAACCGACCACAAAATACCACACACCTATCCTTGATCTCTCTAATAGAGTTTTAAAGAATACTAACATACTGGGTACGAAATCGAGAAGCGATAACATAAGAATGATCCCTACGACGTAAGTATCATTATATCGCCTCTCTTTTTTCTTTGTAGTACGAGTTTTGGAAGGTAATTAATAGTTAAGAAACACCTAATTTCTGTATTTAAGTATTTAAATAACAAAAAAGGTTGATAAATTGGTTTCCTAATAGTTAGAACTCACGAGACGGTAATCGGAAGTCTTGAGTTCGATTTGTTTCCACTTTTAGTGAGCTATTTTGTAGTACACTTGTTTTGACCTATTGTGCTGCTGATTTATGGAGTTTGGAATGATAAATAGGCGTGGAGAAATTCCACATGTGGTGGGGTAGTATGTTGGCCGCTCGTCGTTGCAGTTTCAGGCTAATTGATAGCTTGTTGATTGGGTGTGTTATGGTATATTTGGGGTTTTTGTTGTATTGAAGGTCCCGAATTGTAATTAGATTTTTTTAATTTTTAATTGTATTGTTTTTGTATATTGCCTATTGTAGGCTTGAGGGAGCAGTAAAATCAGGGGAAATGCTGCCCGTTTTATTTTAGAATCGAGTTATCTTTTGAGATACGTGATATACTAGCGTCGTCTAAGTTGTACATGTATTTCTTTGTTATAGGGTTGGTGCGCTAGTTGTCATAAGCTTCTTGTTGAGTTGCATTTCCAACTTGAGGTATGTTAAGTCTATCCCTTCTTTCCTTTTGGCATGATCCATATGGTATAACAAAACGAGCAAGCACACAACTTTCATAAATGATTCTATTCTTAGAAGTACTAGGGTTGCCTATGTTCTGGATTCCTCATATGTCCTACTATCATATCGTCTGTTCATGGGTCTCATGACGTACCGAGAGGTCTCAAACGGACGGATAGTCAAAGCACACTATTTAAATATTGGAGGACATGTTGCAGGCAAGATCTATTGATTTAAGGGGTCAGTGGGGCCAGCTCATACCTCTAGTAGAGTTCGCCTATACAACAGCTAACAATCTGGCATCCAGATTGCTTTGTATGATACCTTATATGTTAGGCGATTTCATTCGCCAATTGATTGGTTTGAGATCAATAAGGCTAGATTGTTAGGCACTAATTTGGTCCGTGATGCTATAGTGAAGGTTAAAGTGACAGGAGCGACTTTGTATAGTTTAATCCAGGTAAAAGAGTTATGCGAATCGAAAAGTTCGAGATGTGGCTTACATGGTAGGTTAGAAGGTTCTTCTCCAAGTGTCACTTATGAAGGATGTGATGCATTTTGGGAAGGAGAGAAAGTTGAGCCCGAGGTTTATTGGCCCGTTCGAGATCTTGGAGAGAGTTGGGGAGATTTTTTATATGCTTGCATTGCCTCCTAGCCTAGCAGGGGTACATCCAGTATTTCACATCCCCATGCTCCGGAAGTACCATGAGGACATGTCACATGTTTTAGACTTCAGCACAGTGCAACTTGATGAGAATTTGACCTATGAGGAAGAGCTGGTGGCTATTCTAGACCGGCAGGTTCGAAAGTTGAGATCCAAGGGTTTTCCTTCTGTGAAGGTGCAGCGGAGAAGTTAGACGATCGAGAGGGTTACGTTGGAGTCTTAGTCCGATATGCGAAGCATATACCTACACATTTTTACCAGGTCAGGTACTTTTCTATGTTCGTTCGAGGACGAACATTTCTTTTAGGTGGAGAATGTGATAACCTGATAGGTCTTTTTGAGTACTAGCCTTAATTTTTGTGTTCCAAGACCTCTCATAGCTTCATTTGATATTTATTTGTTTGCGTGTGTGGTCCTTGTCATTTTTTGGAAAAATTTTAAGTAAAATTTTAAAGAAAATATTATTTTGGCTTAAAATAAGACTTGGGTTGACCACGGTCAACGTTCATTGTAAACTGCCTCGAATCAGCGTTTTGACAATTTCGGTAGGTCCGTATGATATTGTTGGACTTGTACGCATGTTTGGTTGGGGTCCAGGGTGACCCGAGCGCATTTCGTCATATTATGTGAAAGTTTGTGAAAAATGAGTTTTTAAGTTGAAATCTTGAGTTTTGATGAACGATTTTTGTTGTTTGACGTCATTTTGATGATTTGAGGTAGCGAGCGAGTTTGTATGATGTTATTAAACTTATTTGCATGTCCGGTTTGGAGCGCAAGGGGCTCGGGATGGTTTTGGATGTGTTACGGGTATGTTTGGAACTGGTGATGCTTAGCAGTTGCTAGTGCAAAGTTGCAGGTCTAGCATTTGCGAGAACCTGATTGCAATTGCAAGCCTCAGATTTGCAATGTCGGGCTCGCAAATGAGAACATGGGCTGCATATTAAATGCTTAAATTGTTACTTTTTCTTACTTGTTAAATTCATGCTTTTACTCGTTACATGCCTTAACTTGCAATATGCTTTCATGTAACTCTGACTTTATCTATTGACTACCTTTACTTGCTTTATATTTCTATATGTTGTTAGATCGCCACTTTTATCCGGCTTATGTCATTATTTGTTTAATTCCCATATTGCGTTTGATTGTGAAATCTACCATAGTTGATTGTAGTTTTGTACAAACATGTTATATATTTGGGATCGGGTTGCACACCGCAACGAATACTGATACTGCAATTGGGATCAGGTTGCATGTCGCAACAGATATTAGTTTTATTGTTTGGGATCAGGTTGCATGCCACAACAAATATTGATACCGTATGGGATCGGGTTGTACGCCGTAACAGATATAGGTATTGTCGTTTGGGATCGAGTTCCATGCTGAAACGGATATTGTATGTTAATTGGTATCGGGTTGTATGCCGCAATAATTATTTCTATAAATATAACTATAGATCGGATTGCGAGTGTAATGGAGAAGATATTGTGAGCACGTAATTTTTGCCCTATATGAATTACTCCCATAAATTCAAAACAAAATAATTTCTTTCAGTGTTTGTAATTAATGAAAATTACAAAAATATATGTTGCATTTTCATTTATGATTTAATTTTACATTTTAGGATTAATTGACAAATTAGTTATTTTATAAAAATAGGGAAAAATCACAAAAATAGTTTATTTTGCACTTTTGATTTTAATTTTGAATTTGGTTAGTTTTTCCTTTAATTTAGTTTTTAATTATTTGTAGTAGAAATTATTAGGGTTAATTAATTTAATTTGGTAGGATAATTTGGTTTAAGATTTAATTTAGGTTTTAATTTTAATTTTGGGAAAAAAAGAAAAAAGATTTTTAAAAAGAAAATGAATTGAAAATTAATGGAAAATTGGAAAAAATTTGAAGAGATAGAATTGGGCTGCCTTCAGTTAAAAGTGCCCAGGCCCAAAGCCATTTTCCCCATACCCGCCCATTTGACCCAGGCCCAGACCGTCCAACCCGGTCCAAACCTCCCAGTACCATACGACGCCGTTTCAGCAGGCTTGATCTGGGCCTTTTATATCGCCTGATCCAACGAATCAGAACGGGGGGGGGGGGGGGGTTCAATATATATATGTCCGAACGTACCCTACCCCCCCCCTTATTTCATCGTTCCCACAACCCGTCTTCAGAGAGCCCAAGCCTAACCCTAACGGAACCGCCCCCTTTTCCGCCACCATCCACCGGTGACGCCACCTCTAACCACTCCCAAAATGACACCCCATAACCATCAAGAGCCCCTCATTCCAAATTCTCCTTCCGTTTGCCTCGAATCAACCCAGAACGTCTCGAATCTGGTTTTGAAAAAAAACCCTAGCGCCGCCCTTGTGCTCTCCGGTGGCGGAGGCGCCTCTGTTCAGCCCCAAACTAACACCCCACAACCCCCAGGATCCCCTCATGCCAAATCCACAACTACTCTCCTTCGAATCGGCCCGGAGCTCCGCGAATCTCGAATCTGAGGTCAACCCCAAAAGTTCAAAACCACTCTGTCGTCAATCCTGGTACATGCATGGGCAGAAGGCACCGTTCTTCGAGGTCTGAAGTTCGGATTCAAATGTTCGAACTTGGCTTTGTTAGGGCTTTCATCTCCGATGGATTCCGAGTTTAAACCGGTAAGCCCTTTTCTTCTCTTTTCTTATCTTCATTTTTGATTGTCTTATTCTCTTCTTCCTCCCCTTTTCTTTAGCTTAATCTTCTTATATTAATCTAGTTGAAACTGGACTAATCTCTCGAGTTTAGATTGGTTTTCCGGTCATTGTCCTTCTCTTCTTCGTGAAAGTTTGTTTTCTGATTTCTTTAGTACGTTGTGTCAATAACATGGATAACTCTCTGATCTTGTTTTCTGTTTAGCCATCCAAGTTATTTTAAAATTAAATTACTTCAACTGGGTAAAATCCTCGCCTAGTCATCGTTAATTGATCAGTAAGTTAGTAAATTTGCTTTGAAATCATTGCACGTGATCATGGCCTGCAGATTTTTCTTTTCAAATAGATAAGTGTTCGTTTGGGCTTTGGTTTGTCTTTGGTCCATTTGGCAAAAAGCAGCCCGTCCAAATTGGTTTGGGTTCTTGGGGTAAATTCAGCCGTGGGTTAATTTGACCCATGTCTCATTTGGGGTTTAAGGTAAATAACATGGGTATGGGGGTTAGTTTGGGTAGTCTTAGTTATAGAAATCTACTTGTAACTGTCTGGGAAGCTTCTAGGAAGCTGGGGAGGGGACTACTTTGCAAAATCTGAATTTAAACCAAGGGTGTTTAAGCTAAAATGGAAACAAAAAAGGGACTAAATGGCAAAAACGTATCTCCTTGGGTATGCCCTATTTGCTTGCCTATAAAGGCATCTCTTCCTTGTCATTCAAGGAAGAGTTCAGAGATAAGAGGAGAATAATTCGGAAAAATAAAAAAAAACAGCTAAAATTTCATAAAAAATCACTGTTCCATTGAAATTCTTCTGTGATTTCTGAGGTTCTCAATTTCTAAAACAAATTCTGACTCATCTGGGAAAAATGGACTGAATTTGGGTTTTAAAAGTCTGGTTTGAAGTCCTCTGTGGTTATTTCTCTATTGAAACTGGATTCTGGACTGTTGCCCATCATTTTTCTGTCTGAAAATTGGTTCTGCTGCTGTTGCTTCTTCTAGCTCTCTCACCCTTTGTCCTTGTTTGATTGCTGCCATCAGGTACATATTCTTGGACTATGTTAGATGCAAAGCAAGCTTGAAGTATGAAATGAAAATGGATGTGCAAAGCATGACATCAAATTCTCTATTTATAATCTAATGGTCTTTCTTTGAATTGCATAGTGTTGTTTCCTGATTCACAGTACTTCTTAATCTTTCCATAGTTTCATCTTTGATTTTCTGCCATTGTATTTAACCTTAGGCTGTTAAGATATGAATTTGACTTAGTTGAACAATACGTGAGTTGTATGGTAACGTTTGATTCCAGGTTAATTTTATGGTTATTTGTTGTATTCTGGGTTCAAATGGCTTCAGAGTTTATTGTTTGGCCTGTGAGCAACAGGGGTGAAAGCATTAAGTGTCTGATGCTGGGAGTTCTGGTGAAAAACTTTAAATCTCAATGCAACTGCTTGAGAGCTATCTTTGGATTGTATTTACCCTGTTGAAGGCAGTACTTGAATTCTGCCCCCTGTCATCAGTATTTGCATGCATGAATAGTGTTTGCTTTAGACTTGTGATTTAACCCTGTGATATCAGGAACCTATTTCCCCCAATGAGTATATTGTTTACTTTTAGCTTGGAACTGTTAAATTCATTTGGGAAATCAATACCGTTTGAGCATGAGTGTAGGGTTGTTTGTAAATGGGAGTTATTTTATCATATATTGCATAAGCTTAATATCATTAGTCTAGTTACTGAACTTTTCTTTAGCTGCAGGCTCTTCTTTTGATTTGGGCTTTATGTTAAGCCCAATTACGTTCTCATGTCATGTTCAAACTATTGGCAATTGGTTGTGAGGCACATAGCTAGCCTAATTTCTTTTAACAATCAAACGTGGGTTCCGCTTCTAATAATCCTTTAACTTTCAAATTGCAAAGTAGTTTGGTTGGAAATTAAATCAGAAGTTCAAGTGGCCTTTAATAAATTGACTAGAGTATTAATGGGATTTCGAAGTGAGTCATATTATCCGAGTTATAATATTAGCCCTCCATAGTTAGTTCAAGTTCTTAAATGCATGGCCATCTACTAATTTCTTATGATTTCGATATAAATAACAAATGTTCATAGTTTGCTTTAGGCCCATTTAATATACCATTGCGATTGTGGATACGTCCACGTGACATGATTGCACATTCTAAAGGTAACACGAGGGATGCGTTCGCGCAACTTCAACCAATTTTTCTTAAATAAATAAACAAGGCATTATTAATTATGGACACGTTCGCGTGACATAATTTTTGACGCGCAAAAGGAAAAGAGTATACGTACGCGTAACTCAATCCTTTACGAATAATCAAGTGATTTAAAAGCGATTAATAGATAAATGCACATAGGATCTAAATCAGTGATTAAACAATTTTAATAAGCCAAGTATGATCAAAGCGACCGTGCTAGAACCACGAAACTCGGGAGTGCCTAACACCTTCTCCCGGATTAACAGAATTCCTTATCCAGATTTCTGTGTTCACAGACTGTAGTACAGAGTCAATCTTTTCCTCGATTCGGGACTCGAACCAGTGACTTGGGACACCATAAATTATTCCAAGTGGCGACTCTGAATCTTTAAATAAACAAATTCCATTTCGACTGTCCTTTAATTGGAAAAACTCCCTTATATTTATACCATTTGCGGGGTGTAGTAAAAAGGAGGTGTGACAGCTCTGGCGACTCTGCTGGGAATCGAACACAGAATCTCTGGTTCAGGGTTCAAGAATTCGAGCTTGTTAATATGATTCTTCTTGGTTCCATTTATTGTTGATATTACTGTATTCTGTGAACTTTTTGTGCTAAATGTTATATGTTTACCGCTTTAATATTATCTGGATTGTATATAACTGTCTTCTTACGCCACCCATCTGAGTCTTCTGAAAATGGTGCATACGTTCGCGTAGCCCGCTTTTTCTGTAGAAATTATACCAAGTAGAGCGAGGCTGGGCAAGCGACAAGGCCAGGTAGACTTCATTGCTCCCGGTACGTCGCCCCTTCCTCGGCCCTAGTTGTCCGCTCGGGTACCCCAAGTCTAGACCAAAACCCTAGGATTTAAACCTAGAAAAACACAGCCCCATGCCGGATCCCTAGTAGGAATATTTGTTTGCATTATGTGCATTTGACTTAGGGAACTCAACACAGGGGTTGGGTCCGTCTAGGACAGGTGTGCCCGAAATAACAGACCATCCTGATGCATCCTATGTGCTATGTGAATATTTATTTATTTTGGCTTGCATGCTGACCGGCTAGGGAAAATAAAGCGAAAAAAGAAGAGAGGAAAACCAAGAGTGATATAGGGAAGGAAATAAAACCCAAAATTTGAAAGCCCAAAATTTTTTCAAAAAAAGAAAATAGAAAAATAGTTATTTTTAAAAGAGTCAAACACTGTGTTCTTTCAAATGTGTCAAAACTGACCAAACTACGCAGGTCTGATTCTCACCGGATGTGGGATACGTAGGCAACCTACATAAGGTTCGGCCTTATTTTTGAAAAAAAATGAGAGAAAGAAAAACAAGAAAAGAGAGTCGGTGGTTGAGTGAATGCAATCTTGATTTTTGGTCGAAATAAGCCGATCCAGCTTCGGCAATGTCTTAAACTGTTCTTGCCGAGATAGCCTCAGAGTATTCTTCAGTTGTCGAAAGGCTATTTTCATAAAAGAATGGACAAGTTTGTGAAGGGTCATAAAATAACCCCCCCCCCCCCGCCTCAAAATTCGCGTGAAATTGCGAAGGGGCCGCATTTGCAAAAACAGTCACTTGGCTAAAGTTGGCATATAGGGGAAGAAATTATGGTTCTTTTCTTCTTTTCTTTTCCCTTTATTTTTCTTTTCTTCTTCAAAAACTGTTTACAAAAATGTCCGCTCGAGTCAACCCTAACCTTAATCTTCCACAGGAACAAATGAATACCATCCAGGAACCGCCAGAAGTGGTCAGGGAACAGGCTCAGCTAAACTTGCGTATGTGGTGGAATGATCTAGACGAAGATGGTCAGAAATGGGTGAAAAAGCACTTGGGTGCTCTTATATACATCTTTTAGATCAAACCACGGGAAAATCTGATCAAAGCTTTGGTAACTTTCTGGTCCGGTCCACAACGTCTTTCGTTTCTCGGATATTGAGATCACCCCTACTTTAGAGGAGATCGCCGGGTACATTGAATTCGGACGAGATTTGAGGAAGCAACAACTTATATTTCCAAGGGCTCCATCGGTGCACAAGTTCTTTGACCTCCTGAATATTAGTAAACAGATGAATAAAGAACGTGTGAGTAACGAGTGTTGTGCTTTCCATTTCTTATACTTCAGGTTCGGGCATTCTGCTGGTTTTAAAACGCATGAAAAGGGTCTGAGCAACAAACAAAACAAGAACCTTTGGCAAATTCATCGTCGGTTCGCATTTACTGTGGCATTCTTGGGGATCATGGTTTTTCCAAATGAGAAAGGAACGGTGGATATTCGTATGGCTAGAATTGCACAAATCCTCACTACCAAGGAAGATCATTACGGTGATGACCCTTTGGGTCGTCACAGAAACCTTCAGGTTGTGTCATGTACATATCCTCTTCTAGCTCACCATTAAGGAAAGTTGTTTTCACATTAATTTGCCATATTTCATAGTCATAGTATGTTGTTATAGCAAGCAAAATCCGAATTGATTTGAGCATTGCCACGGGAGAGAAAGTCTCGTCATAGTCGACTCCTTCTTTCTGACGATATCCCTTGGCAACAAGACGGGCTTTGTAGGTCTCCACCTTTCCGTCTGCTCCAATCTTTTTCTTAAAACCCCATTTACAACCTATAAGTTTTATATCCTTTGAAAGTTCAAATAAAGTCCATACTTTATTTTCCTTCATGGATTCCATTTCAGATTCCATGCCCTTTAGCCATTTCTCATAATCAGAACTTTGTATAGCCTCTTCATAGGTCTTAGGGTCATCATCATCATGATCAACCTCATTTGGTACATCATCTTGTACCATTAAATTTAATCTAGTTCCCCGTTGGTGCTAGCAGATATCTATCGTGCATTGACTGTATGCAAAGCTGGGGCTCAGTTTTTTGAGGGTTGCAGTATCATTCTGCAAATGTGGTTGATCGAGCATCTTCGCCATCATCCCAGATTCATGAGTTACGGTTCGAGCCCAAACAACTTCATCATTAGTTATAAGGAGAGGATAAAAGATTACAACACACCAGAAGGATTTGAAGCATGGGTTTCTCATTTGAAAGCTCTTGACGCAGGTCAGGTTGAGTGGACTATAGGATGGCTCCCGAGGATGGAAGCCATCTATATGACTTCTACCAAAGGGTACCTGAGGATAATGGGCGTAAGGAGTACTCAGCCATATGCACCGCAGAGGGTCTTGAGGCAATTGGGAAGGTATCAGATTGTGCCTGAAGATGAAGATCTAAGCACCCAGGTCATAGAGTTGCATCCAGAAGCTGCATTGCCTGAGGCTGTAGTTCAGCAGGATTGGAATAGCTGTCGGTATCTAAAAAATGGCACCCCAGATACCAGATATCGCTAAGGGGGAAGTAGATCCAAATTATACTGCTTGGTTTGAGAAAATGTCTTATGTAAACAATGAGCCAGAGCCCGAGAGGCCCGCCAAAAGGCCTCATATTCAAGCCTTTGATGATAAAATTCAAGAGAGGTTAGCTTGGGGGGGAGAAAGAAAAGGAATATAAGGCCATTATTCATGGTCTGCGAGAAGAATTGAGAAATGTCACCTTCAACAATGATTTGCAGGCACAAGAGGCTAAAGGTGAAAGGAGAAGATTGGTGCGAGAAAATGAGGCCCTCAGAGCTCAGGTTCGGCAGTTGAAAATTGAAGCCGAGAACCCAGGCCGAAGCAGGAAAGATGAGAGGCTCATTTACAACCTCACTCAAAAGGTACGTGACTATGAAGGTGACCTGCAGAAAGCTGAGTCCGAACTAGCAAAAGCACGAGCAAGGTTGGCTAAAAGCGCCGAAGGGCGTGCAGCTTTCGTTCAACAGATGAAAGAAAGATATGAAAGAGGGGTCACAGGTTGGGAAAAGGCAATTGGTAACCTCGAGGGTGAAATAGCTAAACAAGCCAAAAATTTTAAGGTTGAAATAGAACATTATTACGCCTTAATGACACGGCTAGAAATGGACTTGCAACAACTCCAAGAGCAGAACCAGGTAGCCGAACGAACTTTGGAAGCCAGAACCGAACAAATTGGGCGTTTGTTGCAAGAGAAGGGCATCATAAGAGACCGAGTCAAAGGGGTCGCCAAATATATCTCAATGAAGTGTAGTAGCTGCGAGGATATGACGAGATCTATGTTCTTCGCTACTGTGATGATTTTCGTTCGCCGGGTAATGGAAGATCTCTACCACCTTCAGGGGGATTTAGCGAGTCAGCCTGTAGCAAGGCCAAATGACGCCCCGCGGGTCCTAGGGACAATTGAGGCATTGATGTATTCGTGATTTCTTGAGTCGGTATTTTCTCTTTGTTAAAGTCTGCCAGTTGTTTCGGAGTCGGTATTTCTGTTATCAGAGTATATTGGTTGTTTGTTTTTGAGTCTGTGTCTCGTTCTTTCATCAGAGTCTGTTAGTTAGTTTCAGTCTTTGTAATAGCATTTTTTATATGAAAATTGAAAATCCCAAAATGTTTCTACTTTATTTTACACGTGTCCCCAAGAACTACACTTGGTCTGATTCATGCGGGGTAATGATATGTAGGCAATCTCTATAGGATACGACCGTAACTAAATAAAAGAGAGAAAGAAAGTGCGGAAAAAACAAGAAAGAAAAGAGAGAAAATAAAAATCAAGGGAGAATAAAAACAAAGAGAGAATGAAAGGATGGAAAAGGAAAAGAAAGAAAAGGGGAAGTTTGCAATCGAAGGTGAGAAAAGGCCGGAATGACGCATGCAACCGATCAAATACATAATAGAGACGGTTAACTGTTTAGGTGCATTCATGCCCAATGTGCGGTTACCAATCTGTTAAAGCCTAATCGCTAACAAGGTTGTTGTTTGATGTAATCAGTTCAGGCAGGTGGTTAGTTGACCGGCATTCTAGCAACTCACTCCTACAACACTCGATCGAAAGACAGGCTGAATATGGTCGACCCAGAACCGGAAACAAGTATTGTCGACCCATCAAAAGATATGGAAGAAATGGTCGTTAATGCGATGAGGGAAGAAATGTATAAGCTGAAGCAACAGATGGCTGAAATGTACCAAGCTTGGGCGAAGGGGCATCCACCACCGGTTTATCCCGTCAATCCTGCTTATATCCCACCATCAGCCCAACCTCCATAGCCTCCCACTGTGAACTTATCTCCAGCCTTCCCCCTCTACCAACAATTCCATGGCACCACTTCCCATACTTCTCAAGCTCCACCACCCAAACAAGTCTCGTACCCTCCCCCACCAATTACACCTGTTTTTGTGGCACCTCCACCTGCTACATTACACAGATTTTCCAGTGAACCCCTATTCCAAACTCACGACAACCAGTACTATCCCCCTGAACCCACCTTCAAAGTTCCAGAACCATATCCGTACACTCCTCATCTTGATATCCTGGCAGAGACCAAGAAACCACCCAAAAATCCTGAGCATGAAGAGATGATCAGAAAGTTCAAAAGCTTAGAGCAATCGTTCCGAGATATGAGGGGGCTGGGAGGCCAAGTGAGTGTGGCCTATAAGGATTTATGTTTGTTCCTATATGTTCAGTTGCTAGCAGGGTTCAAAATGCCCAAGTTTGATCTGTACGATGGGTACAGTGACCCAGTAACGCACTTAAGAGGATTTTGTAGCAAGATGAGAGGAGCAGGTGGAAGGGATGAATTGTTGATGGCATATTTCAGCCAAAGCTTAAGTGGATCGGCCTTAGAATGGTACACCAGACAAGATCACAACAGGTGGTACACATGGGACGACTTGGACCAAGCCTTCGCCTGCCATTTTCAGTACAACCTCGAAATTATCCCAGATCGTCTGTCGTTGACAAAGCTAGAAAAGAAGACCGGTGAGAGCTTCAGGGAATATGGATTCCGCTAGAGAGAGAAAGCAGCGAGGGTTGATCCTCCGATGAAAGAAAGCGAGATGGTTGATTATTTCTTGCAGGCCTTGGAGCCCACTTATTTTGGTCATTTGGTGTCAGCAGTGGGCAAGTCCTTTAATGAAGTTGTGAAAATGGGAGGCATGGTTGATGAGGGACTCAAGTCCAATAAGATCATGAGTTATTCAGCAATCAAAGCAACCACTCAGGCCATTCAAAATGGTACTGGGGGTGTGCTCGGAAAGAAGAAGAAAGAGGATGTTGCAATGATCGAGTCGGCATCTTGGGGTGGATCTAGGAACCTTCCACTGTTCTACAACCAGCCTCAACCCTATCCCCAAACATACCCCCACATTCCATATAGCTCACTACAACACTACTACCCATCGCCAGATCCCCATTTTTCTGTCTATCACGCACAAACCTATACCCAACCTCCCGCTCACGCACAATGGCGTGCACCAGCTCCACAGAGTCCCTACCAAGCTCCACAAAGTACCCACCCACCCCCAAAAGCTTACAAAAACCCTCCTGGAATAGGTTTTCGACCCAATCAAGCCTTTAAGAATGAAAGGTTGCATAAGTAGAAGACTTTCACTCCATTGGGAGAGTCATATACTAGCCTATTCCACAGATTGAGACAATTGGGTATGTTGAATCCGATCGAGGCTAAAATGCCGAACCCCCTTCCCAGAAATCTTGACCGCTCGGTGAGTTGTGAGTATTGTTCGGGGGCCCTAGGACACGACACAGAGAAGTGTTGGAAACTAAAAATAGCTATGCAAAAGCTTATTGATACTCATCGGATCGAGGTTCAGGCCCCAGAAGCACCAAATATCATCCAGAATCCGTTGCCAGCTCACCATGAGACCCATATGATTGAGTTGATACACAAGGGAGGGGAGGCTAAGAAGCCCTCGCAGACGGTAATGATGATCCGCTCTAGTAAAACCAGTTCAAAGGAAAAGGTAACCAGTGGAAAATCAGTGGTCCAGTTGAAGGGGGTAAGACAATAAGCCAGCTGTGGTAGCCGGGAAAGGGTCGTCAAGCGCTGTCACAGTGAAACCAGAGAAAGCTAAAGTGGTGGTACCAGGGGTTACAAGTAAACCTGTTATGGTCGTGAAGGGTGCTTGCACAGAGCCTGTTGTTATAAAACCAGTAACTCAGCTTCCAGTAGTCAATAGCAAGACGGTCCCGTGGAATTATGAACGAGTGACAGTAACTTACCAGGGGAAAGAGGTTAAAGAAGAAGTGTGTGAGACTCATGGGTTAACTTGATCAGGGAGATGATTTGCCCCCGAAGAGTTGAGAAAAGCTAAGACCTCAAAAGATAATCCAGTGTTGGTGAATAAAACGGTGACTGAGGAAGAAGCAGAAGAATTTCTGAGAAAGATGAAAGCGCAAGACTATTCCATTGTGGAACAGTTAAGGAAGACACCAGCTCAGATCTCGCTCTTGTCATTATTGATCCATTCAGATGAACACCGTCGTGCTTTGATGAAGATCTTGAACAAGGCTCACGTTCCTGACAAAATCTCAGTAAACCACTTGGAAAAGATAGCTAACAAGATATTTGAGGTAAACCGAGTCACTTTTTCCGATGATGAGTTGCCCGTGGAGGGTACCGAGCACAATAAAGCCCTTTATCTGACGGTGAAATGCGAAGACTCTGTGGTTACTCGAGTACTGGTTGACAACGGGTCTAGCGTGAACATTTGTCCTCTCTCCACATTGAACAAGCTGCAAGTGGAGGATGAAAGAATTCACAAGAACAATATTTGCGTTCGGGGATTCGACGGTGGGGGGAAAGATTCAGTCGGGGACATAGTGCTTGAGCTCACAATAGGGCTAGTTGAATTTACCATGGAATTCTAGGTGCTTGATATGGCTGTCTCATACAATCTGCTGTTGGGACGACCCTGGATCCATGCTGCCAAGGTACTCCCATCTACTCTGCATCAAATGGTCAAGTTTGAATGGGATCGACAGGAAATCGTTGTACATGGCGAAGATAATTTGTGTGCGCCTAATGGTGCCATTGTTCCGTTCATAGAGGTTGACGATGGTAAGGGACCATGGGTTTATCAGGTTGTCGACACAGTATCGGTAGAGAAAATTCTGGAAGGAAAGTGCGCTCCAATTCCAAAGATGGTTGCGGCATCAGTTATGGTGGCTGTTGAAATGTTGAAAAATGGTTTCGTACCGAGCAAGGGTTTAGGTGCATCTCTGCAGGGTATTGTGCAGCCAGTTTCTCTTCCAAAGAATATGGATACTTTTGGTTTGGGGTTCAAGCCTACCGTTGCAGACGTGAGAAGAGCCAGAAAAATGAAACAGAAAGTATGGGCATTGCCAAAGCCAATCCCGCGTCTGTCTAGGTCATTCGTCAGGCCGGGTATCAGAAAGAAATTATTGTCAAAGGTCCCTAGACCACTGATTGGGGCTGATGGGAACTTGGAGAAGGGGTTCGAAAGGTTATTCGCAGAGGTCAACATGGTTCAGGCTGGGGAAGGGTCCATCAAGGCAGATTTGCAATTTGTAGGACTACGTGCAAAAGTCAACAACTAGGAAGCTACTCCTCTTCCTATCCGGAGGGAGTCTTGGTAGTGGGTTTTGATTTTCTTTAGTTGTCTGGATTATTCCAGGGTTTGTAATTCAGATATTATGTTCCATCTAGTTGGATGTGTTAAAACTCTATTATCTTTATATTTAATGAAATGCAATCGTTCATTTTCCTTCATTTTTTCTAATTTTATTTTGTTTTCTTCTTTTGTACATTCTTTTTATGCTGATATCAATGACATGACATGAGTGAGGAATCTTTGGCCCAGTTTTAAAAGCCAATCTAACTCTGAAATAATAATAATACAAGAAATTGAGTATGATGACGAGTTAGAAGTTGAGGATGATGAGGCCTATGAAGAAATTAGTAAGGAACTAAGTCATTTTGAGGGAAAGCCCAAACCTAATTTGAACGATACAGAAGCAGTTAATCTAGGGGACCAAGATAATGTCCGTGAAACTAAAATAAGTGTCCATCTGGAACCTCAACTCAGGGAGGAGATAATTAAAGCACTGTTCAAATACAAAGACGTTTTTGCATGGTCCTATGACGACATGCTGGGTCTAAGCACTGATTTAGTGGTTCACAAGTTGCCCACTGACCCGGCATTCCCTCCTGTCAAACAGAAGCTGAGAAAGTTCAAAACGGATATGAGTGTGAAGATCAAGGAACAGGTCACCAGGCAGTTCGATGACAAAATCATTTGGGTCACCCGATATCCCACCTGGTTAGCCAATGTTGTGCCTGTACCGAAGAAGGATGGCAAGACCAAGGTGTGTGTTGACTATCGGGATCTCAACAAGGCAAGTCCAAAAGACAATTTCCCGTTGCCAAACATCCATATCTTTATTGACAATTGCGCCAAACATGAGATTGGTTCTTTTGTGGATTGTTATGCGGGTTATCATCAGATCTTAATGGATGAGGAAGATGTAGAAAAGACGGCATTCATCACGCCGTGGGGAACGTACTGCTATCGGGTCATGCCATTTGGTTTGCAAAATGTTGGGGCCACCTATATGAGGGCAATGACAACAATATTCCACGATATGATACACCGGGAAATTGAGGTGTACGTGGACGATGTGATCGTGAAGTCTAGAAAGTAGTCTGGCCATGTCAGAGATCTGAGAAAGTTCTTCCAAAGGCTTCGCAGGTACAATCTCAAGCTTAATCCTGCCAAATGCGCATTCGGGGTTCCGTCTGGAAAGTTGTTGGGGTTTGTATTCAGCCGCTGGGGAATTGAATTGGACCCATCAAAAATCAAGGCCATCCAGGAATTTCCACCTTCGAAGAACAAGACCGAGGTGATGAGTTTGTTGGGGAGATTGAATTATATCAGTAGGTTCATCGCTCAGCTCACAACAACTTGTGAGCCTATCTTCAAACTGTTAAAGAAAGACGCTGCGGTCAAATGGACGGATGAATGTCAGGAGGCGTTTGATAAGATAAAGGGGTATTTGTCAAACCCACCCGTGTTGGTCCCTCCAGAACCAGGGCGACCTTTGATTCTATATTTGACAGTATTGGACAATTCATTCGGCTATGTATTGGGTCAACATGATATCACTGGTAGGAAGGAGCGGGCCATATATTATCTTAGCAAGAAATTCATACCGTACGAGGTCAAGTACACTCAGCTTGAGAGGACATGTTGCGCCCTAACCTGGGTGGCGCAGAAGGTGAAACATTATTTGTCATCTTACACTACCTATCTCATATCTCGCTTGGATCCATTGAAGTATATCTTTCAGAAGCCTATGCCCACATGGAGGCTTGCAAAGTGGCAGATCCTGCTCACAGAGTTTGACATTGTCTACGTGACTCGAACTGCAATGAAAGCACAGGCCTTGGCGGACCATTTGGCCGAGAACCCGGTCGATGAAGATTATGAACCTTTGAAAACTTATTTCCCTGATGAAGAGGTGATGCACATTGATGAGTTGGAACAAGTCCAGTAGTCGGGATGGAAACTTTTCTTTGATGGAGCCACAAACTTGAAGGGCGTGGGAATAGGAGCAGTACTTATTTCTGAAATAAGGCAACACTACCCTGTTACGGCTCGACTTCATTTTTATTGTACCAATAACATGGCTGAGTACGAGGCATGTATTCTGGGTTTGAGGTTAGCTGTGGATATGGGTGTCCAGGAAGTCTTGGTCTTGGGTAACTCGGACCTTCTGGTGCACCAGATTCAGGGAGAATGGGAAACACAGGATTTGAAACTCATACCATACAGACAATGTTTGCATGATCTTTGTCAGCGGTTTCAGTCGATAGAATTCAGGCATATCCCGAGGATCCATAATGAAGTCGCCAATGCTTTGGCCACTCTGGTGTCAATGTTACATCATCCAGATAAGGCTTATGTAGACCCTTTGCAGATTCAGGTCTGTGATCAGCATGCTTACTGTAATATGGTGGAAGAAGAACTGGATGGGGAGCCATGGTTCCATGATATCAAAGAATACATTAGGATGGGGGTATATCCGGTACAGGCCACTAGTGATTAGAAAAGAACAATTCGACGATTGGCAAGTGGATTTTTCTTTAGTGGAGGGGTATTGTTCAAGAGAACTCCAGATCTGGGATTGCTAAGATGCATAGATGCTAGACAGGCCACAGCAATCATGACTGAGGTACACTCCGGAGTTTGTGGACCGCATATGAGTGGGTACGTTCTGGCAAAGAAGATTCTCCGAGCAGGTTACTACTGGCTCACTATGGGGTGGGATTGCATCAGTTTTGTGCGTAAATGTCATCAGTGCCAAGTGCATGGAGATTTGATTCATTCTCCACCATCTGAATTACATACAATGTCTGTACTATGGCCTTTTGTTGCTTGGGGCATGGATGTCATTGGGCCAATCAAGCCGGTAGCATCGAACGGACACAGGTTTATCCTGGTAGCCATTGCTTATTTCACTAAGTAGGTTGAAGCAAAAACGTTCAAATCTGTGACCAAGAAAGCAGTGGTCGACTTTGTGCATTCAAATATTATCTGTCGGTTTGGGATTCCGAAGGTAATCATCACGGACAATGGCGCTAATCTCAACAGTCTTCTGATGACAGAGACATGTCAGCAGTTTAAGATTATATATCGCAATTCCACCCCATACCGCCCTAAGGCGAATGGAGCAGTCGAGGCAGCCAACAAGAATATAAAGAAGATACTTCGAAAAATGGTGAAAGGTTCTGGGCAGTGGCATGAGAAGCTGCCGTTTGCATTGCTGGGCTATCGTACTACTATCCGTACTTTAGTAGGAGCCACCCTTTATTTGTTGGTGTATGGCACGGAGGCAGTAATACCCGCAGAAATGGAAATCCCATCTCTTCGGATTGTCGCTGAGGCAGAAATTGATGACGTTGAATGGGTCAAAACCCGCTTGGAGCAATTAAGTCTAATTGATGAAAAGAGATTGGCAGCAGTGTGTCACGACCAATTGTACCAATAGAGAATGGCGAGAGCATATAACAAGAAGGTACATCCACGGAAGTTCGTAGTGGGTCAATTAGTGTTGAGGCGTATCTTGCCTCATCAGGCTGAAGCAAAAGGAAAGTTCGCCCCAAACTGGTAGGGGCCATTTGTCGTAACTAGGGTGTTGTCCAATGGCACGCTATATTTGAAAAATGTGGAAGGAAAATGTGTAGAAATAGCTATCACTCCCGATGCGGTCAAGAGATACTATGTATGATTTCTTTGTTTGATTGTACTTCGTTGTATTTGGCATATTTTGAACATTGAAATGGCGAAGGCATTTTGTTCTACTATCTAAACACTTGATCCCTCGTCACCCATTTTGAGCCTTATTTATTTTCTTTCTTATCCCTCATTCGGAATCAGTAGTTAATATCAGAAATACAAGCATGAAAAATAAGAAAAGGAAGAAAGGAAAAGAGAAAGAAAAGGAAGAAAGAAAAAGAGAAAGAAAAGGAAAGAAAAGAGGAAAGTAAAAAAAGAAGGAAAAAGAAGAAAGAAAAGACAACAAAACAACAAAAAGAGAAAAGGAAGAAAGAAAAGAAAAGAGAAAAGAAAATCACAACGATAGAGCAATTCCTATGTCATGAACTACGTTCGACCTGATTCCTTTTAAGGATACGTAGGCAGCCTCACGGTTCGGTCCCATCAAAACAAAATCCAAAAGTCCCCATGCAAGAAACTGGGGCAAAAGTTGTGGTTGTTGTGAGAAACCTGATTCCGAAAGTTGTAATTTTAACCCATTTGTATTGCTTTGAGCCTCTTATACCCTTTCTTTATAACTCTGTCCAGAAGCCTACATTACGGTCCAAAGAAAGACCTTCTGATCAGTCTTTGAGAAATGCTAAGTCGAGCAGATAAACGTAAGTCATGTTAGGGGCAACACTCTGGTTCAAGCAGGAAAAATGAAAAGGAGAGAGTCTTATTGGTGAAAACCTTCACAGGTACCGTAAGGCGACGGGAGTTGAGAGAAATAAAAATGAGAGAGTCTTATTGGTGAAAACCCTCACGGGCACCGTAAGGCGATGGGAGTTAAGAGATTAAAATGAGAGAGTCTTATTGGTGAAAACCCTCGCGGGCACCGTAAGGCGAAAGTGAGTTGAGAGATGAACGAATGAAAGAGGTCTGCTGGTGAAAACCTTTCAAGGTGCCGCAGGATGAACAAGGTCAAGGTTTGGGTAAAGTAATCAAGTCATGGAAATTCTGGGGCAACGAAGTACGGCAACTGAAAGTTGATTGGTTAGACAGATTGGACCGATTAATCCGAAATGCATGTCATAATCATTGGTACCAGCTGTTCCACTCAGATAAGTTTATTTTTCTTTTTCTTTTTCTTTTTCCCTTTGTAGTAGTTATCTGGTTTTGGATTCTTCTTATCCTTAACCCGCAAAGTCATTGCATTTCACTTTCCTTTGGGTTTATTTGTCTAAGAGGTTTTAATGTCAGTCTTGTCCCAAGTAAGTGGAAAATATTTTCAAAGCTCACTACCAACTCCCAAAATTGCAAATCACAATGTGGTTAGAGCATACTAAAGACAACATGATGTAAGGTGGGGTACAAGGAATCACCGGAAGTTTCATCGGTGGAATGATTTGGTCATGTCATGGGAGATGCAAAAGTTCAGATAAAGGGGTCGGAGGTAAAACAACAGCGGGGGTATAGAACACTCGGCTCATCAAAGTCCATGGGGTTTGAAAGTCAGTCAGAAAGTCAAAGAGGTTCAGGGCCAGTTCGGAGAAGCCAGTCAGAACAAAACAGTGCAGCAGAAAGATCTTTAGCAAGAATGCCATCAGCTTACCACCACTTTAAACTGACAAAATTTTCTTTGATTGAAACAGGGGCAGAAAATTCGTTCGCCTTGGAGAAACTCTCTGCAGGGAAAGAGCAAGCATCAAGACAGGTTTGACCGTAAAACTTTCAGGACCCTCCTGGAAAATGGGACCTAGTTTAAATGTTCAGAAATAGCATAATCTAGCATAAATGCATCCCAAAGAAATATAAGTTGACTTAGAAGTGTACATGTTCGAGATAGGATTCAATTAGGGGTTTTCAAGACCCTCCTGAATAATAGGACTTAGTTTAAGAGTTCAATTAGATAACAACATTTAGCATAAAGTCTGCTGTTTTCAACCATAAAAGTTGTCACTCTTAAGATAAAATTGGACTTTTGATTTTCAGGACCCTCCTGGATAATGGGGAGTAGTTTAAAGATCCTCTTAGATAGCAAGATTTAGCAGAATTCACACCTGTAGAAGATATAACTTAGATTTTAAATTGTCATTTAGTTAAGAGTTGTCAGGACCCCCCTGAATAATGGGACCTAGCTTTCAAATCCTTAGTAATACTTGGTAATATGATTTAGTTTTACAATCACATCTGTCCCCAGCCACCAAACTGGGGCAGAAAATTTTCTTTGTTTTTGTCTATGTTGAAGTCAGGAGCCCGCCTGGAGAGCAGGGAATATATTTCAAGTTTAGCAATCAGGAGCCCGCCTGGAGAGTAGGGAATACATTTCAAGTTGAAGTCAGGAGCCCGCCTGGAGAGCAGGGAATACATTCAAGTTTAGCAATCAGGAGTCTGCCTGGAGAGTAGGGAATACTTTCAAATGTTGAAGTCAGGAGCCCGCCTGGAGAGCAGGAAATACATTCAAGTTTAGCAATCAGGAGCCCGCCTGGAGAGCAGGGAATATATTTCAAGTTAGCAGTCAGGAGCCCGCCTGGAAAGCAGGGAATACATATCAAGTTCAGCAGTCAGGCACCCACCTGAAGAAGGGGAAAACATCTCAATTTACAATTCAAGATGGCAACAAACGGATGTTTCCGAGAGAAAGGAGGATAGCAAGGCAACAAGAAACACAAGAGCAAGTTTAAAGATATAAATAGGACTTTTGTAATCCATAGACCATAGTCTAGTCTAGCTTCTTGTTTTATTTTGACATGGTGTAATAAGGGGGTTCAGACAGCAGTAGCAACAACGAAATCACAGCTTCCTGGTAGTCCCAGCTACCAAAACTTCCCGAACTACACTGACCTGATTCCCTTTTAGCCAAGGATATGTAGGCAACATTAGAAGCAGGGTACGGTCAAATTTTTCAAAGATGCTTCCCACGGAGTATTCATACGGGCAAAAACGCTCGTATCCGCTCATTTTACCTTTGCACGAAAACTCTCCGTGTTTCCGCGCAAAGAAGGGCAGTTGTGAGCACGTGATTTTTTCCCTATATGAATTACTCCCATAAATTCAAAACAATTTCTTTCAGTGTTTGTAATTTTGGGGATTTTCGTGACATTTTATTTTAATGAAAATTACAAAACAATATGTTTCATTTGCATTTAGGATTTGATTTTACATTTTAAGATTAATTGACAAATTAGTTATTTTATAAAAATAGGGAAAATCACAAAAATAGTTTATTTTGCACTTTTGATTTTAATTTTGAATTTTGGTAGTTTTTCCTTTAATTTGGTTTTTAATTATTTGTAGTAGCAATTATTAGGGTTAATTAATTTAATTTGGTAGGATAATTTGGTTTAAGATTTAATTTACGTTTTAATTTTAATTTTGGGAAAAAAGCAAAAAGATTTTTAAAAAGAAAATGAATTGAAAATTAATGGAAAATTGGAAAAATTTTGAAGAGATAGAATTGGGCTGCCTTCAGTTAAAAGTGCCCAGGCCCAAAGCCATTTTCCCCATACCTGCCCGTTTGACCCAGGCCCAGACCGTCCAACCCGGTCCAAACCCCCCAGTACCATACGACGTCATTTTAGCAGGCTTGATCTGGGCCGTTGATATCGCCTGATCCAACGGATCAGAACTGGGGGGGCTTCAATATATAAATGTCCAAACGTACCCTACCCCCCTCATTTCATCGTTCACACACCCCCGTCTTCAGAGAGAGCCCAAGCCTAACCCTAACGGAAACGCCCCCTTTTCCGCCACCATCCACCGGCGGCGCCACCTCCAACCACTCCCAAAATGACACCCCATAACCATCATGAGCCCCTCATCCCAAATTCCTCTTCCGTTTGCCTCGAATCAACCCAGAACGTCTCAAATATGGTTTTGAAAGAAAATCCCAACGTCGCCCTTGTGCTCTCCGGTGGCGGCGCCGCCTCCGTTCAGCCCCAAACTAACACCCCACAACCCCCAGGATCCCCTCATGCCAAATCCACAACTACTCTTCTTTGAATCGGCCCGGAGCTCCGCGAATCTCGAATCTGAGATCAACCCCAAAAGTTTAAAACCACTCTGTCGTCAATCCTGGTACATGCATGGGCAGAAGGCACCGTTCTTCGAGGTCTGAAGTTCGGATTCAAATGTTCGACCTTAGCTTTGTTAGGGCTTTCATCTCCGATGGATTCCGAGTCTAAACCGGTAAGCCCTTTTCTTCTCTTATCTTCTCTTCCTTTTTTATTGTCTTATTCTCTTCTTCCTCCCCTTTTCTTTAGCTTAATCTTCTTATATTAGTCTGGTTGAAAATCGACTAATCTCTCGAGTTTAGATTGGTTTTCTGGTCATTGTCCTTCTTTTCTTCGTGAAAGTTTGTTTTCTGATTTCTTTAGTTCGTTGTGTCAATAGCATGGATAACTCTCTGATCTTGTTTTCTGTTTAGACATCCAAGTTATTTTAAAATTAAGTTACTTCAACTGGGTTAAATCCTCGCCTAATCATCGTTAATTGATCAGTAAGTTAGTAGATTTGCTTTGAAATCATTGCACGTGATCATGGCCTGCAGATTTTTCTTTTCAAATAGATAAGTGTTCGTCTGGGCTTTGGTTTGTCTTTGGTCCATTTGGCAAAAAGCAGCACGTCCAAATTGGTTTGGGTTCTTGGGGTAAATTCAGTCGTGGGTTAATTTAACCCATGTCTCATTTGGGGTTTAAGGTAAATAACAGGGGTATGGGGGTTAGTTTGGGTAGTCTTAGTTACAGGAATACACTTCTAACTATCTGGGAAGATTCTAGGAAGCTGGGGAGGGGTCTACTTTGCAAAATCTGAATTTAAACCAAGGGTGATTAAGCGAAAATGAAAACAAAAAAGGGACTGAATGGCAAAAACGTATCTCCTTGGGTCTGCCCTATTTGCTTGCCTATAAAGGCATATCTTCCTTGTCATTCAAGGCAGAGTTCAGATATAAGAGGAGAATAATTCAGAAAAATATAAAAAACAGCTAAAATTTCATAAAAAATCACTATTCCATTGAAATTCTTCTGTGATTTCTAAGGTTCTCAATTTCTAAAACAATTTCTGACTCATCTGGGAAAAATGGACTGAATTTGGGTTTTAAAAGTCTGGTTTGAAGTCCTCTGTGGTTATTGCTCGATTGAAATTGGATTCTGGACTGTTGCCCATCATTTTTCTGTCTGAAAATTGGTTCTGCTGCTGTTGCTTCTTCTAGCTCTCTCACCCTTTGTCCTTGTTTGATTGCTGTCATCAAGTACATATTCTTGGACTATGCTATATTCAAAGCAAGCTTGAAGTATGAAATGAAAATGGATGTGCAAAGCATGACATCAAATTCTCTGTTTATAATCTAATTTTCTTTCTTTGAATTGCATAGTGTTGCTTCCAGATTCACAGTACTTCTTAATCTTTCCATAGTTTCATCTTTGATTTTCTACCATTGTATTTAACCTTAGGCTGTTGAGATATGAATTTGACTTAGTTGAATAATACGTGAGTTGTATGGTAACGTTTGATTCCACGTTAATTTTATGGATATTTGTTGTATTTTGGGTTCAAATGGCTTCAGAGTTTATTGTTTGGCCTGTGAGCAGCAAAGGTGAAAGCATTAAGTGTCTGATGCTGGGAGTTCTGTTGAAAAACTTTAAAGCTCAATGCAACTGCTTGAGAGCTATCTTTGGATTGTATTTACCCTGTTGAAGGCAGTACTTGAATTCTGCCCCCCTGTCGTCATCGGAATTTGCATGCATGAATAGTGTTTGCTTTAGACTTGTGATTTAACCCTGTGATATCGGGAACCTATTTCCCCCAATGAGTATATTGTTTACTTTTAGATTGGGACTGTTAAATTCATTTGGGAAATCAGAACCGTTTGAGCATGAGTGTAGGGTTGTTTGTAAATGGGAGTTATTTTATCATATATTGCATAAGTTTAATATCATTAGTCTAGTTACTGAACTTTTGTTTAGCTGCAGGCTCTTCTTTTGATTTGGGCTTTATGTTAAGCCTAATTACGTTCTCATGTCATGTTCAAACTATTGGCAATTGGTTGTTAGGCACACAGCTAGCCTAAATTCTTTTAACAATCAAACGTGGGTTCCGCTTCTAATAATTCTTTAACTTTCAAATTGCAAAGTAGTTTGGTTGTAAATTAAATCAGAAGTTCAAGTGGCCTTTAATAAATTGACTGGAGTATTAATGGGATTTCGAAGTGAGTCATATTATGCGAGTTATAATAGTAGCCCTCCATAGTTAGTTCAAGTTCTTAAATGCATGGCCCTCTACTAATTTCTTATGATTTAGATATAAATAACAAATGTTCGTAGTTTGCTTTAGGCCCGTTTAATATACCATTGCGATTGTGGACACGTCCGCATGACATGATTGCACATTCTAAAGGTAACACGAGGGATGCGTTCGCGCAACTTCAACCAATTTTTTTTAAATAAATAAATAAGGCGTTATTAATTATGGACACGTTCGCGTGACATGATTTTTGACGCGCCGAAGGAAAAGAGTATATGTACGCGTAACTCAATCCTTTACGAATAATCAAGTGATTTAAAAGTGGTTAATAGATAAATGCACATAGGATCTAAAATCAGTAATTAAACAATTTTAATAAGCCAAGTATGATCTAAGCGACCGTGCTAGAACCACGGAACTCGGGAGTGCCTAACACCTTCTCCCGGGTTAACGGAATTCCTTACCCGGATTTCTGTGTTCGCAGACTGTAGTACAGAGTCAATCTTTTCCTCGATTCGGGATTCGAACCGGTGACTTGGGACACCATAAATTATCCCAAGTGGCGACTCTGAATCTTTAAATAAACAAATTCCGTTTCGACTGTCCTTTAATTGGAAAAACTCCCTTATATTTATACCATTTGCGGGGTGTAGTAAAAAGGAGGTATGACAGATATATTATGATTGTTCTAGATTGTTGGTTCTGTATCATGTTGTATGATGAATTTGAGCATGGATGATATTCTAGGGCCCTCTATTATGCATTTTCTATTTCGATTTTCATAATAAATTCTCGTTTTCTCTATTCTACGATTGTTGTCACTTATACTTGCTTACCTTGAAAATGGTAGCTACAATTATATTTGATTTTGTGGTTCTAAAAATACGTGATTTATTTTAACACTAGTTGTTAGGCAATAGATGCTAAGTGTAAAGAAAGGAAATAAGATACACAAACCAATAGGGTTGTAAGGCTGGGCCTTGAGCTGGCTGAAGTAGGGCCTCGTGGTCTAGATAGGGCTAAAAGCAATGATCTATTGATGAAGAATCAATTATAATGAAGGCCTCATAGATGGCCTTTAGTAGTTAATTATGAGCAATAAATGAAGAACTATATATGAACAAACGATGAACAACACAAAAATTGAGGAGCAATAAAGTTATAGAGTAATTGTTGAGCAAGCTTTATCAAGAAGAGCAGAGAATGTGGTATATTATTCAACAATATGTGTAATCCGATCCCTTTACAAGATGATAAGGGTCCCCTTTATATAGAAGGGGTGAATCCCAATACAGTACATGTCTAACAAATGACGAAGAAATGTTACTAATACAGCTATATAACGGCTCAGTACGGATTGGTACTATTCTTGCAGACTCTATCAGTCTTATCGCATTCCCTCGGGGGTTTCCTGCCCTTTCATGATGGTCGTCGATTTTCATACTGCCTCGAGGTGCATCATGGTGAATCTTTGACATATCCTGCCGAGGAGAATGCTTCAGGATGGGCCTTAGACTATGCTTTGATCCCATTGAGGCCGGGCTTCAACTACAACGGGAGCCTTAAAACGGTCTTCCCTGATTTTGACCGTATACAAATAGTCCCCGCGTTTCTTAGAGTGAAACAATAAGAAATGATCTTGACCCCAATTTTCTTGAACCTCTCGTGATGACGTCATGCTCATGACGTAAGCATTCAAAGTGACTGAAACATCCCATCAGTTTGTCTCCCTAGAAGCATTGAATATACCGTCGGTTTATTTTCCCAAAAGCATTGATAACGCCGCCAATCTGTTTCCCCAAAAGCATTGATTGCACCGTTAGTTACGCTATTGTCTCTCTATAAATGAGGGATTGCTTGAACCAATACTTCATTCAGTCCTTTTTCAACAGCCTTTAGCCCTTTCCTTCTCTACATCCTCCTCCAAACTCCTATTTCTATGGTTCAAACCCATGACCGTAAGGGCATATGGCAACAGCTTTGTCAGTTATGCCATGGCTCTTTTTCCGAGCTTTTCCCCACTGAGTGAGATTATACTTGGTTGTTGTTGTTGTTCTGGTTGCTGCTGTTGTTGTCATTGGCCCGAATTAATGAGAGAGAGGCCTCAAATTCTTGCCGCATCAGATGATACGTGGACTGTAAACCGCTGCTCATCTCTCTTAACTTCAACCTGGTGTGGCGTTTCACTCCTTTAGCTTTCCATGGAGTGAGGTGGCACTATCTACTAACTTTTTCATCCCATACCGATGCAATGTATCAAGAAGTGGTTTCACAGTAGTAGTGCTGATGAGACCCATACTCGCCAAGTTTTTCACCAGGCCACAATTTTCCTTGCTTGTTAAAAGCTTTTGCTCTTTGATAGGTTGTAGCCTTTTCCTCATCTATTGCTTCTTCGGAAGAGGTTCTCGAAGAAAACTCTCTAAATACCAAAATGGGGTCCCCGAGGAAAATGGTTCTCGAAGATGTCGCTCCCGAGGATATACCCTCGAAAGTAGATTAGGCTTTTCAGCTGCAATTTTTTGCTTCTTTGTTTCGGTGTAAGGACCCCTCGTGGGCCTTTGTAATCGTCTTTTATTAATATAAGAGTTTCCTTATTTTGCCTTCAACTTGTGTTGAACTCCATTTTGCCTTCATTTGTGAGAAATTCGAGTGTATGACTTTATCGATCGGTCCGAATACTGGACCCGGTCATAATAAACCCTTAGGTTTTTAATTGGTTAATAAGACATTCCTTGGAGCTCTCTGCTATCCCGTAGACTAAGCCTGAATTGATTTGATGCAAACTTAGGTCGCTAGGTCTTTTGGGCCCAAATTGAGTAAGAGCAGGGTCTCGATTTTTGAAATAAAGCCTAGACTTTTCAGGCCTCGATGTTAGTCCTCGAGTGGTAAGTTTCTCGAACTAAAGCAGCTTTTAGATTTTGCAACCGGGTGGGAATTTCCTCGATCATCTGAAAATAAAGATAGCCATTAGGCTTTTACAAATAATCCCCGAGCAAGAGTTTGCTCAAACTCGGGCAGCCCGAAACTGAGCGGAAATTTGTTCAAATTTAAAATAAAGATAGCCCTGAGGCCTTATAAATAGTCCCTGAGTGAGAACCTGCTCAAACTTGGGAAACCCGTGGGTTAAATAATCGAGTGAGCGTTCGCTCAAATTCGAGAGAAAAATCAGCCCTGAGGCTTTATAAATAGTCCCCGAGCGAGAACTGACTCAAACTCGGGTAGCCTTTGGGCTTAATAGTCGAGCGAGCTTTTGCTCAAACTCGAAGCAAAGATAGCCCTGAGACTTTATGAATAGTCCTCGAGTGAGAACCTGCTCGAACTTGGGTAGCCCGTGGGCTAAATAATTGAGTGAGTGTTCTCCCCAACTCGAGAGAAAGTAGCCCTGAGGCTTTATAAATAGTCCCCGAGCGAGAACTGGCTCAAACTCAGGTAGCCTCGGGTAGCCTTTAGGCTTAATAGTCGAGCGAGCTTTTGCTCGAACTCGAAGTAAAGATAGCCCTGAGGCTTTACGAATAGTCCCCGAGTGAGAACATGCTCGAACTCGGGTAGCCCGTGGGCTAAATAATCGAGTGAGCGTTCACTCGAACTTGAGATGAAGATAGCCCTGAGGCTTTATTAATAGTCCCTGAGTGAGAACATACTCAAACTCGGGTAGCCCGTGGGCTAAATAATCGAGTGAGAGTTAGCTCGAACTTGAGATAAATATAGCCCTGAGGCTTTATTAATAGTCCCCAAGTGAGAATTAACTCAAACTTGGGTGGCCATTGGGCTTAAATAGCTGAGCGAATTACTACTCGAGCCAAACTCGTAGATTGTTCTGAATAATTTGTGACAATCTGATTCCCGATGCTTTGGTTCTGATGCCAACATCACGACGTAAGCAGTGGAAGTGACTGAAGGGTTGCTTTGGTACGATTCTCAAAATCATTAATTGTAGGCGGCCAACGGTCGGCCTTTCGGCTTCCTCAGCACGTTCAAACGATCTTTATAAATAGACAAAACCTCATAACTTTGCCGATATTACTCCCTTAGTGCTTCCAGGATTTCATTTAGCCCCTTTCAATTTCCTTGAACTTTCCCTTTTATTTTCTAACGACATTTTCCATTTTCTTGGATCTTTCGCTTTAGAAATGGAAAAGACCTCTAAAACCGTTCCTCAAAAGGAAAAAGCTTCATCGTTTTCTCGAATGACTAAAGGTAAACCGATAGTTCCTCCTAATATTGAGGAGTGTACTCCCGGGCCTTGTGATATATCTTCTGATTTCCAAGTTGAAAACCCCTCCTCTATTCTGGGACGATGTGAACTCATGTCTCGATATATCAGTTTAATAATTAAATCGAGAAGGTGAAAGCCGACTGCCGTTGGGGAAGGGTGGTGCAAGTAGAGATTCCTTCACGAAGAGAAGACATAACCAAGCACAAGGCTGATTTCCTTAGTGTATACACATATCCTTTCACCTTAGGCCCGGTAGAAGCCTCTTTACCATTGATAGATCCAGTGATCCTCGATTTCTGCAGCCAATATTAGGTGACACTTGGACAAATCTATCCATCATTCTGGCGCATTGGTTATATGATTAGGTATTTTTCAAACATGGTTGAGGGTATGCCTTTTACCCTTGACTATCTAATTAGACTGTATAGCCCCCAACTTTATCCAGGTGGCCTGATTAAGCTGAAATGTCGATCCCCAAAGGCCTTTTTTCTAGCATCGATGAAGACAAGGACCAAAGGTGGATGAGCCGCTTTGTCCGAGTCAAGACCTCGGACCTGATCCCTGCTAAAAGAATTCCATTCCCTGAGAAATGGAATATAAATCATAAACAAACATGTTCCGCTAATCGGATACCTTTTCTTGACTTTGAATTAACTTTCTTTGATGATACAGTTGTCGAGTGGTACCCCGGTTCTGTCAATGACCTCCCGGGTTGGGTCCAACGACTTGATTCGATCTTCCCATATGATAAGCGCGTGTGACGTGATCTGGATAAGACCCATTGGGAGGACAAAACTCATGGTGAGTTTTTATCTCTGTTCATACATGAGCTCTTTAGAGAAGATATCTCTCACTAGTACTCTCATCCTTTGTGACTATGCAGGCCTTTGGGAGTCCATTTTGATGAGGGAATGCCGGCCTGGGGAAGCAGATATACCGAAGCCTGCTAAGGATAAAAAGAGAAAAAAGAAATCATTGTCGGGTCCCCAAAGCAAAAAAGGTTAAAGTTTAAAAGCCCGAGGCTGATTCAGTGGCCTCAACTCGGGAGGTGGCCGGAAGTCTTTGTGCCGAGGGCGACGAGAGTGATGACTGCCCGCTGGTACTTAGGGGGAGAAGAAATGTTGCTACCTCGAAATCTACTGAGCTAAGGTGACTGAGTCGGAGGCTGCTAGAACTGAGGCCGCCAAGGTGGTCCCGACCTGAATTGAGGGGCAATAAAGGGGGCTTAGACGAAGTCCTCGAGCCGACCAACGACCAAAACACATCGGGTGGCAAAGGTCACTTGGTTGATGAACCCGAAGAAACCATTGATGAAGCCCCTCGTAGAAGGAAGAGGGCCCCAGTCGACCTAGTTGAGGTGATCAATATAGATGAGCCTCTGTCGGGCCCGTCATTCTCTCCTGGGCAAATACGGTATACCCAAGATATGAAAACTCCCATCATGGGGGCATCCCCCCGGAGAGAATAGTATGTTTGAAGGATATTTTGTAGGGGTTGAGGAAGGCCCCGATATTGACGCCTCATTGATCTTTGAAGAAGCCGAGAAGCTTTGACAACAAGTAATCTTGATTTGACCGCTATATTTTGAGTTTCGATTCTTGCTTTTCCGACTCCGTTCTTCTGTGTTTCAGGCTTTAAATCTCTCCAACCAAGCCTTCTCCAAGTCACAAGCAAAGTTGGCTCATTGTGAGGACGAATTTAGGAAGCTCGTTTCTAAATTGCACGAACTCAAGGCCATTCATGCCCAAAAGGTGGGGGATCTAGGTGACCTTCGAGCTCACTTGGAGAGGATATCTCGAGAGTAGGGCGATCTAGATGACCAGGTAATACGACCTTCGCATGCTTATTTTTGTGCTTCAGTCAATTGAGCGTTTGATACCTTAATTTGACTTTTTTAGCTCGAGCAAAAAGATGATCTAATGTGAGAGGAGCTTAGAGTCAGAGATACCAAAATCCTTGGGCTGAAGAAGCACATAGATGAGGTGTCTTTTGATAGAGAAACTCTTCGAGAGAAGCTGACCTCGGTTGAGTGCCAACTTCAAGGGGCAAGGGGAGAAAGCCTCAAGTACAAAGCTCTCCAAGTTGAACTAGTTGCTGAGCTATCTGCATCTAAGTCCGAAGTCGTTGCGCTCATGTCTTCATACTGAAAAGATGTTGCTGCTGCAAATACTTGAGCCAGGAAGGTGTTTGAAGAGGTCGAGCTTAAATTATCCTAAGCCTTGGAACATGCCCGATTAAGATCTCGGAGACAAGCTCTCGAGGATGTATATGCAGGGGGCATCGATTTATCTGCCGAGATCGAGAGAACAAAGGCCCTAGAGGAAGAATCAACAACTTTGCTTTCTTCCGATGATGGTTCATCCAATGAATCAACCAGTGGCTCGGAGGATGATGAAGATAATGGTGAAGTCCCCGAGGGGGAGGGGTCGTTGATGTTCCCAGGGTCGAGGACCAGGCCGTTGAAGGCAGAACTTCCAAGGGAGCTCCGTCTGGTCAAGACCTCAATGAGGCAATTTCGATGCGGCCTCACTGAGGTCTTACGAGCTCGAAATTGCCTTGTTGAGGTCTTACAAATTTGAGTTTTCAATGGCTTTGACGAGCTGACTATCGATGACAGTCCACGCGTGTACGAGCATTTTTGACCCTTAAGTCTTTTTACGTAAAAGTATTGAATTTCTTCAAGTGTTTTGATACGCAAAGAGGCTTCCTCAATTATTTGATGTATGCATACATATTTTTTGCCTTCAGAGGCCCAATTATTCTACATGGACACGGTTCATTCGACCGTTTGGCCCAATACATTATTCTCCTATTGAGGTCCTCCTAGGCATAGTTCGAGTCCTTTGAAGAGGCAACCTCCCAGGGTGATGCCCCCGAGTATTTGAGGTAGAAGAGAAGCCTTGAATACTTGATGAATTTTCCTTAGGTAGCATATGGATGTTGCCTCGTTAAAAACCTCACTGTTAAAACCCGTTCGGGATAAAATCTGGTCTAAGGGAAAAAGAGCACAATGCATGCTTTAAAACCCAAGGTCTTCAAGCTGGAGCGCGCTTCGATTCCTCTCAATCAAACACCTGCAATAAGTTAGTATAAAACATAAATAAAAAAGGAGAGGGTTGTACCTTAATGATGGCGTTCGAGCTTTGATAAATTTCAATTGCTTGTTACGAGGACGCGGCACGGTCCTTTACTCACTCGTTTGGATACAACCGAGAATGTAGGTTGTGGTTGCTAGCTGATTTTTTACTTGCCTTTTGGCCTCTTAGATATATAGGGCGTCGATGCCGGTGTCATGTAGTGCACCGCGAACATCTCTCTTGCTACATGCTGCTCCCCGTATATTGCTTTTACTCCATCTTTGGTTGGAAATTTCATCGTTTGATGGAGGGTTGAGGGTACTGCCCTCATACTATGTATCCACGGTCTTCCAAGTAAGGCATTGTATCTCATGTCACCTTTGATGACATAAAACTTGGTATCTTGGATTGTATCGGCTATGTTGACTGGGAGGATGATTTCCTCTTTTGTTGTCTCGCTCACCATATTGAATCCATTGAGGACTCGAGAGACGAGTACAATCTGGTCGAGCAGTCCAAGCTGCTCCACCACCCTCGACCTGATTATGTTGGACGAGCTACCTAGATTCACGAGCACACGTTTAATCTGAATTTTATTCAAAAGAAAAGAAATTACCAGTGCATCATTATGAGGCTGAGACAAGGTCCCGATGTCCTCATTGCTGAACATGAGAGCATCCTCTGGTATGTAACTCCAAGTTCGCCTTTCCCTGGTAATGGATATTTTTGTCCATTTGAAAATGGGTTCCTGTGGGGCGTCGACCCCTCCAACGGTTATGTGGATAACGTGTTGTGGTTCTTCTGGTTTGTTTTTTCTGTTCGCCTTTCTTTCCCCGAAATTGGTTTTTAGCTCAGTCACTGAGGAATTCTCGAAGGTGCCCTTCGTTGATCAGTCAGGCTACCTCTTCTCGAAGCTGCCTGCAGTCCTTGATCCTAAGACCGTGAGTTCGTGATATTTACACATCAAGTTAGGGTTCCTCTATTAAGGGTGTGACAGTACGGGTTTTGGCCACCTGGCATCTTTGATTTTCCCTATGGCTGATACGATGCCTGAGACATCGACGTTAAAGTTGTACTCAGATAGTCGGGGTCCCTCTATTGGCCCAGTGTGTCTATCGAACTCGTCTTTACTCATGAGTCCCCGAGAATTTTGACCTTGATATATCCTTCGATTGCCTCGAGGCATGTTACGCCTTGGTGCATTTCTTCGATCTTCTACATACGGTTGGTATCTTTCTTTGTTTGATCTTGGATCCCTTTCTGTAAACCTTTTCTCCATTGTAAAGAGCCTACTGGGATATATTGAGCCCGATGGGGCTCCTAGTTGGTCGTCTTCGACCCTAATCTTTGATTGGTACCTGTTGTGCACATCCTCCTAGGTCACGATGGGATATTCGATTAAATTTTATTTTAACTGTCTTGAAGCTACCGAGCTTCATTCGTTCAAGCCTTGAGTGAAAGCTTGTACTACCCAGTCATCGGAGACTGGTGGTAATTCCATTCACTCCATCTGAAAATGAGATACGAATTCTCTTAGCATCTCGTTCTCTCTCTGTTTAATTTTGAAGACATCGGACTTCTTGGTGGCGACCTTGATGGCACCAACGTGTGCCCTCACAAAAGAATCTGCAAATGAGTCTATTAAATTTGGGGCAGGTTATAATACCATATCATAGCCCATTTTGACAGTGTTTTTCCAAATTTCTTCAACAGGACAGACTCTATCTCGCCATCCTTTAAGTCATTTCCTTTTACAGCACAAGTATAAGAGGTGATGTGCTGATTGGGGTCTGTGGTCCCGTTATATTTCGGTACATCGGGAATTCTGAATTTCTTCGGGATGGGCTTCGGAGCCGTACTCGATAGGAATGGTTTCTGTATGAACTTCTTTGAATCTATTCCTTTCATGATCGGGGGCACGCCCGGTATCTGATCGACCCTCGAGTTATAAGTTTCCACCCTTTTATTGTTATCTTCTATCTTCTTTTCTCCTGATTCAATTCTTTTGGTAAGATCCTCGAGCATCTTCATAATAGCAGGGTCTGTTGCTGACTCGTTGTTGCTCGATCTCTCTGGTACCTGCTCAACTCGAGGAGCCGTTTTCGGTGCTACTGTGCTTGGGGTTTTTTGGTGACTTTGTAGCTGAGCAATAGCCACTTGTTATGCTTGCAACATTTTAAAAATGACTTGAAGACTAATGTCTCTTTCCTCACCCCGCACACTTTCGTTGGTAGGAGAGCTTACATCGACATGCACAACATTTTGCAAGCTCACGTCAATGGGGATTTGTGTTGGTACCTCCCCTGGGTTTTGCGGTGGTATATCGGCATCTGCTGGCGCTACCCCTGGGTTTTGTGGTGGTAAACCGGCGTTTGCACCATTTTCTCCCTGAAGCCCAATACCGTTGTTTTCACGTGCATTTGCTGAGTTAGACATTTTTTACCTGAAATCAGAGATTCTTGGACAAGAAAAAGTGTTTAATAATAACTTATGTTTTTAGGAAACTAGCACTACAACAATCACTATTGTTCTTAGCCACACGGTGGGGGCCAAACTGTTTACCTTGAAAATGGTAACTATAATAATATTTGATTTTATGGTTCTAAAAATATGTGATTTATTTTAACTCTAGTTGTTAGGCAATAGATGCTAATTGTAAATAAAGGAAAGAAATACGTAAACCAATAGGGTCGCAAGACTGGGCCTCAAGCTAGCTGAAGCAGGGCCTCGTGGTCTAGATGGGGCTAAAAGCAACGAACTATTGATGAAGAATCAATTATAATTAAGGCCTCAGAGATGGCCTTTAGCGGTTAATTATGAGCAATAAATGAAGAACAATATATGAAAAAATGATTAACAACACAATAAATGAGGAGCAATAAAGTTATAGAGTAATTGTTGAGCAAGCTTCAGCAAGAAAAGCATAGAATGTGGTATATTATTCAACAGTGTATGTAAATCGATCCCTTTACAAGATGATAAGGATTCCCTTTATATAGGAAGGGTGAATTCCAACACAGTACATGTCTAATAAATGACAAAGAAATGCTAGTAATACAGCTGTATAATGGCTCAATACGGATTCATACTATTCTTGTAGACTCTGTCAGTCCTCATCGCGTGCCCTCGGGGGTTTCCCGCCCTTTCATGATGGTCGTAAATTTTCATACTACCTCGAGGTGCATCATGGTGAATCTCGATGTACCCTTCCAAGGCAAATGCTTTGGGATGGGCCTTGGACTGTGCTTTGATCCCATCGAGGCCGGGCTTGAACTGCCACGAGAGCCTTAAAATGGTCTTCCCTGATTTTGACCGTATACAATACTTGTATAGGTTTATAGTGAGTGCCTTGTTATAGCCTCATCACTACTTCATCGAGGTTAGGCTCGGCACTTACGGAGTACATGGGGTCGGTTATACTAATACTACACTTCTGCAGTTCTTCTGTAGATTTTGGTGTTGGTCCCAACGACGTTCAATGGAGGCTAGCTCAGACTATCCTTACGCAGAGACATGATTTCAGGATTAGACTAGACAATGTGTTTGGAGTTTATCAGATGTTTTGAAGTTTTATAACTTTACCTTCCTTATAATCTGTTTTAAAAATTGTTAAAAATGAATATTCTGCAACTAATGTTGGCTTGCCTGGCAAGTGGACATTAGGCGTCATCACGGCCCCTTGGTTGAGATTTCATATTCTAATCTATATATATATATATATATATATATATATATATATATATATATATATATGTTGTGGCGCGTGTGTGTGTGTGAATGTTTATTATAATAAAAGCACGAAAACCTATCGTTCATCTATTTTATCCTTTAAAATAGATTTTAAGTTGAACTATCGTATAATTTAATTATTTTTTTAAAATTTAGGACATTGAATGTGGTTATTAAACTTTTCCCTTGTGAACTACAAAACAAGTCATAAAATTTAGGACTTTAAAATCAATCAAGTTTTTATCTTATATGAATCTTTTACTTATTCAAATTATATAACATAATTATAACTTCTTTATGTTGATTTTTTCTAATATTTAGTACCTAAAGTTTGTTTATTAGATTCTTCATTACTTACACTGTGATGACTCGATAGATCATCTAGAATTTTAACCCTTAATTAGGTGTTTTGAAACCTTAAATAGCTCCTTTAACCTTCCTTGATTTGCGTGTGTAGTCCGAGTCATTTTTCGTAAGGTGTTTATGTGAAAAATGATTAAAGTGTAAAATCATGTTTTAAAACTTATTTGAGTTGACTTCGGTCAATGTTTTGAGCAAACAGATATGGATCCGTATTTTGACAGTCCTGGCAGGTTCGTATTGTGATTTGGGACTTCGGAGTATGCCCGGAATCAAATTCGGAGGTCCCTAGCTTGATTTATCGCAATTTATTGAAAATTTAATGTTTAAAGGTTTAAAGAAATTTCAAGTTTGACTGATGTTTGACTTTGTTGCTACCTGGTCCGGATTTCGGTTTCGGAACTTGGTATAGGTCCATTTCAGTATTTATGGCTTGTCTGTAAAATTTGGTGCAAAAATGAGTTGAATTGACGTGATTCAGCTGTCTAGTTGTTAAAATGAAAGTTCTTAAGTTTTATTGAAAATTTGATTCGTTTTGGTGTCTGGTTCATAGTTCAAGGTGTTATTTTGGTGTTTTGATTGCGTGAGTGAGTTCATATTATGTTTTCAGACTTGTGTGCATGTTTGGTTTTGAGCCTCGAGGACTCGGGTGAGTTTCGGGTAAGCTACGGATGGTTTGAACTTAGAAAAATTCTGGTTTCATGAGTTTCTGTTGCATCTG
This sequence comes from Nicotiana sylvestris, assembly GCF_000393655.2. Classification (NCBI taxonomy): domain Eukaryota; kingdom Viridiplantae; phylum Streptophyta; class Magnoliopsida; order Solanales; family Solanaceae; genus Nicotiana; species Nicotiana sylvestris. Next base: position 121,101,091 of record NC_091065.1, read on the forward strand.
GTGTCATGTGCTTCGTGGTCGCGAAGCCTCACTCGCAATCATGAAAGGGAATCTGGGACTGGGGAGGATTTCATTCATCGCGAACACAAGACCTTGGTCGCAAACGCGGAGCCGTGGGGGTATGCTCTTCGCGAACGCGACCACTCAACCACGAACGTGTAGTGTTAGATAGGCGGGGCTGGGAAATGGACTTACTCTATACGAACACGAGCCCAGGATCGCGAACGCGAAGGCTACGGGGTAAGCCTATATGAACGTGTATAGTAATTCGAGATCGCGTAAGCCAACTGCGTAGTGCCCTTCGCGAACGCGTCAAGTGTCTCACGAACACGATGAATACCTTACGCCTAGTCATTTAAATATTTCAAAAATGGGATTTCACTCATTTTTCACCATTTTTCCATTAGAGCTCGGCCTAGAGGCAGTTTTGAAGAGAAAGGTCATCACCAATTCATAGGTTAGTATACTTTGTAAGCACGTGATTTTTGCCCAATATGAGAATTACTCCCAAAAAATTCAAAAATAAAATGATTTTTTTCTTGATGTGCAATTTTGAGTGTTTTTGTGATATTTTTGGATAATTATTTGTATTTCTCTGTGTTTTCTTATTTGTTAAATTAATAAAAAAATACAAAAATACGTCGCATTTTGCATGTAGGATTTAATTCTACAATTGTTAGTAATTAAATTTGTTTATAAAAAATGAAAATTACAAAAATAGGCATCGTTTGCATTTTTAGCATTTAATGTCCAAATATACAATTTTATGCTTAATTAACACTTAATTGTGCGTTAATTGTTATTGGAAGTTAATTTGTGCTTTTATAACTTAATTTAGTTCTTAATAATAGTTTAAGTATTTTTATAATTTAGTTTTAGAAAAATAAAAGAAGAAAAAGAGCGAAAATATAAAGAAAGTCGGAATTGGGCCTCTTCTTCAATTTCAAGCCATAGGCCCAAAAAATGGCCCAATCTTCCCTACGACCCAGTCCATTTCGAACTGGGTCGACCCAGTCCATAACCCAAAAGACCCAAACCCCTTTGTCTTACATTTTACAACACAAAACAAAAGAAAAAAGAAGAAAAAACCCTAAAAACTAAGGAAAGCTATCCGCCCCCCTCCCCTTGTCTTCTTCTTCTCCATCTCCAAAATAGTGAGCTGCCATGGCTACCCAGCAGCCACCCCCCTTCGTCGAACACCACCCAAGCACCGTCCAAACACCACCAAACGACACAACCTCTTTCGCGACCCCAACCCCAATCACGCCGGAAAAACCCTCGACCAACGAAGGAGAAACCCCATCGTTGCGGCTTCCTTTCCTCCGACTAGCTGTTCCTGTTCCGAGCACGTCGAGCTGCTGCCATGGTCGACCAGCTGCTTCTGTTCCGAACACGTCAACTGCTGCCCGCGACGAGCTGCGACGAGCAGCCATGAGTGTTCAGCTGCGACGAGCTACGACGGGCAGCCATGAACGTTCAGCTGCGACGAGCTGCGACGAGCTGCCATGAGTGTTCAGCTGCGACGAGCTGCGACGGGCAGCCATGAGCGTTCAGCTGCGAGGAGCTGCGACGAGCAGCCATGAGCGTTCAGCTGCGGACTGCTGCTCCTTCCTCTCCATCTTCTTCGTTTATTCGTCGTTGTTTCGAATCGGTTAGTTGGTTTATGTTTCCAAATTTCGTCCATATTTTTTTGTTGTTCGTTGTTTTTCGGATTCAAAATCGATAAATGATTCAATGTTTGTTTTGTTTGTCCGTAGTTGAAATAATTTTAGTTTGTTCATATGTTTCGTTAAATTAATTTTCAGAATTTTAAAATGGAAGTTTAATTAGTTGTTTTCATGTTTATTTCATGTTTGTATTATTGTTTAAGTAAGTATTTGTTAGTTTGATGTTTGTTAGATTCAAATTGAAATTTAATCAACTATTTCTTCAATTTGTTTCATGTGTTTATGTATTGTTAGAAATTGTTAATATTGTTAAGTTCAAGTTTAAGTTCATAATTGTTTCTTCGTCGATCTTGTTATTTGTTTAAAGAATTTAGTTGTATTAAAGGAATATATTGTTTTAATCGTTTAATCCGTCATGTTTGTTGTCTTAAAATAGATTCATTCATGTTCATACTTTGTTTGGATGATCTTGAATCCGAATTTTGTATAGTTTGATTTCTTGTTTACCATTTATGATTATTGCTTGAATTGTTCTCATAATCTTGTTTTAAGTTTAATATAAGAATTGTTTGTTGTAATGTTGTTAGAGTTGATTTTTAAGTTCAATATGATTGAATTTAGAAATCTTCATATTTTGTTTGTTGTTGTTTGTTGAATCCGAAAATAGGATTGTTTGTTGCTAAAATATTGTTCAATCATAGTTGTTCTTTGTTGTTCAATTCGTGTTCATGTGACTTGTTGTTGAAATGTTGTTAAAATCGTGTTCATGTGATATTGTTGTTATGATGTTCATCCATGTTCATATTGATGTTTGAACATTGTTAGAAATTGATCATATTGTCTATATTTTGGTTAAGTTTGATTAATTGATGTGTTATAGCTGATGGGTAGTTTGGTAAATTTGTAGTACGTTCAGGGGTAGTTTGGTAATTTCAGTAAGGTCGGAGGGGGTAGTTTAGGAATTGTACATTTTGAAATTGTTTATTTGAAGCATGGGGGACAAAATGAAATGGGGTGGGTTGTGATATGATTATTTAATATAAAGGGGGGACAAGATTTAAATTAAAGGGGAATCTTGCATTATTTTAAATAAAGCATGGGGGACAAAATATAATGGGGTGGTGTGATATGTTTATTTAATGTAATGGGGATGAGTGGAAAGATAATGGGTTGGGTAGAGAAAAAGTATTGATTTTAATTAATTAAAAGGTTTATGGGATGTGTTATATATGTGAAGTCTTGAAGACAAATAAGAAGAAGAAGAATACAGATAGAGAGAAAAAAAACGGACAGAGAATAGAAGAGAGAAAAATTCCGAAAAATATTTAAGCTTTCAAAAATAAAAATAAAAGCTAAAAAATCTACTGCTTTCTTTCTTTGTTTGAAATTAGTATTAATGGTTGTTGTTTCATTTAAAGCTTAAAGCTTTTGTTTTTTGGGATTACTACTCCACCGGTTTGTTACTGGGTTGTTACTGTTGCTGGGCAGTTGTTGCTATTGTACTGTTATTATTGCTGCTGATTCTCATCATCATTTTCTTTTGCTTCCAATATCAGGTACATATCTGAAAATTCATGTCATGAAAAGCTTCAACATGGCAAGTAAATGAAGTTTGATTATAAGGATGTTTTCTACTCATTTAAATTTTATTAGTTTAAGTTTCAGTTTTGTTTTAGTTGGTTAATATAGTATTAAATCAATTGGTAGATTAGTTCTCTTTCTTAATAACAAATGGCTTAGTTATTTTAGGAACGCGATCAACTCATTTCTTTTAATATATGAAATAATGTCAATGATTTTTTACAAAATATAGAGTTAGTGTTTGCAAATATTCGCATAGGCAGAATATAAGAATTGGTTTATTTATCTCAAACCCAATCTTCGTAAGCAAAATTAACCAAACAATTATAACCTCGGACTAAAAACAAGTGGTGTAAAAGAAGGATGAGATTTATAGATTGTAACTTTTTAAGTCAAAAAATGTGTAAATAGCGTTTGCTCCAAATATAACAATGAAAATTCTTCAAAAAATATTACTTCATTTATTAAATCAATTGTTTTCCTAAGTTTTATACGCAATTCGCTTTTTGGGTAGATAAATATTGTATTTACCATAAAAATGGTAGTATTAATCACACGTTGTTTATTTTTATTTTATTTTTATTTTACTCTTTAAACTCATGGTTTTTGAGGAATATAATTCACACGTAAAAAATATAATTTGCGGTCAACACTTAATGAATTGTGAATTCTTTTCAAGGAATTTAGAGGCATCTCAAATAGTGATTTCTCATGACTCTTACATTTAAAATATATGGATGCAATAAACATTTGTAGAGAATTTATATTACTGTCAAGAATATTTGCATAATTAAGGATGCGTTCGCGTGACTTGATTATACTTCTAAAGGCGATTCGGATTATGCGTTCGCGCAACTTCGAGCAAATTTTTAATAAAAAGGGGTTCTTCGGAGATCATCAATATTAATTTCATATAACCCGAGATGTGCAGTTCACTATTTAATCATACAAGAGCGACAGACGTTCTTAATTTTATTTAAGCACAATTTCGAACTTAAGTCTATTTTTATAATAATAAAAAAAAATCGAAAATAATAATAATTATATTATCAATATCATTGTGTACACGTGCGCGTGACACAACTCCGCATGTTTTAAAAAATATAATTTATAACACGAATATACGTACGCGTGATTCGATTCAAAGAAGGGTCTTTAAATCTAAATAGAAGCGGTAACAATAAAATCATGCAATAAAAATGTATTTAACAAATCAAAATAATCAAGCCGAATATAACAGTTGAGCGACCGTGCTAGAACCACGGAACTCGGGAATGCCTAACACCTTCTCCCGGGTTAACAGAATTCCTTATCCGGATTTCTGGTGCACAGACTGTTAAATAGACAGAGTCATATTCTTTTCCTCGATTCGGGATTAAAATAGGTGACTTGGGACACCCTAAATCTCCCAAGTGGCGACTCTGAAATAAAGAAATAAATCCCGTTTCGACTGTCCTTTAATTGGAAAAAACTCCCTTGCACCCTCGCGGGCGCGGAAAAAGGAGGTGTGACAACTCTGGCGACTCTGCTGGGGACTTAACCCAGAACCACTGGTTCAGGGTTCAAGAATTCGAGCTTAAAATAATTGTTATAGTTGGCTTTATTTATTATCTGATTTTTTTACATGATATATGCCCAATGTGCTAAATGACACTTTTACCGCTTTAATATTATTTGAATTATGAATATATACAACTGCTACGAAACCCCCTTCTTTCTGAGTCTTCTAAATTTATGGTGCACACGTGCGCGTGGCCCACCTTTCTGTTAAAGTCATACCAAATAAGACGAAGTTGGGACAAGTAACTAGGCCGGGTAGACTTTCGTGCTCCCGGTACGTTGCCCCCGCTTCGGCTCAAACTGTCCGTTTGGGTAAGCCAGGGCTAGATCAATATGCCTCAGGTTTTTTCACTTAGAATAACTCAGCTTCATGCCGGATCCCTAGTAGGAGCGATTGTTTGCATCACGTGCATTTGACTTTGGAGACTCAACACAGGGGTTGGGTCTGTCTAGGACAGGTGTACCAAAAAAAAATGACCATCCTGATGTATCTTACGTGCTGCTACTTGCGCATTTATTTGATCCGGATTTGTGTGTTGACTGACTTTTGAATATCATGAATAATATTTTAAAATTGGAAAAAAGAAATAGCGGTTAGGGAATTGACTGTTTATTTTTGAAGAAAAAAAAAAAAACCAATGCCCAAATACTGTCAAAACTCTGCCAAAATTTTGAGAAAATGAAAAAAAAATGTTTTATTAGTTTGTTTTATTAAAACCAAAGAAAAAATAGAAAGAAAAAAAAATCGTTGTTCTATCTTATTTTTCAAAAAATAATAAAAAAAAAAAATATATATATATATATATATAAAGGAAAATAGTTTGTCTTCCCCTTGAAAATGACAATGAAAAAGAGTCTTACTTTTAAAATAGTTTTTTTTATTCGTTTCTGAAAAATTCAAAATAATAAAATAAAAAGAGTCGCGTTGAAAGTGGTTTTATTATTTGTTGCAAATATATATATATATATATAAAAATCCAAAAAGTTTTTCTTTATTTCCAAAAAATGTATATATATCTTTATTTGTTGCAAAAATATTTGTCCTGCCCAAAAAGTCTGGAAAAGTTTTTTTTAGACTCCCAATTTTCAAAACAAAAAAAAAATCCAAAAATATTTTCCATTATTGACTTCTTTAGAAAGTCTTTTTAACTATTAAAAAATATATATATATTATAAAATAAAACAAATTCGAAAATATTTTCCTTCTTCTTTAAAAATTGAAAAGAAAATTCAAAATTCAAGAAATATTTTTTTTAGAAAGCATTTCTTTTATTAAAGGTAAAATTCCAAAAAAAAAATATATATATATTTTCTTTATTCTCTAGAATAAGAGAAAACAAATGAAAATTCAAACAAAAAAAAATATCTTCATTTTACTTTTGAAATTCTTAAAGTTCGAATCAAAAGAAAAGGAATTCTTAGAAGTCTTTCTTTCAAAAAGAAAATCAATCAAAAATCCAAATAAAAATAATATATATATATATATATATATATATATATATATATATATATATATACTTCCTTTCTTCTTTTAAAGCAGTTCTTTTACAAATTCAAAAATAATAATAATTTAAAATTAGTTTACTTACTTTATTCATGACCTGCCCGAACTACGCCGGTTTGATTCTCACCGGATGTGAGATACGTAGGCAACCCTCATCGGGTCCAACCCCATTTTTTCTAAAATAGCCAAAAACCAATAATTAAATAAATAAAAAACATGTCAAAATTTTAATTTTTTCATAAATAAGTCGGGTAGTGTCCAGCCTCCACTTTTTGCTAAAACAAAATAGCCAAAAAAATATATGTCAAATTTTAGTTTTGTCATAAAGAAGTCGGGTGACGCTGTTTTATCAAGACATAGCCAAATGTTCCCGAAAGGGACGCCGGAAGGCTGACTTTGCATAAACAGCCACCTTTGGGTCATTTTTTAAAATTTGGTTCAGTTGACCCACACAGCCTTAAAAAATCTTCGTCCCCGAGGCGCTGAAGGGCCATGTTGCAACACCTGATTTTTATTGTAATTTGAAAGAAAAAACACAAAGAGTCAACGGTCAGGTGAATTTTTTTTAGTCAAAAATAAGCCGAGCTAGCTTCGACAGTGTCTTAAACCGTTCTTGGCAAAATAGCCTTAGAGTATCTTTCAGTTGTCGAAAGGCTATTTTCGTAAAAGAATGAACAAGTTTGTAAAGTGTCAAAATAATCCTCCCCGGCCTTAAAATTCATGTGAGATTTGGAAGGGGCCACATTTGCAAAAATAGCCATTTGGTTGCATTTGTCAAACGGGGAAAGGAAGCTGACCTTTTTGTTTCGAGGTTATAAATCTTTAATTAGAATATGTGGGTTGTTTGATTTTCGAGTTTGTAGGTCATCTTCAAACCTTTAAAACCCAGTTTATTTTAATATGAAAATTGAAAAAAAATGATTAATATTGTTTATGTTTTATTGGTCCGAACTACGCAAGGTCTGATTCATGCGGGGTCATGATACGTAGGCAATCTCCATAATATTCGACCACAACAAATAATGAAAAAATGAATGAAAAAAAATCGGAAAAAAAAAAAGAAAAAAAAAGATGTTGCTAGTAATAAGAATCGACTGAGTCCATTCTAACATGTTTTATTTTGAATTGTGAAGAAAGTTGAGTTGGTCGGTTTGTTCAAAGGGTTCAACAAGAGTCTACTGTGCCGGAAAAAAATAGAATACTGAAACAGCAAATGACCGGAGTGTGTCAAGCATGGGCCTGTGGGCAAGGACAGCCTCGTCATGAGTCACAATTTGAGACACAACAAGAGCAGTACCACTCTCCTAAGTACCACCCGTACTCGTTAGATCTTCCTTCAAAGATTGAAGAGCCTGCCCGAAAGATGGTACAAGAAGAATTAACCCAAAGGGTGAAAAACTTAGAACAATGGTTGAAAAACAGGCAAGGGTTGTCTGGCCAAAAGAGTGTTGCCTTCAAAGATCTATGTATGTTCCCCGATGTCCACTTTCCGCCTGGTTTCAAGACTCCCAAATTTGAAAAGTACGATGGACATGGAGATCCCATTGCCCACCTGAAAAGGTATTGCAATCAAATGAGAGGTGCGGGAAGAAATGAAGAATTGTTGATGGCTTATTTTGTGGAAAGCCTTACGGGAGTAGCTTCCGAATGGTTTATGGATCAAGACACGTCTCGCTGGTATGTCTGGGACGACATGGCACAAGCATTTGTCAAACAGTTCCAATACAGCATCGACATTGCCCCAGACCGCATTTCCCTTTCAAACCTGAAGAAGAAACCAAGTGAAAGTTTCAGGGAATATGCCATTAAATGGAGAGAGCAAGCAGCTCGAGTTAAGCCACCCATGGATGACCACGAGCTAATAACTGTCTTCCTTCAAGCGCAAGAGCCAGATTACTTTCAGAACATGATGTCCGCAGTTGGCAAATCCTTTTCAGAAGCAATCAAAATGGGAGAAATAATAGAGAATGGTCTTAAGACAGGAAAAATTATAAGTCAAGCAGTTTTTAAAGCTGCAACTCACGCTGTCCGGGTTGAGTCTGATAATTTTTGCGACACAAATGAGAAGATTGAAGAAATCATGATGACATCAGGGTCAAGAAGAGGTCCTAGGAGAACATCTCGAAGGTATGAGCAGCCTCCTAAAGTTATCTATGAATCCCCTGAGCAATATTATCCCCCTCAGAACCCACAACACTCTATTGTTCCACCTCAGTATGTTGCCCGGCCACCAAAAACGCCCCAGAAGGCGAGCACGAGCATCACAAAATCTCCAGAAGCCTCCACATAACTTTCAGGTGCCCTATAACCCACATCCAAGCCAGAAGTATAAAGGGGAACGAAGGTTGAAAGATAATTTTACACCAATAGGAGAGTCCTATGAAAGCTTATTTGAGAGGTTAAAGCATCACGACATGATTGCATCTATTCCTCCAAATCATCTGGACACACGTGCAAGAAGCTTTGACCCTTCTAAAAGGTGTGAATACCATTCCAATGCCCAGGGGCACAATGTTGAAAGTTGTCGGGATTTGAAAAAAGAAATAGAAAGGATGATCCAGGAAAATCTGATTGTAATCCAAGGTAATGACACCCAGAATATCGCGCAGAATCCTTTACCTGCACATCATGATGCACACTTTATGGGGAGGATGCCTGGTAACATGGGATTTTAGAGTCATCCCGGAAAGCCACTAACTGATGATAATGATATCGAAGTTGGAAATGGTCTGGACAATACTGCAAAGCTCAGTGGCTAAAGATGCCGACACTCCGTTCCTTGGTTAACAAGAGAGAAGCTTGTGGTGGCTTATTTTGTTGTCATTTCTGTTGTCCGGATTATTCTTAGGGTTGTAATCCGAATATTGTCTTGTGTCAAACCTTCTTATCTTTCCATTTTTGTCGTATCAGTTTGTTTAAGTCTCGTTGATGTTGTGTTAAGATTTTATTCTGGTTGTTTTGTTTGTTTTTCTAACCATTTCGCCGGAAGTCTAATACAAAAGCCGGTCTTTTATTATTTCCAGTCATCTTTTTATTTAGTCCTTTTGTCATTTTCGTTCAATGCCGATTCTAGGGACATGACATGCGCACACAGTTTGGGCCTAGTCTTTAAAGTTAATCATAAAACCCTGGAGAGGTGATCAAAGCATTTAAGGGAAATAAGAACGGTTTGAGATTATTTGAAGCCCGAGTCATGTGGAACTGGGGCAAGTAAAACTTAAAGAAAACCGTTAAATGCAAGATTCGCCAAATTGGCATGAGGGTCGTTCATGAGAATGAGAGTGTCGCCCAACGGTGCTTTAGAAATGACAAATGAAAAAGCAAGTGTTTAACATAATTGTCAAATCCAGCACCATCGGAAGAGACTATAAATCTATGTTCAATAGTGTTGTTTGCACTTGGCATGTTTTGAAGACTGGAATGACGAAGGCATTTTGTTCTGCTACCTAAACACTTTATCCTTCGTTACCCCTTTTGAGCCTTATTTATTTTCTTTCATACCCCTCGTTCGGAATCAATAGCAATGACTAGGAAATACGAGCCTGGAAGGTAAAGAAAAAATCAAAAAAAAAAACAACAACGAAAAAAGAAAAAGAAAAATGAAAAAAAAACAAAAGAAAGTCAAATGAAAAAGAGGAATTGGGAACTACGTTTGACCTGATTCCTCAAAGAGGATACGTAGGCGCTTCACGGCTCGGTCATAGGGTGCATAGTGTGCATAATGTGCATGGTATGCATGGTGTAATAAATTTTAAAAAAATATAATAATAAATAATCCCCAAGCAAGAAACTGGGGCAAGGGTTGCGCTTGTTATAAACAAATATTATTTCGAAGGTTGTAATTTTGAACCCCAAATTGATTTGTTTTTTAGCCTTTAATACCCTTTCTTTCTAAGCCTATCCAAAAAAACCCACATTACGGTCCAAAGAAAGACCTTCTGATCAGTCTGCAAAAGATGCCAAGTCAGACAAATGAGAGTCTTACCGGCGAACATAACATTCTGTTCCACAGCAGAAAGGACTCTAATCTCCAGCAGAGAGAGTCATACCGGCAACACTCCAAATCCCCAGCTGGAAAGTGATACAAATGAGAGAGTCTTATCGGTGAAAATCTTCACGGACACCATAAGGCGATGAAAGCTGAGAGAAAAACCAAAATGAGAGAGACTTGATGGTGAAAACCTTTTGGGCACTACAAGTCGAATAAGATTGGGAATCAGATGGAGGATAGTCAAGGGAAGATCTTGAAAGACGATTGACGACGGAGGATAGGCCACATATGCATGTCATGACCATTAGAGTCGGTGTCTGCGTTTGATAGGTTTTTATTTATAATTTCTTTTGTTAAAGAGTCATCTTTTTCCTTTGTCTTTTATTCTGTTCCTTTTTATCTTTCTCCTTTCATAGAAAATTCCCCAGTAGAGTCTGTTTGGTCAGAACCAGTGGGAAATGACTTCAAAATAAGCCATCAGCTTTCCAAGATAAGATCTGACTAATACATCCAAGTGATATAGTCAGCAAGGAACAAGCGTGAGGCTAGTATCAAAAATGATATCCCCAGCAAAAGGGAATTGACAAAAAGATCAACGAGTGTCAAGAGGGATATCCTTGCCAAAATAAGAGGTTATTAAAACCTCAAGGCCAAGGCCCGTGGACAAACAAGGAGAGCAATAAGCATGATTTGGGAAATTCATGCGAGACTAAAAGGTCGGGAAAATGCAAGTCTCCGAGCCATGCCACGAAAGAAGAGGGATATCCCCAGCAGAAAAGGATTATCCCCAGCAAATAATATCATCCCCCAGCAAGTTGTGGAACGCAGAGCAAGGAAGGAGAAAGGGAAAAGCCATCCGAGTGGAGTATCACAGCCAACTACCACGCTTTAAGCTAACAAATTTTTGATTTGAAACAGGTAAAGGAAATGGCATTGATGACGGAAAGGCATGCCATAAAAAATAAAAAATAAAAGAAGATTATCAAACTGGGGCAGAAAATTTTCTTTTCAATTAGAAAATTTTCTGGAAATTAGGTACCCATATGGGGAAGAATAAAGATAACACCAAGGAAGTGGTCTTTGAACCAGTGTTGCCCCAACATAATAAGTTTCAATGGAGGAAGTTATCCCCAGTAGACAGAATAAAGGGATGACGCTTGTGCTCAGAAAAGCAAAAAGTCATTATCATCCCCAGCAGCTTCCACAAGAATGAAGCATCGATTTGAAGGGATAAAATTCCCCAGCAGCGTTATCCTCAACAACGTTATCCCAAGAAGATAACACTTTTATCCCCAGCAGTGTTGAAAAAAAAAAGAAAAAAAAACAACAAATTTGAAGGAGGGGAAGAAAGGAGACTCCCACAGTGGTATTATCCCCAGCAAGCAAGAACAAAGCAGCGCAAAGGAAGGAGAAAAGAAAAGAAGAAATTACGAAGGTAAGTTTCTCAAATCATTGATCTTTACTACATTTTTCTCCTAGGATAAAAAGTCCTAGTCTGATGAATTTACCTCCCGATACAATCTTGGTCCGATGAAATTTTTCTCCCAAGATAAGATATCAAATCTTAGTCGGATGAATCTTTCTCCTAAGATCACAACAAAATGGACCTAGTCTGACGATTTATCTCCTAGAGTCAAAATCTTGGTCTGATGAAATTGTTCTCCCAAGATAAAATCTTAGTCGGATGAATCTTTCTCCTAAGATCACAACAAAATGGACCTAGTCTGACGATTTATCTCCTAGAGTCAAAATCTTGGTCTGATGAAATTGTTCTCCCAAGATAAAATCTTAGTCGGATGAATCTTTCTCCTAAGATCACAACAAATGGACCTAGTCTGACGATTTATCTCCTAGAGTCAAAATCTTGGTCTGATGAAATTGTTCTCCCAAGATAAAATCTTAGTCGGATGAATCTTTCTCCTAAGATCACAACAAATGGACCTAGTCTGACGATTTATCTCCTAGAGTCAAAATCTTGGTCTGATGAAATTGTTCTCCCAAGATAAAATCTTAGTCGGATGAATCTTTCTCCTAAGATCACAACAAATGGACCTAGTCTGACGATTTATCTCCTAGAGTCAAAATCTTGGTCTGATGAAATTTTTCTCCCAAGATAAAATCTTAGTCAGATGAATCTTTCTCCTAAGATAAGATATCAAATCCTAGTCTGATGAATTTTCTCCTAGGATAATAAAAAAAATGAAAAAATTGAAGAAGAAGTCAGGCGTCCACCTAGAGAATGAGGATGAAAAAAAAAATTGGTTGAAGTCAGGAGCCCGCCTGAAGAGAGGAATGGCGATTATTTTCAAAGTTGTTGTTGAAGTCAGGAGCCCGCCTGAAGAGAGGAAAGGCGTTTTTAAAAGTTGTTGAAATCTTGCCAACCTAAAGAAAGGAATGGCGATGTATTGGTTGAAGTCAGGAGCCCGCCTGAAGAGAGGAATGGCGATTATTTTCAAAGTTGTTGTTGAAGTCAGGAGCCCGCCTGAAGAGAGGAAAGGCGTTTTTAAAAGTTGTTGAAATCTTGCCAACCTAAAGAAAGGAATGGCGATGTATGGTTTGAAGTCAGGAGCCCGCCTGAAGAGAGGAATGGCGATTATTTTCAAAGTTGTTGTCAGGAGCCCGCCTGAAGAGAGGAAAGGCATTTTAAAAGAGTTGTCGAAATCTTGCCAACCTAAAGAAAGGAATGGCGATGTATGGTTTGAAGTCAGGAGCCCGCCTGAAGAGAGGAATGGCGATTATTTTCAAAGTTGTTGTCAGGAGCCCGCCTGAAGAGAGGAAAGGCGTTGTCAAAAGTTGTTGAAATCTTGCCAACCTAAAGAAAGGAATGGCGATGTATGATTTGAAGTCAGGAGCCCGCCTGAAGAGAGGAATGGCGATTATTTTCAAAGTTGTTGTCAGGAGCCCTCCTGAAGAGAGGAAAGGCGTTTTAAAAGAGTTGTTGAAATCTTGCCAACCTAAAGAAAGGAATGGCGATGTATGGTTTGAAGTCAGGAGCCCGCCTGAAGAGAGGAATGGCGATTATTTTCAAAGTTGTTGTCAGGAGCCCGCCTGAAGAGAGGAAAGGCGTTTTCAAAAGTTGTTGAAATCTTGCCAACCTAAAGAAAGGAATGGCGATGTATGGTTTGAAGTCAGGAGCCCGCCTGAAGAGAGGAATGGCGATTATTTTCAAAGTTGTTGTCAGGAGCCCGCCTGAAGAGAGGAAAGGCGTTTTAAAAGAGTTGTCGAAATCTTGCCAACCTAAAGAAAGGAATGGCGATGTATGGTTTGAAGTCAGGAGCCCGCCTGAAGAGAGGAATGGCGATTATTTTCAAAGTTGTTGTCAGGAGCCCGCCTGAAGAGAGGAAAGGCGTTGTCAAAAGTTGTTGAAATCTTGCCAACATAAAGAAAGGAATGGCGATGTATGATTTGAAGTCAGGAGCCCGCCTGAAGAGAGGAAAGGCGTTTTTAAAAGTTGTTGAAATCTTGCCAACCTAAAGAAAGGAATGGCGATGTATGGTTTGAAGTCAGGAGCCCGCCTGAAGAGAGGAATGGCGATTATTTTCAAAGTTGTTGTTGAAGTCAGGAGCCCGCCTGAAGAGAGGAAAGGCATTTTTAAAAGTTGTTGAAATCTTGCCAACCTAAAGAAAGGAATACATTTCAGTCTTTAATTTTCAAGCATTGAACTTGGGAGCCCGCCCAGATAACAGAGGCATACATTTCAAGTCTTTAATTTTCAAGTATTGAAGTTGGGAGCCCGCCCAGATAACAGAGGCATACATTTCAAGATCAAGTCAGAGGACAATAAAACAGAGGGTTACAATAGGAATCCCCAGCAGGAAACAATAAAATTCCCCGGCACCGGGAAACAGAAGGTTGCAACAAGAGGTCACAGCACAAACTCAAGTGCATGTGTCAAAAAGAAGAAACGCACCGGAAAAAATGCAAGTAGACAAGAAAGCAAGGCAACAAGAAAAATTGCAGTATAGCTTAGCTTCTTGTTTTCTTTTAAGCACGGTGTAACAAGGAGATCAGTAAGCAGTAGTAATAACATGCAACAACAGTAACATTGCAGTCCAACGGTAGTCCCAACTACCAAAATTTTCCGAACTACATTGACCTGATTCCTGTTTAGCCCAGGATATGTAGGAAACCTTTGAAGCAAAGGTTCGGTCAAATCTTTTTCAAAAAAATGCTTCAACGGAGTACTCGGATGGGCAAAAATCGCTCGCTTTATCTTTGCACGAAAACCCTTCGTGTCTTCGGGCAAAGAGGGGCAGCTGTAAGCACGTGATTTTTGCCCAATATGAGAATTACTCCCAAAAAATTCAAAAATAAAATGATTTTTTCTTGATGTGCAATTTTGAGTGTTTTTGTGATATTTTTGGATAATTATTTGTATTTGTCTGTGTTTTCTTATTTGTTAAATTAATAAAAAATACAAAAATACGTCGCATTTTGCATGTAGGATTTAATTCTACAATTGTTAGTAATTAAATTTGTTTATAAAAAATGAAAATTACAAAAATAGGCATCGTTTGCATTTTTAGCATTTAATGTCCAAATATACAATTTTATGCTTAATTAACACTTAATTGTGCGTTAATTGTTATTGGAAGTTAATTTGTGCTTTTATAACTTAATTTAGTTCTTAATAATAGTTTAAGTATTTTTATAATTTAGTTTTAGAAAAATAAAAGAAGAAAAAGAGCGAAAATATAAAGAAAGTCGGAATTGGGCCTCTTCTTCAATTTCAAGCCATAGGCCCAAAAAATGGCCCAATCTTCCCTACGACCCAGTCCATTTCGAACTGGGTCGACCCAGTCCATAACCCAAAAGACCCAAACCCCTTTGTCTTACATTTTACAACACAAAACAAAAGAAAAAAGAAGAAAAAACCCTAAAAACTAAGGAAAGCTATCCGCCCCCCTCCCCTTGTCTTCTTCTTCTCCATCTCCAAAATAGTGAGCTGCCATGGCTACCCAGCAGCCACCCCCCTTCGTCGAACACCACCCAAGCACCGTCCAAACACCACCAAACGACACAACCTCTTTCGCGACCCCAACCCCAATCACGCCGGAAAAACCCTCGACCAACGAAGGAGAAACCCCATCGTTGCGGCTTCCTTTCCTCCGACTAGCTGTTCCTGTTCCGAGCACGTCGAGATGCTGCCATGGTCGACCAGCTGCTCCTGTTCCGAACACGTCAACTGCTGCCCGCGACGAGCTGCGACGAGCAGCCATGAGTGTTCAGCTGCGACGAGCTACGACGGGCAGCCATGAACGTTCAGCTGCGACGAGCTGCGACGAGCAGCCATGAGTGTTCAGCTGCGACGAGCTGCGACGGGCAGCCATGAGCGTTCAGCTGCGAGGAGCTGCGACGAGCAGCCATGAGCGTTCAGCTGCGGACTGCTGCTCCTTCCTCTCCATCTTCTTCGTTTATTCGTCGTTGTTTCGAATCGGTTAGTTGGTTTATGTTTCCAAATTTCCGTCCATATTTTTTTGTTGTTCGTTGTTTTTCGGATTCAAAATCGATAAATGATTCATGTCTATGGTTAGATATTTGATTTTTTGGTTTTGTTCATGTTCATGTTGATTGTTAAATTAATTTTCAGATTTTAAAATGGAAGTTTAATTAGTTGTTTTCATGTTTATTTCATGTTTGTATTATTGTTTAAGTAAGTATTTGTTAGTTTGATGTTTGTTAGATTCAAATTGAAATTTAATCAACTATTTCTTCAATTTGTTTCATGTGTTTATGTATTGTTAGAAATTGTTAATATTGTTAAGTTCAAGTTTAAGTTCATAATTGTTTCTTCGTCGATCTTGTTATTTGTTTAAAGAATTTAGTTGTATTAAAGGAATATATTGTTTTAATCGTTTAATCCGTCATGTTTGTTGTCTTAAAATAGATTCATTCATGTTCATACTTTGTTTGGATGATCTTGAATCCGAATTTTGTATAGTTTGATTTCTTGTTTACCATTTATGATTATTGCTTGAATTGTTCTCATAATCTTGTTTTAAGTTTAATATAAGAATTGTTTGTTGTAATGTTGTTAGAGTTGATTTTTAAGTTCAATATGATTGAATTTAGAAATCTTCATATTTTGTTTGTTGTTGTTTGTTGAATCCGAAAATAGGATTGTTTGTTGCTAAAATATTGTTCAATCATAGTTGTTCTTTGTTGTTCAATTCGTGTTCATGTGACTTGTTGTTGAAATGTTGTTAAAATCGTGTTCATGTGATATTGTTGTTATGATGTTCATCCATGTTCATATTGTTGTTTGAACATTGTTAGAAATTGATCATATTGTCTATATTTTGGTTAAGTTTGATTAATTGATGTGTTATAGCTGATGGGTAGTTTGGTAAATTTGTAGTACGTTCAGGGGTAGTTTGGTAATTTCAGTAAGGTCGGAGGGGGTAGTTTAGGAATTGTACATTTTGAAATTGTTTATTTGAAGCATGGGGGACAAAATGAAATGGGGTGGGTTGTGATATGATTATTTAATATAAAGGGGGGACAAGATTTAAATTAAAGGGGAATCTTGCATTATTTTAAATAAAGCATGGGGGACAAAATATAATGGGGTGGTGTGATATGTTTATTTAATGTAATGGGGATGAGTGGAAAGATAATGGGTTGGGTAGAGAAAAAGTATTGATTTTAATTAATTAAAAGGTTTATGGGATGTGTTATATATGTGAAGTCTTGAAGACAAATAAGAAGAAGAAGAATACAGATAGAGAGAAAAAAAACGGACAGAGAATAGAAGAGAGAAAAATTCCGAAAAATATTTAAGCTTTCAAAAATAAAAATAAAAGCTAAAAAATCTACTGCTTTCTTTCTTTGTTTGAAATTAGTATTAATGGTTGTTGTTTCATTTAAAGCTTAAAGCTTTTGTTTTTTGGGATTACTACTCCACCGGTCTGTTACTGGGTTGTTACTGTTGCTGGGCAGTTGTTGCTATTGTACTGTTATTATTGCTGCTGATTCTCATCATCATTTTCTTTTGCTTCCAATATCAGGTACATATCTGAAAATTCATGTCATGAAAAGCTTCAACATGGCAAGTAAATGAAGTTTGATTATAAGGATGTTTTCTACTCATTTAAATTTTATTAGTTTAAGTTTCAGTTTTGTTTTAGTTGGTTAATATAGTATTAAATCAATTGGTAGATTAGTTCTCTTTCTTAATAACAAATGGCTTAGTTATTTTAGGAACGCGATCAACTCATTTCTTTTAATATATGAAATAATGTCAATGATTTTTTACAAAATATAGAGTTAGTGTTTGCAAATATTCGCATAGGCAGAATATAAGAATTGGTTTATTTATCTCAAACCCAATCTTCGTAAGCAAAATTAACCAAACAATTATAACCTCGGACTAAAAACAAGTGGTGTAAAAGAAGGATGAGATTTATAGATTGTAACTTTTTAAGTCAAAAAATGTGTAAATAGCGTTTGCTCCAAATATAACAATGAAAATTCTTCAAAAAATATTACTTCATTTATTAAATCAATTGTTTTCCTAAGTTTTATACGCAATTCGCTTTTTGGGTAGATAAATATTGTATTTACCATAAAAATGGTAGTATTAATCACACGTTGTTTATTTTTATTTTATTTTTATTTTACTCTTTAAACTCATGGTTTTTGAGGAATATAATTCACACGTAAAAAATATAATTTGCGGTCAACACTTAATGAATTGTGAATTCTTTTCAAGGAATTTAGAGGCATCTCAAATAGTGATTTCTCATGACTCTTACATTTAAAATATATGGATGCAATAAACATTTGTAGAGAATTTATATTACTGTCAAGAATATTTGCATAATTAAGGATGCGTTCGCGTGACTTGATTATACTTCTAAAGGCGATTCGGATTATGCGTTCGCGCAACTTCGAGCAAATTTTTAATAAAAAGGGGTTCTTCGGAGATCATCAATATTAATTTCATATAACCCGAGATGTGCAGTTCACTATTTAATCATACAAGAGCGACAGACGTTCTTAATTTTATTTAAGCACAATTTCGAACTTAAGTCTATTTTTATAATAATAAAAAAAAATCGAAAATAATAATAATTATATTATCAATATCATTGTGTACACGTGCGCGTGACACAACTCCGCATGTTTTAAAAAATATAATTTATAACACGAATATACGTACGCGTGATTCGATTCAAAGAAGGGTCTTTAAATCTAAATAGAAGCGGTAACAATAAAATCATGCAATAAAAATGTATTTAACAAATCAAAATAATCAAGCCGAATATAACAGTTGAGCGACCGTGCTAGAACCACGGAACTCGGGAATGCCTAACACCTTCTCCCGGGTTAACAGAATTCCTTATCCGGATTTCTGGTGCACAGACTGTTAAATAGACAGAGTCATATTCTTTTCCTCGATTCGGGATTAAAATAGGTGACTTGGGACACCCTAAATCTCCCAAGTGGCGACTCTGAAATAAAGAAATAAATCCCGTTTCGACTGTCCTTTATTTGGAAAAAACTCCTTTGCACCCTCGCGGGCGCGGAAAAAGGAGGTGTGACATACTTTAACTCATTTTCTTCCACTTCTAACCTCACTCGTTAATTTCTAGCCTTAATCTTTGTTCTTTCATGTTAGAAAACTATGGATTTGGGAAGAATTGGCGGTTTTGCAAATTCAGAATTTAAATCTCAATTTGGGGTTGAATTTCGAAACTAATTACATAATCGGGCTCGCGGGTGAATGGGTAAATGAGTTTTGATCTGAATCTCGAGTTTTGACTAAGCGGGCTCATGGTTGACGTTTTTTGACTTTTTGGGAAAAGTGTAAAAATTCTAACTTTATGTATTCTAATTTATTCCCTTGGAATTATTTGATGTTATCGAGTAGATTGTGGTTAGATACAATTGGTTATGAGATGGATTCTAGAGGAAAAGCCGCAGTAGAGCTCTGAGTTGACTGCGGAGTGAGGTAAGTATCCTGGTTAACCTTGACTTGAGGGATTATGACTTATTTGCCTATTTGATATGTGTTTATATGTGTGGATACAACACATATGTGAGGTGACGAGTCGTTGTTTTTGGGTTAAAGCATACGTGTGGGACTTGTTTCCTTATAATTTATCACCTTCTTTAATTATGACATCCATGCATAGATTAGTTTATTACTTACTTGATCGTTCTTTCCGCATTTATGAACTAATTGTGATGGTTGAGAATTTTTGGAAGTTTATGTTTGGGATCTTGGAACCATTATTGATGTAAGGCTTATTCTTGCTTGTTCTATCTCCCAAATTTTTTTATATTCATTACTACATGGTAAGGGAGAGTGTTAAAGAACGAAGGGTGATGTCGTGCCATTTATTGCTTTTTTTATTGATTAATACATAGTGACGAAGAGAGTAAAAGCACGAAGGGTGATGTAGTGTCGTTTATTGAATCGTTTATTGATTAATACATAGTGACGAAGAGAGTAAAAGCACGAAGGTTGATGTCGTGCCATATTTATTGTTTCATGGAGAGGTTAAAAGAACGAAGGGTGATGTCGTGCCGTATTTATCGTTTCATGGAGAGGTTGAGCGTAAAAGCACAACGGGTGATGTTGTACCACTATTAGTGTTTCATGGTGAGGTTGAGAGTAAAAGTATGATGGATGATGTCGTGCCATTTTCATTCATTATGTTTATCCATTTTCATTGTGATGGTTTATTTGACTGTCTCATATTGTCATTCCTGTAATAGCTATCATATCTTGTTCCCATTTCGCATGTCCCCTCCTAATTGTACGAATTTAATCTCTATTTGTTGTTATGTTGCACATATATCTTCATTTGTACAAGTTTAATTACGCGAGTGTCGCGGCATAGCCTCGTCACTACCTCATCGAGGTTAGGATTGGCACTCACGGAGTACATTGGGTCGGTTGTACTCATACTACACTCTGCACTTCTTGTGCAGATTTTGGTACTGGTCTCAGCTGTACATGAGGCGCATCAGCTCGGATTATCACATTTGGAGACTAGAGATAGATCTGCTGGTGTCCGCAAACCTTGAAGTCCCCTTCCTTTTTCCTCATTTACTATTCATTTCATTTGAAACAGTTGTATTCATTTCACTCTATTTGTAGAATTTTTAGTAGCTCGTGCACTTGTGACTCCCAGTCAGGGATTGTACTTAGAGACTTTTTGTTATTTTACCTTTTCACATATCATTTCAGTTTTTTTCAGTTTAAATGGGTTTTAATTTCTTGAAATTTTTAAAACAACATATGATTTACGCTAACGACGGCTTGCCTAGCGAGTGAAATTAGGTGTCATTACGATCCCGAAGGTGGGAATTCCGGATCATGGCAAGTTGGTATCAGAGCACTAGGTTTCCTAGGTCTCACGAGTCACGAGCAAGCTTAGTAGAGTATTGAGGATCGGTATGGATATGTGTGTACTTACCTTCTAGAGGCTATGGAATTTAGGAACAGTTTCACTTTTATTTTTCTCTGTCGTGCGATTTTATTCTACCATTGATGATTGAACTCTTCTATTTTTGTTCTCTCATAGATGGCAAGAAGACGTAGTGTATTTACAATTTGACATCACCGAGATCCCCCGGTGGAAGCTCCTACAAGGGGCAAAGGTCGAGGCTGAGGTCGCGGTAGAGGCAGAGCTCAGCCTAGAGCTAGAGCAACAGCACTAGCAGTGGAGCCTCAGGTAGATTTTGATGAGGAGGTTCCAGCTCAGAATGTACTTGTGTGGCCAGCTTAGGTCCCGGAGGGATTTATCGCCACTCAAGTGCTTCAAGATGCTCTAGTCCATTTGGTAGGCCTTATGGAGAGTGTGGCCCAGGCCGGTATATTTCTAGTGGCACCAGCCATATCTCAAGCTACGGGAGGAGCACAGACTCCTGCTACTCACACTCCGGAGCAGATGGCTCCCCAGTATCACACTCTAGCAACCCTGCCAGCTGGGGTAGTTTAGCCCGTTGTTACGACATATGTCGGTGATAGGATCGCCATGTCTTCTGAAGATTTATTGAGATTGGACAAGTTTACAAAGCTCTTTCCAGTTCACTTCGGTGGTGCACCTTCCGAGGAACCTCATGACTATCTTGACCGTTGCCATAAGGTGTTGCAGAACATGGGTATACTTGAGACTAATAGGGTTGATTTTACTCTGTTTCAGATGATGGTTCCGCCAAGAGGTGGTGGAGAGATTATATGTTGACTAGACCAGCTGGGTTGCCTGCAATTACTTGGGATCAGTTCTCACAGCCATTTCTAGAGAAGCTCCCCCCTTTCACATTGAGAGGGCATTACCACAACAGTTTGAGCGTCTCCAGCAAGACAGTATGACTGTTACTCAGTACGAGACCTGTTTTGTGAATCTAGCTCGTCCTGCCCTTATCTTGCTTCTTACTGAGAGGGAGAGGGTGAGGATATTTATTGATGTACTTAGTTACACTATCAGGCTACAGATGGCCAAGGAGATCAGGGGTGATATTTCCTTTTAGACGGCTACAAATGTTGCTAGGCGGATCGAGATAGTTCTTGCTCAAGAGAGGGGGCAGGGGTCTGATAAGAGGACTCGTCATTTCGGTGGGTTCAGTGGTGCCTCATCTAGAGGCAGGGGTACTTTTGGGAGGCCATCCTCCCAAGCCATTTCAGTCAGCGCTCCAGGCATCACATAGTGCATTAGGGAGTCGCGGCCCTTATGTGTCTCATCCCGACTAGCTAGCCTACAGTGCACCACTAGCTCTCATTAGTTCACCTCCACTTTAGAGTTTTTAGGGTGGTTACTCAGGTCGGCAGGGTCAGTTCTAGGGTCAGCAGTCACAGCAACCGAGGGCATGTTATACTTATGGTGATCCGAGGCACATTGCTAGATTTTGCCCACGGGTATCGAGTAGCACACAATAATAGGTTTCTCGTGCCATGGTTCCGGTACCGGTTGCTTCACCGCCCACTCACCCAACTAGAGGTAGAGATCAGGCTGCTAGAGGTAGTGGTCAGGCCATTAGAGGTGGAGGCCATCCAATTAGAGGCCGTCCCAGAGACGTGGTTCAGAATGGTAGGGCCCAGCCCTGATGTTATGCTTTCCTAGCTAGATGTGAGGTTGAGTCATCTAAAGCTATTATCACAGGTAATGTTCTAGTTTGTCATAGAGATGCTTCAGTTCTATTTGATCTGGGCTCTACTTATTCATGCATGTCATCCTATTTTGCTTCATATCTGGTCGTGCCTCGTGATTCTTTGATTTTTCCTATGTATGTGTCCACACATGTGGGAGATTCTATTGTAGTAGATCGTGTCTATCACTCGTGTGTGGTTACTATTTGTAGTGTTGAGACTAGCGTAGATCTCGTACTTCTTGATATGGTAGATTTTGATGTCATCTTGGGTATGGATTGGTTGTCACCTTATCATGCTATATTGGATTGGCACAGCCAAGACGGTGACCTTAGCCTTACTGCGATTGCCTCAATTAGAGTGGAGGGAGACTCTTGGCCATTCTACCAGCATAGCTATCTCTTATGTGAAGGCTCGACATATGATCGAGAAGGGGTGTCTAGATTATTTGGCTTATATTCGCGATTCTAGTACGAAGGTTCCTTCCATAGATTCAGTACCAGTTGTTTGTGAGTTCCCAGAGGTGTTTCCTGCAGATCTGTCAGGGATGCCACCGACCGAGATATTGACATCTGTATTGATTTGGCTCCGAGCATTCAGCCCTTTTCTATTGCACCATACAGTATGTCCCCGCCATAGTTGAAAGAATTGAAGAAGCAGTTGCAAGATTTTCTTGACAAGGGCTTTATTAGACCTACTGTCTCGCCCTAGGGTGCGCCCGTGTTATTCGTGAAGAATAAATATAGATTGATAAGAATGTGCATAAATTATCGGCAATTGAATAAAGTCACCATCAAGAATAAGTATCCATTGCCGATAATTGATGACTTATTTGATCAGCTTTAGGTACCAAGGTATTTTCGAAGATTGATTTGAGGTCTGGCTACCATCAGTTGAAGATTGGGGCATCTGATGTCCCTAAGATAGCTTTTCGGCCTCGGTATGGGCATTATGAGTTTCTAGTGATGTCATTTGGGTTGACAAATGCCCCCGTAGCATTTATGGACCGGGTGTTCAAGGCCTACTTGGATTCCTTTGTGATTATATTTATTGATGGTATCTTGATCTACTCCCACAGTCGATAGGAGCACGAGCAACATCTTTTGGATTGTACTTCAGACTCTGAGAGATAGGCAATTATATGCCAAGTTTTCAAAGTGTGAGTTTTGCTTAGACTCAGTCACTTTCTTGGGGCATGTCGTATCGGTGGAGGGCATAAAGGTGGATCCTAAGAAGATTAAGGCAGTTCAGATCTGGCCTAGACCCACTTCAGCAACAGAGATCCGGAGTTTTCCGGGTTTGGCGGGTTATTACTGCCGGTTTTTCATCTATAGAAGCCCCATTGACCAGATTAATCCAGAAGGGTGCCCCATTCAGATGGTCAGACGAGTGTGAGTTGAGCTTTCAAAAGCTCAAGATTGCATTGACTACGGCGCCAGTGTTGGTGTTGCCCACAGGTTTAGGATCTTACACAGTGTATTATGATGCTTCATATTAGGTTCGGTGCAGTATTGATGCAGGATGTTTTCAGGGTGATCACAAATATGTCTTGGCAGTTGAAGGTTCATGAGAAGCATTACCCTATTCATGACTTAGAGTTGGCAACCATTGTTCATGCGCTGAAGATTTGGGGGAACTATATTTACTGCGTGTAATGCGAGGTATTCATGGATCATCGGAGTCTGCATTATTTGTTCAAGCAAAAGGATCTCAACTTGAGGCAGAGGAGGTGGTTGGAGCTCTTTAAAGACTATGATATCACCCTTTTTTATCACCCCGGGAAGGCCAATGTGGTGGCTGATGCGTTAAGTAGAAAGGCAGTGAGTATGGGCAGCCTTGCGTACATTCCAGTTGGTGAGAGACCACTTGCATCAAATGTCCAGGCTTTGGCCAATCAGTTCATGAGGTTAGACGTTCCAGAGCCCAGTTGTGTTCTAAATTGTACAGTCGTTCGGTCTTCTTTGTATGAGTGTATCAGAGAGCAGCAGTATGATGACCCTCATTTGCTTGTCCTTAGGGACACAGTGTGGCATGATGCTGCCAAACAGGTTACTATTGGAGATGATGGGGTTTTGAGGATGTAGGGTCGTATCTATGCGCCTAATGTGGATGGGCTTCGTGAATTGATTCTTGAGGATGCCCACAGTTCCTGGTATTCTATTCATTCAGGTGCTGCCAAAATATATAAGGACTTGTGGAAACATTATTGATGGAGAATGATGAAGAAGGATATAGTTGCATATGTAGCTCGGTGTCTAAATTATCAGCAAGTAAAGTACGAGCATCAGAGACCTGGTGGTTTACTTCAGAAGTTAGAGATTCCTTAGTGGAAGTGGGAGCGGATCACTATGGATTTTGTTATTGGACTCCCATAGACTCAGAGGAAGTTCGACGCAGTATTGATCATTGTGGACATGCTGACCAAGTCAGCACATTTCATTCATGCGATAGTTACCTATTCTTCAAAATGGTTGGCTGATATCTACATTTGCGAGATCATCCGTCTTCATGGTGTACCCATGTCTATCAATTCTAATCGAGGCACGCAATTCACCTTGCATTTCTAGAGGGCAGTACAGCGTGAGTTGGGCATGCAGGTTGAGTTGAGCACAACATTTCATCCTCAAACGAAAGGACCGTCGCACTATTCAGATATCGGAGGACATGCTTCGCGCTTGTATTATGGATTTTGGGGGGGTTTGTGACCAGTTCTTGCCACTTGTGGAGTTTGCCTACAGCAACATCTAACAATCGAGCATTCAGATGGCTCCCTTTGAGGCATTATATGGGAGGCAGTGTCATTCGCCAGTTAGATGGTTCGAGCGCCGGGGGAGGCTCGGTTGTTGGGTACAGATTTAGTTCATGATGCCTTGGATAAGGTCAAGATTATTTAAGATTGACTTCGCACAGCTCATTCTAGAAGAAGAGTTATGCTGACCATAGAGTTCCTAATGTCGCATTCATGGTTTGATAGAGAGAGTATTGCTCCGGGTTTCACCCATGAAGGGTGTGATGAGGTTCGAAAAGAAGGGCCAGTTGAGCCCTAGGTATATCAGACCCTTTCAGATTCTTAAGAGAGTGGGTGAGGTGGCCTACAGGCTCACACTGCCACCTAGTTTATCAACAGTCCATCCGGTGTTCCATGCGTCTATGCTCCGGAAGTATCACGGTGATCCGTCCTATGTGTTAGATTTAAGCTCAGTCCAGTTGGACAAGGTTTTGACCTATAAGGAGGAGCCGGTGTCTATTCTAGCTCGGCAGATCCGACAGTTGAGGTCAAAGAGTTATCCTACAGTTTGAGTGCACTGGAGAGACCAGTCGATCGAGGCAACCACTTGGGAGTCTGAGTCGGACATGAGGAGTAGATATCCACACCTTTTCACTAGTCCAGGTACTTTTCTATGTCCGTTCGAGGATAAATATTTGTTTTAGAGGTGGAGAATGTGATGACCTGATAGGTCATCTAGAGTTTTAACCCTTAATTTTGTATTTCAAAACCTCAAATAGCTCTTTTTAACATTCTTTGATTTGCGTGCGCAGTCCGTGTCTTTTTTCGGAAGGTATTTATGTGAAAAATTGATTAAACTGTGAAATAGTGCCTTAAAACTCATTTGAGTTGACTTCGGTCAATGTTTTGAGCAAACAGGCCCTGATCTACATTTTGACGGTCTCGGTGGGTCCCTATCATGATTTGGGACTTAGGTGTATGCCCGGAATCGAATTCGGAGGTCTCTAGCTTGATTTATCGCAATTTGTTGAAAATTTAAAGTTTAAAGATTTAAAGAAATTTCAAGTTTGACCGATGTTTGACTTTGTTTCTATCGGGTCCGAATTTTTTTTTTTGAAACTTTGTATAGGTCCGTTTCAGCATTTACGACTTGTCTGCAAAATTTGGTGCACAACGGAGTTGAATTGCCGTGATTCGGATGTCTAGCTGTTAAAATGAAAGTTCTTAAGTTTTATTGAAAATTTCATTCATTTTGGTGTCTGATTCGTAGTTCTAGATGTTATTTTGGTGTTTTGATCACGCGAACGAGTTCATCTTATGTTTTTAAACTTGTATGCATATTTTTTAGAGCCCCGAGCGCTCAGGTGAGTTTCGGATAGGCTACGGATGATTTGAACTTAGAAAAATTCTGGTTTCTTGAGTTTTTGTTGCATCTTGTGTCATGTGCTTCGTGATCGCGAGAAAGGCTTTCATTCATCAAGAATGTGAGACTTTGGTTGCGAACGCGGAGTAGTGGGGAGTCTGCTCTTCGCGAACGCGACCACTCAACCGTGAAGGCATAGTGTTAGATAGGCAGGGGCTGGGGAAATGGACTTACTTTACGCGAACGCGAGCCCAAGCTCATGAATGCGAAGGATAGGGGGCTAAGCCTACGCGAACGCATAGAGTAATTCGCGATCCTGTATGCCAACTGGGCAGTGCCCTTTGCAAACGCGTCAGGCGTCTCGCGAACGCAATAAACACTTGACGCCCAGTCATTTAAATATTTCAAAAATGGGATTTCACTCATTTTTCACCATCTTTCCATTAGAACTCGGCCTAGAGGCGATTTTGAAGAGAAAAGTCATTACCAATTCATAGGTTAGTATACTTTAACTCATTTTCTTTCATTTCTAACATCATCCATTAATTTCTAACCTTAATCTTTGTTCTGCCATGGTAGAAAACTAAGAAATTGGGAAGAATTAGGGTTTTTCAAATTGGGGATATAGACCTCAATTTAGGGTCGGATTTCGAAACTGATTATATAATCGGGCTCAGAGGTGAATGGATAAATAAATTTTTGTCTGAATCTCGGGTTTTGACCAAGCGGACCGGGGATTGACTCTTTTTGATTTTTTGGGAAAAGTATAAAATCCTAACTTTATATACTATAATTGATTCCCTTGGCATTATTTTACGTTATCGAGTCGTTTGTGGTTAGATACGATTAGTTCTGAGGTGGATTCTAGAGGAAAGGCCCTAGTAGAGCTCTGAGTTGATTGCAGAGTGAGGTAAGTGTCATGGTTAACCTTGACTTGAGGGATTAGGACTTGTTTGCCTATTTTCTACGTGTTTAAATGTGTGGGTACAAGGTATATGTGAGGTGACGAGTACTTATGTGTTGTTATTGAGTTAAAGCATGCGGGTGGGACTTATTTCCTTGTAATTTATTGCCTTCTTTAATTATGACATCCATGCTTAGATTAGTTTATTACTTACTTGATCGTTCTTTCCGCATTTAGAAACTAATTGTGATGGTTGAGTATTTGTAGAAGTTGAGGTTTGATATCTTGAAATCATTATTGACGTAAGGCTTATTCTTGCTTGTTCTATCTTCCAATTTTTTTTATATTCATTACTATATGGTAAGGGAGAGTGTTAAAGCACGAAGCGTGATCCCGTGTCATTTATTGCTTCATTTATTGATTAATACATAGTGAGGAAGAGAGTAAAAGTACGAAGGGTGATGTCATACCGTATTTATCGTTTCATGGAGAGGTCGAGAGTAAAAGCACAAAGGGTGATGTCGTGACATTATTATTGTTTCATGGTGAGGTTGAGAGTAAAAGCATGATGGGTGATGCCGTGCCGTTTTTATTCATTTTGTTTATCTGCTATCATTGGTTGATGGTTTATTTGACTGTCTCATGTTGTCATTCTTGTTGTAGCTATCGTATCTTGTTCCCCTTTCGCATGTCCCCTCCCAATCGTACGTATTTAATCTTTATTTGTTGTTATATTACACGCGCGCGCGCACGCACACAAACACACACACACACACACACACACACACACACACACACACACACACACATATATATATATATATATATATATATATATATATATATATATATTCATTTATACATGTTTAATTACGTGAATGTCCTGTCATAGCCTCGTCACTACCTCGTCAAGGTTAGGCTCGACACACACGGAGTATATTGGGTCAGTTGTACTCATACTACACTCTGCACTTTTTGTGTAGATTTTGATATCGGTCCTAGTTGTACATGAGGCGCATCAGCCCGGATTATCACATTTGGAGACTCGAGGTAGATCTGTTGGCGTCTGCAGACCTTGAAGTTCCCTTCCTTTTTACTATTCATTTCATTCGAAACGGTTGTATTCATTTCAGGCTCTATTTGTAGAATTTTTAATAGCTCATGTACTTGTAACTCCAGGTCCGGGATTATACTTAGATATTTTTGG
This sequence comes from Nicotiana sylvestris, assembly GCF_000393655.2. Classification (NCBI taxonomy): domain Eukaryota; kingdom Viridiplantae; phylum Streptophyta; class Magnoliopsida; order Solanales; family Solanaceae; genus Nicotiana; species Nicotiana sylvestris. The sequence goes on from NC_091065.1 coordinate 121,129,696, forward strand.
TTATTTTATCTTTTCGCACATCATTTTAGTCTTATTTCAATTTTGTTTTTCAGTTTAAATGGGTTTTAATTACTTGAAATATTTAAAATGGCATATGATTTACTCTAACGTTGACTTGCCTAACGAGTAGAATGTTAGGTGTCATCACAGTCTCAAAGATGAGAATTTCGGGTCGTGACATACGTAAATTGTAAATTCCGCACGTACGTTAGAAAAAGCAACAAATCCCTGTCAATATTGGCACGAAGTATTCTTACATTAGTGTACTTATTTAATTATAATTGTTTTTATTTAATTTGACAACCCATATTAGAGCATACCCCTAAAAACTAGGCACGAAGTAGTAATACACGAAGCAATATGATTGCTCAATCAAAATATTATTGATACGAAGTAATCTCATATATGCACATACAGAAACTAGAAAAAATTTAAACATGTACTTATTTTTTAATATCTTCAAAACCAATGAACTAATAATATTCAAGCATATTTGATAGTACAAAGAACAATCAATTTATTTTTGCTCTGAATAGTCCTCCTTTTATCGGATTATTGCAATAAAAAGCTAAATTTTCAGGAATTTTTGACTTGGCTTCTGATAAACTTTAATTTTCTGTTAGCAAAGTATTAACTCTTCGATATATTTCTTGTTGGAAGTACCTCTGATTTCATTGATAATGACTTTTTTACTACATAAATATTAAAACAATATATGTTAGAAGTTACATAAGTATTATCTTAGTGATAATGAAGTATATGACTACATGATTGGTTGGCCATATAAAACTCATTATGAAGTTATAGCTATCAAAATGACCTCAGATTCAATCGACGGAAGGAATAAGCTTATTGTAGCTCAATTAAATAACCAAAAAAGAAATTCATATACATATAAGAGAATCGTTTTAACTTCTTATATGAATTTCCAAACGTTCATTATTTTCGTTAATCAAGTGGAAGCCATCAAATTCTTTGTCTTCAGAATTGAATAGGGAAAGTTAAAATAAAAAAATGTAATGCAAATATATATTTTAAATGTTATTTTATGTAATTATTAAAAAAATATTATCACTAATACAGGGTACATGTGCAAGCATGTATACTGATGCTAGATATATTAAAAATAAGAAGTCGCTTAGCAAAATATGGTTTGCCTTTTTTACATTTTAAAAATAGATTTAACATTGAATAAAATTATAATTAAGTTATATTCCTAATATTTAAGACTTGAAGATCAACTAATATTTTATTTTTTAAAATTATAATAAGTAAAAAGTCTTAATATTTAAAATTTTAAAATCAATTAAAAGGTTTACCTTATAAAAGCCTTTTTCTAGAATTTCATTACCATATTTTTAGTTCTAAGAAGTCCAAAGAATTTATTACAAAATTATTATTTTCTAAAATGATCACTAATTTTTATTCGATAATAATAACTAATGCTTAACTAAATAACTTAACTGTCCATTTTTATTGGTTCCTAAATATCTAACCATGACAAATCATAATATACATGGTTATTAAAATTAGTGGTGACAAAATGAATTAAAAATAATAGTTATTCATCCATATTAACCATTAAAAATGGATTGGATATGGAGCTTTTTACAAATTGGTCAAATATGGATAAGATCCATATTATCCACTTAAAAATGGATAACCAATATGCTTAGCTATTATATTTTTAAAGACTCACATTGGGAGTTTCTCAAGTTTGAAAGACTAGGAATTCTTCCAAAAATGATTATATTCAAGAAGCTATGGACAATATAAATATCTGTATTATCCGCCGGTTAACTCATTTCTATTTGTATCAAATATTAATTGAATCGGATAATTTATCCATTTGCCCGCCTATATCCAATCCGACCCAACCAGCCTTTTGCCGCCCCTAATTAAAAAAACAAAACAATATCCATTAGATATTCTAATTCAAATTACTAATAAGTATTCTTTGTATGCCTTAGTTTTAATTTGTAACTTCAACAAACATTATTAAATAAGATCATAAATAAATGAATATAATTCATTACATATGTGCTAATTTCCTGATCAATATTTACTATTTTTAAGAACTTGAACTTTTATTTAATAGTATTTATTTTGTGACTCAAACGCATGCTTTAAATGTTATATTTTTGTCAACTAATTTATTCTAATCAATATAGGGTATAAGGTACACGCACAACTCCTAAGATTAGTACTTAGTTTACCCTTAATAAAAATATGCACTTCTTTAAGCATAATTTAAAAGGGCTAACCCCACCTACCCACTCGCCAAAAAAATAAGTAAAAACATGAATGAGAATAGAGGCATAGAAAACATATTAAATATTGATTCTGCAGCAAGAGGTTTCACCAGAATTGTATTATAAGCTGGTCAAAACTGAGCCACAGAAAGCTCTGTAGTCACGAATCACTATGCACATGCATTGTGAAGCTGGAAACTTTATTTCATCTAATGCCTACTTATGTCTGCTAGTGTTAATTAAATAACTTTTGTAAATCAGAATACTATTAACTGAAATCGTCCTCATTAAATTTCTTCTAATGGACTCCTGATTTTTTCATTGAATCAACCTTTTCATTTTTAAGTTCAAAATTTTAATTGAAATTGACCGGCATTAGTGAAATTATAGTGTTATAGTTTTCTTAAGGCAGAATAGTCTGAGAGACACTTGTACTTGTTCCGATATGTTATCCCGGTCCTTGCACTTCATAAAGTTTCATCCAAACACTTCAACTTAATCAAAACAAGACTTTTAAACCATTCTAACCGTTGACCGAGCTTATGTGACATTGATATGGCTGCAGTGGACAAAATGAGTAATTTACACGCACATTAAGTGCGTGAGCTGATGATTTTTTTTTATTAAAAAACATAAAAATTAATAAATAAATAAAAAATACTACCATTTATTCTAGTATGAAAGAAGACTCCTCGTCGTTCTGCCCCCCCCCCCCCCCCCCGCCTCTTCTCCTGTCTTCTTCTTTAGATCCCCTCCCTTCCCCTTTTTTTTCATCTTTCTTCATCCCTTCTTTCATTAGATTTTCTCCTTGGTGTGTATATCTTCTTCCATCATATCATCTTTCCTTTCTCTATGACTCCTCCATTTTTTCCGGTGGTTTTAACTTTTAAATTTTTTCACAGCCCTTCCAAATTGGGGCAGAGGAATAAGTCAAAATTCAAAAGACTTAATTCTCTGCTCATGTATTTTTCATGGATAGATAACTTTCTATAAAAGAGGGGTGAAGGAAGTAGTGGTACTCATGGTGGAGGAGCCATGACAGGTGGATTATTCTTTTAAGAAGGTTGAGTGGGTGGGTTTGAAGAAGGGATGAGGTATTTTCTTTAATTTTAATTTTTTGCTTTTTTTGTTTTATTTTTTGTTTATGAAATTAAAATTTTGTTAAATAATATTATTTTGGCATAGAATCTGATGTGGATGCTGATTTGTCATCCACGTCAAGCAAGTGAGCATCACATGATTTCAGAGGTATTTAAAAGTCTTGTTTTGATTAAGTTGAAGTATCTGGATGAAACTTTATGGAGTGTAGGAACCGGGATGACAAACCGGAACAAATACAAGTGTCTCTTAGGCTATTCTGTCTTTTCTTAACTTTAAAGTGTGAGAAAATACCCCTCCGTTCACTTTTACTTGGCACGTTTTGACTTTTCACGCCTCTTAAAAAATAATAAATAAAGTACATAATTTACCATGATACTCATATTAATTGATGCATATTTAATTGGATTTGAGAAAATAATTTGAAATGAGCAATAAATATTGTGGGTATAACAGAAAAAAATTGTCTTCTCTTAATATGTGTAAAGTGACAAGTAAAAACGAAAATTTATTTTTAATATATCTGCCAAGTAAAAGTACGGAGGGAGTATCATACTAAGGATGACATCTAAAGCATTTAGCCCAATTAACTGATCACCAATATAAGAGGTTACCAAAAGTTGAGTCTCGAGCCTAAATGTGGTTCATTTTGACTTAAAACTCGTTTTTACGTGTTAAAAAAAGTTATTTTTCGATACAAAATACGGTATAGTACCGCATTTTTACCTTAACGGCTATTTGGTCCATTAAGATAAAACGTAGTATGTAACCGCCCTTTATATATATCGCGGTAACAGATCGTATTTTATATAAAGCTGATAAGACTGTTATATAAAAAGCGGTCTGGTACCGCAATATATATATAGCGCAGTTATATACCACATTTTATATAGAAGAGTATTATAACCCTTCCCTTTCCCACGTTCTGCCAAGCGCTTCTTCTTCTTCAATTTAAAAAAAAAGGCCCCTCTCCATTAACAACCAAAAAATCTTATGTGGACTCCACCCGTCCCACAAAAAAGTAAAGATTCTCGGCCCCTCATCCTAGCTATGGCAATATTTCGTTGTGGGTTGCTCGTTTCGGCTTCAAATCTCCAAATCTTCAACTTTCCAAAAATCTTAAATCGAGGTATTTCAACTTAATTTTTGTTAAAACTCGTATAAAAAATGCATATTAGTTGTTTTGAATGTGTTGTATGTTGTTTTGTGTTTTAAGTTCGAAGTTGCCCTATATTATTTGAAATTGACCAGCATTAGTGTAATTTTAAGTTCAAATTTGCCCTATATTATTTGAAATTGCTCAATCTTATCGGCCGTTACTTGGGTGAAAATACTTACGTCCACGAACTTTGCTTTAAAAATCAAACTTCTCCCTCTACTTTAAACAAATATTATTCTCCTCCTCATTTCTCAATTAACTTTTTAAAATGCCTATTTTGACCTTTATAATATCAATATTTTTTTTCTATTTTTAGATTTCTTTTTACCTTTTTAGTATCATGATATTTTTATCTTTTCTAATATCTATACGAAAAACTTAGTTATAAAATAACTAAATTTTATTTTCAGAATAAAAAATAATAATCAAGCGTCTAATTTAATGATGATGAATAATGAAAAGGATGAACAAAATAAGAGTAAAAAGAAAATAATTTACTCTTATCAATAATTATATTAATAGCAATAAAATTTCCAAAATTTATTTTTACAATCGAGAATAAGAAATGGTGATAACCTTTTAAGCATATACGCAATGTAGTTAGTACAAAAATTTACAATTATTAAAGTAAAGATATATACTTTTTCAAACTCGTTGCACATATAGATAAAATATTACTGTGAATAACATCTTTCTAACCTGCATATTCGTGGAACACAATCTCATTTTTAAAATACACTCCTAAAAACTTACCTATTTACCATTAAGAAAAATGTAACTTAAGTACGCGCGTTATATTAAAATAAAAATCATAAAAGCATGATTGATTTTATGATAAATTTATAAAAGAAATATTCTAATAATAATTTTAATAAATGTAATATAATCTATAACGAGGTTTAACATAATTTAAATTGTAGGTAAAATCATAAAATAGTATATAAAATAATAATAATAATACATAAAAAAAAAAAGAGTATTGCATAGAGGAGTGAATAAAATGACAAGGCCAAAATATACATTATGTAGGATAAAAGAGGGGAGAACGATAATTACGAAATTCGCGGATGTAGATCTCATCCAAAGTTGGAGCTTCATTAGGGCACAAGGAAAATGAGAATTTTTTGGTAAATCCAATTGAAACTAGTATTTTTGACACAAAGCATAAATATTGATATGAAAATCATTAAAATTTTCAATAAATGCTAACTTTTGGCCCAAATTTCATAAAAAGGTTCCGTGATAAAAATCTTGCTGGCCAAACATATCGCCTACATAATTACCATAACCTAACACAGACATGAAGTCCAACTCATGTTACTTTCTGTTTTGGGCACGAAACATCATAAATAGGTATCTCTACATACCAACGACGTTAGGTTTCATTAAGGAGTGCGTGTATGGAAGCAACAAAGGCAAATTGTATTAAATGTGGTGCGTTGACGCCAGCCGCCTACAATGTTGTCTCAATGAAACAAACTTCACTTTCTTAATTCGTGGTTTTTATATCCCCACTCATGTGCTTTGTTTTAGCAAATATATCCGTGCTTACAGAATTCATTCTCCATCTCTTTTTCTCTTTTGTTCTTTTACTGCTAATTTTCTTTATGTCACGAACTCATCAGGGGTTCATTTTAAGGTAATAAAATAAAAGAATAATATTAGAACTGATATACTCCTGATGGATTATTATATGCAGCGGAAGCAATTCCAGTATCAAAATCACATGTAATTTAGACAACTAGCATAAACGGGATTTCACGGATTACCTCTTGAAGCGTGAACATATCTCTTCTACCACGTGAGCCTTCAGTTCCATAACTTCTCAATGGAATCTCCATCACTAGCACAATCGTGATCCTCGAACATTCCACAGTCTTCTACTGTGTTACCAAAATAATACCCGAAAATAGCAATTTCGTGTGGGCGAAATTTCTAGGAAAACTTGGCTGAAAATTTCAGCCACCATCTACTCATACCTCTAGGTGGAAAACCTTATGTATTTATAGCACAAGTTTTAAGGGTTAAGACCCTTTTCCAAAACCTGTTGGGTTTTCTTTTCCACCAGAAAAATGATTCCTTTATTTCATATTATTTAGGCACAGTAGGGACCACAGAATTTAATTAACAAGGCTTCAATTATGGAATTAATTTCTAATTTTCGAAATTAATATCTACCATAATTAATTACGAATTATTCCACTAAAAATCCGTAATTGCACTCCTTATCCAATTTCGAAATTCATCCATTAAATCTTATTTAACTCCCCATATTAAGATTCAGATACTAATCAAGTAAATTAAATTACTGACGATTTAATTTATTGATTATTTCCTTTAGACTTTCGCTTAACTTATTTCATGTGTCGGATACAAAATCCATCGGCCGGGTTTACACATGCAAACTTATAAGCTTTCATAAAGGTATATCATCAATCTCTAAACCGAGACATGGATTCCATCAACTAACTATTACTTCGCCAATGTATATTATTATTATCCAATTTACCAGGCATATTGACCCACGAAAGAATCTCGCCTTTTAATAAATCAAAACAATAATAATACACACAGCTAATAATAATTATATCAAGATTAAGAGTATAAGTACATTTAATGGCTAGAGAGTTTATTTTATTAAGTCAGTATAAAATACTTATCTCTACCTGGTCCGTTCAATACATACAAAATGTACTAGCACAAGAAGTTGGAATTAAACCATTCCCATAATCAAGATTAATTATATTTAATCTTGTGCTACAATCATTCCTGATGGTTTGTCCAATTCCATCCATTAGATTGTGAACTCAAACTTTATACTTATAAGAACCGATGATTTAATCTTCCGTGTATAAGCTAAACTCTATACACTAAATCATCTACTATATAAGCAAAGGACACAGACTATTATATGATCTATTTAAAACTTTATTAAAACTGAATAAACAATTATTTCATAATAAATACTATATCTAAACCAAACTCATGGTTAATAGTATATATCCCAACAATCTCCCACTTAGACTTTTAACCATGATAATTATTAGAATATACTATATCCAAATGCATGGTTAATAGTATATGCCCCAACAATCTCCCACTTAGACTCATAACCATGCATCTACAACTTTCTCAGGCATTCTTTTACATGACTATTAAAAGTCTTCACCAAATAAGGTTTTGTTAAAGAATCTTGCCAAGTTATATCTGATGCAATATTTGTCCAGTAGTACTTTGTCGTAATTATCTAGTTTGGTATTAAACTCTTCAGAGATCCTGTTACCGAAACTATCCCAAGAATGAACACCGAACTATAATTTTCTTTAGCTTTCTCCCACTAAGACGAAGTACCACTAATATTACCTTCGTTACCTCACGACATTGAAATATTAGTGACTTCTTACTATAGTGTTCAATGTTCAAACATCACTCCCACTCGATAAAGGCATATTATGTCTATTAACGTTCTCCCACTACTTAAATGCAATGGAACGTCAATTCTGACGTGTGGGTTTTGATGTTCTTGAACATCTAGTTATTTCTTTGCCCAGTTCCTGTAAAAATAGTTTACTTCTAGGAACATGTTTTATTAAACAGTCCTTATCTAGAAAAATGCATTTGTTTTAACAATTGCCTTATTTTCTTTAGGACAATAAAATAAAGCTTCATTCGTTTTCTTGGATATTCGATAAACATGCACCTATCCATCCTTAGTTCCAACTTACATATCTGCTTTCCCTTTCAGCACATATGCGGGATAATCCTATATCTGAACATGCCACAGACCAAGCTTACATTCAGTCCACAGTTCTATAGATGTCCCAGGTACTAGCTTAGAAGGAACTAAATTCAGAATGTAATTTGAAGTTTCCAGGAAATATTCCAAAAATAAATAAGGCAAATCTGAATAACACGTCATTAGTCTATCCATATCCAAAAGAGACTTATTTCTTCTTTCTACTACACGACTCTATTATGGAGTTTACGGTGTAGTCAATTGAGATGTAATCCCTATTCTGATATGTAACTAAAAAACTCTTTAGAGAGATGCTCGCCACTACAATCAAATTGTAGTAACTTAATATATTTCTTTGGTGCTTCTCTATTTCAAGTCTTAAAAACCTTGAATTACTTAATTCATTAAGACTTACAGTGCATCAAATAAATATATTAATATTTTGAGTAATCATTTATGAACGTCATAAAATACTCAAAATCTATCTCTTACGAGTATGTTCATTTAACCATACAAATCAGAAAGGATTCATTCTAGCTTATCACTAGTTTTATTTCCTTTTAAAGGGAAACATCTTTTAGTCAAATTTCCTTCCAAACAGGATCCACAAGTTGGTAGTGCCTCTACTTTCAATGAACCTTAAGGTCCATGTGAGCACGTGATTTTTGCCTTACGAAAAACTACTCCAAAATAAATCAAAATAAATTTCTTTTACTGTGTAATTTCTGAATTTGCGTGGTGTTAAATATTTGTTTATGTCCGTAAAATGTTTGCTTTGTTATAATTAAACAAAATTAAAATAAAAATACATGTTTCATGTATATCTAGGATTTAAGTATGCATTTAATTAAGTTAATTTAAATAAAATCATAAAAATATGCATTTTGTTCTATTTTTTCCACTGTGTGATTAATGTTGTCTATGTGTTAATAGTTGTTAAAAAGGTAATTAATATCTTTGTAAGGGTAATTTTGTTTTTATAATTTTAATTAAGATTTTGTTATTTAATAATGAAATTAGAAAATAATAAAAATAAAAAATAATACAAGTTGTACAAAATCGGACCTGGATTAAAATCCAGGCCCAAAACATTAATTCCCCCCACAGCCCAATCCGAACAGCCCAAGTCTGACCCAGTCCCAAGCTAAGACCAAACAACGTCGTTTGGTCACCTCTCATCAAGGGCCGTTGGATTAAATTCAACCAACGGTCAAGATCCCCTGCCCTTACCCGCAACCCATAACCCGACCCATTGACCCGACTCAGTCCGACCCCAACGTTAAACCAAACGACGTCGTTTGGATTAGTGGATTGATCCTGGCCCTCCATCTTACTTGATCGGACGGACGATACCAATCCACCCCACCCCTATATAAATCTCAAACCCTTACCCCGGCCCCTAACTAAACACCCCCCATCCTCTCCTGTTCATCGTCTTCTCAAACAGACCCCTAACCCTAGCCGCCCCTATTCCCCTTCGCCTGAAACCCGGCGGCATCAACGCCGCCGGTCACCAAAGTAACACCCCAGAACCCCCTGAGCCTCCTCTATCCAAATATGTTATCTGCTTGGTTCGAATCTCCCTGAAGGTTCTCGAATCTTCATTTGAAGATTCGAGCCAAGTTCAGATCTAAACCAAACAACACCTAGTTAACACCATAGCTTCCCCTAGTCATCCTGAGTATGGATCTGTTGGTTGTTTGGCTCGAATCAGTTCTGAACTTCTCGAATCTTCTTTTGAAGATTCGGACCAAACAAGGACGAACTCAGATCCGTTTCAAACTAACACCAAATGACCCCTAGGCTACCCTCACCCTTATATCATGTTTGGTTCCTTTCGAATCTAACCAGAAATGATTAGGTCCCAAATCGAACCTTCAGGAAACCTAGAAATACCAAACTTCTGGATTTTTGTCCAAATTGATTAAAGGATTGAGGTTTAATCGACCTTAGTCGAAGTATTTTCAGTGGAAAATACTTCGACTAAGGTCTGTTTGATTTCAAACAAAAAATCCGAAAGCCGAGTTAAGTTCGAGTCTGATTGAAGATTCAGAGGTATTTTCTATTTCTTTGTGTATTCTACGTGTATTGTTGTCTGTTTTAATAGCTTTTTAATTTTTCATATTTGTTTTGATCAATTCTGTCATTTCTGTCTCCTACCTATCTACTTAATCCGAATGTGAATTGTTTCTGTTGGTTGTGATTGTTTACAATGTGTGTAATCGACTCGATTAAGTTCGTCGATTAGTTATATTACGAATTTTTCATTTCTGAAAATGTTAACTAAAACAGTCTGCTTCTATTGTTTTAGACTAATTATTGACAAATGTTGTAAATAAGTCAATTGATTAATGCTCGTCAATTAAATCATGATTGTTTGTGAATCAGTGAATTCAAATGTATGCTGTATATGTTGTTTTCTGAACAGGGCATTGTCAGTATATTGACAATGCTCCTGTGTATGTTTGATCTTAGTTCAATTATAAGTTCAGTTTGCATTATTGTGCTGAACCCAGTGTAATATTGTCAAGTTTGAGTTCAAGTTTACAAATGATGATTAGATGTAATTGTGATAGAATGTTTACATTCTTAGGATTCAGTCCAGAACCTAAGAGAATTGGTTATAGCTGTGTTAAATCAGTTTGATAATTAAGTTTGAACAGATTTTTAAATCTGTTTTGTAAATTCTGTTATGATTTTTGCATTTAAGGCAGTAATAACAGTAATTACAGTAGGATTTCAGGGACATTTCTGGGTATGAAACAGATAAAACAGTAAGGGTAATATGATATAATAGTGGGCTGGTAATGGAGTGTTAATGGCTATTATTTAATGATACTAATGGGGAACAAGGGATAATTGGCTGCTGAAAATCAGGGAAAAGTTAGCCTAATGGGATTTAAAGTGGAAAAACAGATTTTTAATGGAAATTTTATGTTTTTAAAAGATAAAGGGGGTCCAGGCAGCACTTAAAAAGAAAGGGGCAGACCTGTATAAATACAGGAAGCTGGACAGATTTTAGGGAGAGAGATTTTTAGGATTGAGATTTTGAAGAAAAGAAAAAAACTCAGATTTTGTTTAAAAGGAAAGAGAGGAAGAAAACAGAAAGAGAAATAGAAAAGAGAACATTCACACACACATACACAATCTGAAACAGATATAAAAGCAGAAACAGAAAATCAGAAATAAGGAATCCGAAACAGAAAGAAAAATGAAATCTGAAATGCATTCTTTCTGGAATCTGTTGTTTGCCTGTGAATGTTGTTCAGTCCAAATCTGAAATTTTTCCTAAGTCTCTGTCACTATTCATCTGGATCAACGGGTCTTGTTCAGACTTGTTGTGTTATTGGTATATTCTACTGATTTTGTTATTGTTGCTACTGCTGAAATTTACTCCTTCCACCTTCATTTTCAGGTACATATCTTTTAAATTTTAAGTTGGAAAGAGATTCAACATGACTCATCAATGAAGCTTGAATTGAAAGTCTATTTTCTATTTGTCCAAGTTCATCAATTTAAATTTCATTTTTGTTTCATGTTAGTTAATTAGTAGTGAATTCAATTTGATAGCTATGAGCTAATTGTCTTACTTTGAAAGTTCGTATAAAGGTTTGTAATAATATTAGTTCATTATCTCATTAGTTTAATAAATTGTCCAAGTAGGGAATATGGCATGAATGTTGGTCATTATTTAATTTTGTTGTTAGCTAAGTAAGAAGTGATGTAGAAGTACCAAGAAAACTACAATAATGATATTTATTGTTAAATAAGGTTAAGATGGTGTTGATGGTATATTTTTATAATATAATAGATGTGGGTATAAACGTTGGCGAAAGGTAATATGATATAGCTTGTTACAATGTTAAAACGTTATGAATGTTTATGATATACAGTTAGGTTGCATGTAAGGTAACTCTGTTGAATTAACTTGTATAATAATTCCCTTTCTATAAATTCGATGCTTATCTATCTTCACAAAACAAAGTGGCCAAATAATTAGGCCTATTAGATTAAAAGCGAGTATATGAGAATGAAAAGAGATGTACAAGCATAAATTGCCACACTTTACATCAATGATAATTAGAAATAGAATTTGCATTAAGTAAATCATGAAAATTCTCGGAAAATATTTCCTTCCTTTATGAATCATTTATTTTCAGTTTCATATGCAATTTATTCTTTGGCATATATATATATGTCATATTTGTTTAAAAATAGTATTAATCATATTTTTATTCTGTTCTTTGAATTTGAATAGTTGGAATGAATATAACTTATATTCGGAAATCATAATCGACGAACAACCTTTAATAGATTGCGAATTCTTTTCAAAGAATTTATAGGCCTCTAAATAGGAGTTTCTCATGATTTTCACATAAAAGAAATACATAAATATAATAAACAATTTGTGGAAAATCCCTAAACCATTACAAATATTTTGCGCAATTAGGGATACGTTCGCGTACCCTGATTATATTTTTAAAAGTAAAAATTCGGATTATGCGTACGCGCAATTTCGAACGAATATTTAATAAAAGGATTTATCCAAAGGCGTTAAATCAATTTCATAAAAACCCGAGATGTACGGTTCACTATTCAAGAAAAACAAATATTCTTGATTCGACACAATTTTGAAAAATGATTGCTTAATAAATATATTATCAAAAGTTATTGTGTACACGTACGCGTGACACAAGTCCGCAATTTTTTTTCTAAAAACACGAATATACGTACGCGAGAAGGGTCCTCAAACACAGTAAGTATAAGCGGTAGCAAAAATCATGTAACATCAATATGTTTAATAAAAATCAAGATAATTAAGCCAATAATAAAAACAGTTAAGCGACCGTGCTAGAACCACGGAATTCGGAAATGCCTAACACCTTCTTCCGGATTAACAGAATTCCTTACTCAGGATTTCTGGTTCGCAGAATAATAAACAGAGTCATATTCTCCTCGATTCAGGGATTGAAAATGGTGACTTGGGACGCCTTAAAATTCCCAGGTGGCGACTCTAAAATAACTAAATAAATCCTGTTTCGACTGTCCTTCAATTGGAGAAAACTCCCCACGCGCCCCGCGGGCGCGGTGAAAAGGAGGTGTGACAGCTCTGGCGACTCTGCTGGGGATAAAAGTGTTATTGTAACCCAAAACCATTGGTTCAGGGTTTAAAGAATTCGAGCTTAAATATCTGTGTTAATTGGCTTTATTTACTATATGATTTTCAACTGTTTATATGCTAATATGCTAAAAAAAATTTTACCGCTTTAATATTATTTGAATTGTGAATATATACAATTGCTACGAAACCCCCTTCTTTCTGAGTCTTCTGAATTTATGGTGTACACGTGCGCGTGACCCACCTTTCTGTTAAAGTCATACCAAATAAGACGGAGTTGGGACAAGTAACTAGGCCGGGCAGACTTTCGTGCTCCCGGTACGTTGCCCCCGCTTCGGCTCAAACTGTCCGTTTGGGTAAGCCAGGTTTAGAACAATCAACCTAAGGTTTTACACTTAGAATAACTCAGCCATGTACCGGATCCCTAGTAGGAACGAATATTTGCATCATATGCATTTGGCCTTGGAGACTCAACACAGGGGTTGGGTCTGTCTAGGACAGGTGAACCAAAAAATTAAAAGACCATCATGATGCATCCTACTTGTTACTTGTGCATTCATTTGCCTCGAACATGCTTGTTGACCAGCTTAAATAAAATCATGGTAAGAAGCAAGGAATAAAATGGGTTGCTTTAAAAATTTCGAAAAAATATAGTTTTAAATTTTGAAATAAAGATATTTAATAAATAAAAGAAAAATTTCGAAAATGATTTTTAGTATAAATTTTTCCAAAATAAATTTTGACTTTATTAAAATTAAATTTCAGATACAAAATGAGCACTACACAAAGCCCCTCATCCACAAGTACGGAGGAATTTCTATGTCAGCTTCAAATGTGGTGGTATGATTTAGGCGAAGACGGTCAAAAATGGGTCGTCAAGCATTTGGGAAATCTCACGGACATTATGAAAGTTGAGCCTCGGGATGATCTGATTACGGCATTAGTAACTTTCTGGGATCCTGTTCACAATGTTTTTCGTTTCTCTGACTTCGAGCTTACTCCTACATTAGAGGAGATAGCTGGCTATGTTGGTTTTGACGGAAGTTTAAGAAATCAAAGCTTGATATTCACAAAGGCTCCTTCAATACATCGATTCTTCGGTCTTCTGAACATCAGCAGTCAAATCAGGAAAAGCAATGTCATCAATGGATGTTGTTCCTTCAACTTTTTGTATTCCAGGTTTGGAAAGTCAGATGGGTTCGAAATTCATGAGAAAGGCCTTACTAATAAGCAAAACAAAGACACTTGGCAGATGCACCGTCGATTTGCTTTCATGGTGGCTTTTCTAGGAGTCATGGTCTTCCCAAATAAAGAGCGAACAATTGATATTCGCACCGCAAAAGTTGTGCAAATCCTCACCACTAAAGAAAATCACACCCTTGTCCCCATCATTCTATCAGATATTTATCGGGCTTTGACTTTGTGCAAATCAGGAGCGAAAGTCTTCGAAGGATGCAAAATTTTGTTGCAAATGTGGGTGATTGAACATCTCCAACAACAGCCCAAGATCATACAGTATGGGTCGAACAGAGCTAATTGCATCGAGAGCTATGAGGAAAGAACAAAAAATTACCAAGCTCCAGAAGGGATAGAAGCATGGGTATCTCATCTAAAGGCTTTAACGGCAAATCAAATTGAATGGACTCTGGGATGGCTCCCGATGAGAGAAGTAATACATATGTCAACCTCAAATAGTTATCTACTACTATTGGGATTGAGAAGCATTCAGCCGTATGCACCACTAAGAGTCCTAAGGCAACTAGGGAGATATCAAATAGTTCCTGATGAGGAAGATTTGAGTATGCAAGTAATCGAATTACACCCAGAAGCCACTATTCCCGAAGCTCTACTACAGCAGATGTGGAATGGGTGCCGATACTTGAAAAGTGATACTCAAGTCCTAGACGCTACCAAAGATGAGATAAATCCTGGGTATGCAAGGTGGTTCGAAAAACGGTCTCGCATGGATGATGCACCAGAACCAGAGCTAAAAAGGCCAACAAAAAGACCCCATGTTCAAAACTTCAATGATAAAATCCAAGAGCGGTTGATCTGGGGAGAAAAAGAAAAAGGGTACAAAGCAACTATTCATGCCCTAAAATAAAATCTAAGAAGCCTCAGTTTAGAGAAAGATTTGCAAGAACAAGAAGCCGAAGGCGAGAAAAAGAGTTTAGCTTGGGAGAATGAAAATCTTCATGCTCGATTCCAAAAAATGAAAAGAATCTCTGAAACGCCAAAGAGGAGCTGGAAGGATCAAAAAACCATCGCCAATCTCTTCGAAAAAATGCAAGATTATGATTCCATTCTTGCGGAAAACGAAAGGGCATTGAGCAAAGCAAAAGAAAGGATCCAACAATTAAACGAAGAAGCCAGATCTAACAAGGAACGCCAAGATAGGCAATCCGAAAAAGACAAGGCTCAATTCAAGAAGGAAAAAGACTATTGGATGCGATCAGAAGACCAGCTTCGTGCACAACTAGAAGAGGCAAGAAGATGCAACAGAGAATATCAACAAACAGACCTCGACAGGGAAAGATCGCAAGCAAGATTAGAGCAGGCCAGACTCCGAGCTCTATTAGAATCAGCTTTAGATCGTGAAAACCGTGTCAGAGATATAGCCACCACTCGTCAGCAGCAATTGCAAGACCAAGACCAACGTCTCCAAGGTTTCAGGGCACAAATCCACGACCTGGCAGTCTTCACATCTCAAAGTTATGTAAACTGCCAAGGAATGGATTATGAAAGGTTTACAGAGCATGCGCCCACTTTTGCTCGTCATCTAGCAATGGAGTTGGAAAGGATGTATCGTACGCTGGGAGGCCATCCAGGTCAAGCCCCACATTGAGCAGATAATCCAATATTAGAGAACAAAAGTGGAAAGTGGGGCATGTTGTGAGATGTTATGAATTGTATCTTTTATTTTGATTTAAGTGTGTGTGTTTTAAGCTATTTTCTTAAAGTTTTCAAATGTAATTCCATCTTTGTGTAATGAATAAACGTGATTGACTTTGGTCTGAACTACGCAAGGTCTGATTCATGTTCGGCATGATACGTAGGCAATCTCTAAGATTCGACCACCACGATAAAGATATATGTAGTAAATAAAAGCGAATGACAATTTTTCAAAGAAAGCTGGGACGACACAAGCAACCGAGCGAATGCATAATAGAAAGGGATTATTTGTCTAGGAGCATTGCATCTCAACGTGTGATTATATACGTGTTAAACTCTCAAAACTAACAAGTTTGTTCATTTTCAGAATTCAACCAGTTAGTTTTTCTAAAGAGTATACTGGCATATTATCACTATCACACAAGATCAAAAGGACCAATACCCGAAAGTATGTCTATCCCAGATGTTGACACAGGTATGGAGATAGAAGAGATGGATGTCGGGAAAATGAAAGAAGAGATGCTTAAGCTCAAGCAGCAAATGGCTGAAATGTACCAAGCTTGGTCTACAGGACAGTTACCCCCATCTTACCCAAATAACCCTGCTCCATCAATGATCCAAACTCAGGATAATATCACCACTGAATTATCCCCAAGTTTCCCCATTTATCAGCACTACCGAGGCACCACCTCTCAGACACCACAGTCTCCACCTCCAAAACCAGTTCCGTACCTTCCTCCACCTATGACTCCTGTTTTCGTAGCACCTCCCCCTGCTACATTTCACAAATCTCCTAGTGAGCCTACATTTCAGGCCCAAGACAACCAATATTACCCCCCGGAGCCCACCTTCAAAGCCTCCGAAATCAATTCACCTGCTCCTCGGTTTGATCTCCCAACCGAAATTGACAAGCCAGCCAAAAATGCTGAACAAGAAGAGATGTTCAGGAAGGTCAAAAGTCTAGAACAATCGTTCCGAGACATGCGGGGATTAGGTGGGCAAGTCAGTGTAGCATACAAAGATTTATGCTTATTCCCTAATGTACAATTGCCAGTTGGCTTCAAGATGCCCAAATTTGACCTATACAGCGGGCACGGCGACCCAGTAGCCCACTTAAGGGGTTTCTGTAGCAAGATGCGAGGAGCTGGGGGAAAGGATGAATTATTGATGGCTTACTTCAGTCAAAGTCTAAGCGGATCAGCTTTGGAGTGGTATACACGCCAGGACCATGGAAGATGGTACACCTGGGATGACCTGGCACAGGCATTCGCATACCATTTCCAATACAATCTGGAAATCATCCCAGATCGATTATCTTTGACCAAATTTGAGAAGAAACACAATGAAAGTTTCAGAGAGTATGGTTTTCGGTGGAGAGAACAGGCAGCAAGAGTGGATCCTCCTATGAAGGAGAGCGAAATGGTAGACTACTTCCTCCAAGCCTTGGAACCAACTTACTATGCCCACTTGGTTTCAGCGGTTGGAAAATCATTCAACGAGGTAGTGAAGATGGGAGGTATGGTGGAAGAAGGCCTCAAGACAAATAAAATCATGAGCTATTCAGCAATTAAGGCAACTACTCAAGCTATTCAAGGCGGGGTAGGAGGAATCGGAAGAAAGAAGAGGGAGGAAGCAACCGTAGTTGATTCAGGAATTTGGCCGGGACCCAGGGGTTCACCGCTTTACTATAATCAGCAACGACCTCGCCAATCAGCTTACCACCATGATTCATCCCAACACTACTATCACCCTTCAGAGCCTCATTTTGCCATTAACCATGCTCAAGCATACAATCAGCCACCTGTTCACACCAATTGGCGTGCTCCTGTCACACCAAATACTTACCCCCGAGCTTATCCCGGACCAGGTTTCAAGCCTAGGCCAGCATTCAGGGGAGAAAGGGAACAGAAAAAGAAAACTTACACTCCATTGGGAGAATCTTACACTAGTCTGTTCCACAGGTTGAGACAGCTAGACATGCTGAGACCAATACAATCCAAACTACCCAATCCTCCACCAAAGAATCTGGATTACACCATTAGCTGTGAATATTGCTCCGGTGCACCAGGCCATGATACGGAGAAATGTTGGCATTTGAAAAATGCAATACAAGAGCTGATTGATACTAATAAAATCGAGGTTCAAACCCCCGAAGCTCCAAATATCAATAGAAATCCAATGCCAGCCCATCAAGAGGCTAACATGATAGAAATCATACAAGCTGATGGAGAGACAAAGAAGCCGTCACAAACTGTCATGATGATCAAGTCTCATGAAACCAAGCCAGATAAGCAGTTAATGGAGGAGAAGTCGGTGTCTAAGCAGAACAAGAATGGTGACGAACCGTCTATGATAGTCGATGAGGTATCATCAAGCAAAGTTGCCGCAAGACAAGAAAGGCCGAAAGTGATAGTACCAGGGGTTGCTAACAAACCCATTGTATTCGTGGAAGGAGCACGTACAGATCGGGTTATTATTGCACCTGTAATCCAGCTGCCAGTCATCAACAACAAAGCCATCCCATGGAACTACGAACGAGTGACTGTAATATACAAGGGAAAAGAAATCAAGGAAGAAGTGTGCGAGGTGCAAGGCTTGACTCGTTCGGGAAGATGTTTTACTCCCGAAGAGCTGAGAAAAACTAAAAACAATCCAATGCCAACAAAGAGAGCCGTGACGGAAGAAGAGGCAGAGGAGTTTTTAAGAAAAATGAAACTACATGATTATTCTGTTGTGGATCAATTAAAGAAGACCCCCGCTCAAATTTCATTGTTGTCATTACTGATCCATTCAGAGGAACACCGTCTGGCGTTGATGAAAATCCTGAATGAAGCTCATGTTCCTGAAAAGATCTCTGTAAATCATTTGGGCAAAATAGCCAACAGAATCTTTGAGACAAACAGAATTACATTTGCTGATGATGAATTACCTGTGGAAGGTACCGAGCACAACAGAGCTCTTTACCTCACCGTGAAATGTGAAAACTCCGTAGTAACCCGGGTATTGGTTGACAATGGGTCAAGTGCAAACATATGCCCTCTCTCCACTTTAAACAAATTAAAAATTAAAGAGGAGAGGATCCAGAAGAATAGTATCTGCGTACGAGGATTTGACGGTGGAAGTAGAGATTCATTTGGCGACATAGTGTTGGAACTAGCTATAGGGCCAGTTGAATTCACAATGGAATTTCAAGTGTTGGACATATCTGTTTCTTACAACTTTTTATTGGGTCGACCATGGATCCATGCTGCTAAAGCAGTCCCGTCAACACTACATCAGGCTGTCAAGTTTGAATGGGATCACCAAGAAATAGTCGTGCATGGAGAAGAAAGTTTGAATGCTCACAACAGCACCATTGTACCGGTCGAGGGAACAGAAATTGACCAAGGACCATGGGTATACCAAGTGTCCGACACGGTGTCGGTAGAGAAAATTCCAGAAGGAAAATACCTTTCGAATCCAAAGATATCCTCTGCATCAGTCATGATAGCTTATGAAATGCTGAAGAATGGCTTTATACCCGGCAAAGGTCTGGGCTTATCTCTGCAAGGAATTGTACAACCAGTATCTCTCCCCGAGAACTGGGGAACATTCGGTTTAGGGTTCACACCTACCGCCAATGACGTGATAAGGGCCAGGAAGTTGAAACACCAAGCATGGGTTCTTCCAAAACCAGTACCACAGCTGTCGAAGTCTTTTGTCAAGACCGGTGCTAAAAATCGCCCGATAACAACAATTCCTAAATCCCAGGTCAATCCTGAGGAGGAATTAATTGAAAGGTTCGAGAAATTGTTTAGTGATGTGAATATGCTGGAAGGCGGAGAAGGGTGTAGCAACGCAGAAGTTCAATTCGTTGGACCAGAAACAAAGCTCAAAAATTGGAAAGCCACTCCTCTCCCAATTCGAAAGGAGTCTTGGTAGTTTATTTTGATTTTTCTTTCAGTTTGTTTGGGTTATTTCAAGGTTGTAATCCCAAAGTTTATCTTACGGTTGGTTTGAAGTGTGCAAAACCTTGTTATCTTTCATCATCCAATAAAAAGCAGTTCCCCTTTTATTATCATTCCTGATAGTTTTTTTTTCTTTTTCTATACAGTTCCTTTTACGCTGGCTCTAGTGATATGGCATGCATGAGGAATCCTCAGCCCAGTCTTAAAAATCAATTTGGTTCCGAAGTAATAATTCAAGAAATATATTGTGATTATGAATCAGAATATGATGAAGATGAGGTTTTTGAAGAGATTAGTAAAGAGTTAATTCACTTTGAGGAAAAAATCAAACCTAACTTGAATGATACCGAGGACGTCAATATAGGGGACACGAGTAATGTCCGGGAAACTAAAATAAGTGTCCATCTCGAGCCAAAAATCCGAGAGGATTTAATTAAAGCACTCATAGAATTCAAAGATGTTTTTGCATGGTCGTATGACGACATGCCGGGCTTGAGCACTGATTTAGTGGTCCACAAATTACCCACCGATCCAACGGTGCCTCCTGTCAAGCAGAGGCTGAGAAAATTCAAGCCTGAGATGAGTATGAGAATTAAGGAAGAAATCACCAAACAATTGGAAGCAAAGGTCATTCGAGTCACTCGATATCCTGTTTGGTTGGCTAATATCGTTCCTGTACCAAAGAAAGACGGCAAAATTAGAGTATGCGTCGACTATCGCAATCTCAACAAAGCAAGTCCAAAGGATAATTTCCCATTACCCAATATCCATATTTTGATCGACAATTGTGCCAAGCATGATATAGGGTCCTTCGTGGATTGTTATGCCGGATATCATCAAATTCTAATGGATGAAGAAGATGCAGAAAAGACGGCATTCATCACACCATGGGGAACTTATTGCTACCGGGTAATGCCATTCGGTTTAAAGAACGCCGGAGCAACCTATATGAGAGCAATGACCACAGTGTTTCATGATATGATACACAAGGAGATTGAGGTATACGTGGACGATGTGATCATAAAATCAAAGCATCAGGCCGACCACGTTGGGGATTTGAGGAAGTTCTTCTTAAGACTTCGCAGGTACAACCTCAAGCTTAACCCTGCCAAATGCGCATTTGGAGTTCCATCCGGAAAGTTGCTGGGATTCATAGTCAGTCGACGAGGCATTGAGCTAGATCCGTCAAAGATCAAAGCCATCCAAGAACTGCCACCCCCAAGAAACAAAACTGAAGTAATGAGTTTGTTGGGAAGGTTAAATTATATCAGCAGGTTTATTGCTCAGCTCACAACAACCTGTGAGCCAATTTTCAAATTGTTAAAAAAGGATGTTGCAGTCAAATGGACCGATGAGTGTCAGGAAGCGTTCGATAAAATAAAAGGGTACTTATCAAACCCACCCGTGTTGGTCCCGCCAGAGCCAGGAAGACCTTTGATTCTTTACTTGACGGTTTTGGAAAATTCATTTGGTTGTGTATTGGGGCAGCATGACCTCACTGGCAGAAAAGAACAGGCCATCTACTACCTTAGCAAGAAGTTCACAGCTTATGAGGTTAAGTATACTCATCTGGAAAAGACATGTTGCGCCCTAACATGGGTAGCTCAAAAATTGAAACACTATTTGTCATCCTACACTACTTACCTCATTTCTCGTTTGGATCCCTTGAAATACATTTTTCAAAAGCCTATGCCAACGGGAAGACTTGCAAAGTGGCAGATATTGCTCACGGAATTCGACATCATCTATGTGACTAGAACTGCAATGAAGGCTCAAGCACTGGCCGATCATTTAGCCGAAAACCCGGTCGATGAGGAATATGAGCCGTTGAAGACTTATTTTCCTGATGAAGAAACAATGCATATCGACGAGGTGGAACAAATTGAAAAACCTGGCTGGAAACTTTTCTTTGATGGAGCCGCCAACATGAAAGGAGTCGGAATAGGAGCTGTAATCATTTCTGAAACAGGGCATCACTATCCTGTTACGGCTCAATTGCGATTTTATTGCACCAATAATATGGCTGAATATGAAGCTTGCATTTTGGGGTTAAGGCTAGCTGCAGACATGGGTATCCGAGAAATCTTAGTCATGGGAGATTCGGATCTTTTGGTACATCAAATTCAAGGAGAATGGGAAACCCGAGACTTGAAGCTCATACCATACCGACAATGTCTACATGATCTTTGTCAGCGGTTTCAATCAGTGGAATTCCGACATATTCCAAGAATCCATAATGAGGTGGCCGATGCATTGGCTACCCTGGCATCAATGTTGCACCATCCGGACAAAGCTTATGTAGATCCGATACATATTCAAGTCCACGATCAACACGCTTATTGCAATATGGTTGAAGAAGAATTTGATGGTGAACCATGGTTCCACGACATCAAGGAGTATATCAGAATGGGAATATATCCCGCACAAGCCACAGGAGATCAAAAGAGGACCATTAGGCGATTAGCAAATGGATTCTTCTTGAGCGGAGGAGTTTTGTATAAAAGAACACCAGATCTTGGATTATTAAGATGCATAGATGCCAGACAAGCTACAACTGTCATGTCTGAAGTACATTCAGGAGTTTGCGGACCCCACATGAGTGGATATGTGTTGGCAAAGAAAATCCTCCGAGCTGGTTACTATTGGCTTACCATGGAGAGAGATTGTATCAGTTTTGTACGCAAGTGTCATCAATGCCAAATACACGGAGATTTGATTCATTCTCCACCATCCGAGTTGCACACAATGTCGGCACCATGGCCTTTCGTTGCTTGGGGCATGGATGTGATTGGTCCAATTGAGCCGGCAGCATCCAATGGACACAGATTCATTCTGGTAGCTATTGATTATTTTACCAAATGGGTTGAGGCCAAGACATTCAAATCAGTAACCAAGAAAGCTGTGGTCGATTTTGTCCACTCAAATATCATATGTCGATTCGGAATCCCGAAGGTGATCATCACAGATAACGGTGCTAATCTCAACAGCAACTTAATGAAAGAAGTATGTCAACAGTTTAAGATTACACATCGTAACTCTACCCCATATCGGCCCAAGGCGAATGGAGCAGTAGAAGCAGCCAACAAAAACATAAAGAAGATACTTCGGAAAATGGTAGAAGGTTCAAAACAATGGCATGAAAAATTACCATTTGCATTATTGGGATACCGCACTACTGTTCGCACTTCAGTAGGAGCAACTCCTTATTTGTTGGTATACGGCACTGAAGCAGTAATTCCTGCAGAAATTGAGATTCCTTCCCTTCGGATCATCGCCGAAGCAAAGATTGATGATGATGAATGGGTCAAAACCCGTCTAGAACAGTTAAACTTGATTGACGAAAAACGATTGACCGCAGTATGCCATGGTCAATTATATCAAAGAAGAATAGAAAGAGCATACAACAAAAAGGTGCGTCCCCGGAAGTTTGAAGTAGGTCAGCATGTGCTGAAGCATATTCTTCCACATCAGGTTGAAGCAAGAGGCAAATTTGCTCCGAATTGGCAAGGACCATTCATTGTGACCAGAGTATTATCGAATGGTGCACTATGTTTAACAGATATTGAAGGCAAATGCATAGATATGGTGATCGCGGTAAAGAGATATTATGCATAACTTTTTGAATGTTTGTATTTAGCACTATTTCGAAGATTGAAATGACAAAGGCAATTTATTCTACTATCCAAACACTATACCATTTGCTTCCCCTTTAAGCCATACTTGTTTCTTTCCTACCCTCTCTTGGAATCAATAAAATAAAAAAATAAAAAAATAAAAAAATAAAAAAAAGATCAAAATCTTCACTATTATGTAGTGAACTACGTTTGACCTGATTCCTCAAAGAGGATACGTAGGCGCCTCACGGCTCGGTCATAGGGTGCATAATATGCATAACATGCATAATGTGCACAAAATGAAACATCAAGAGACCCCCAATCAAGAAACTGGGGCAGGAATTGTATTGGCAAATAAGAAAAATGATTCCAAGAGTTGTAGTTTTTAAAAACCCCTATCCAAATTGTTTAACCTTTGATACCTTTCCATTCCAACCACATACCAAAAGACCTTTCGACCAATCTTAGAAAAAACGTTGAGTCAAACAAATGAAGATGATTCATAACACTCTGGTCCAAACAAGAAGAAGTAATGAAAATGAGAGAGTCTTATAGGTGAAAACCCTCACGGGCACCATGAGACGACGGAAGCTGAGAGAAAGAAAAATGAGAGAGTCTTATTGGTGAAAACCTTCACAGGCACCATAAGGCGAAAAGGAATTAAGAAATGAACAAATGGGGAAGTTTTGTCGGTGAAAACTCTTTTGGATACTGCAAGTCGAACAAGGTCTGTAAATTGGCAAAAAAAAAGTGAAATTGGGTTGTGGAAATTTTGGGAAAGCAGAATGAAACAATTGGAAAGAAGAGATTGATTAAAAAGACTGGGTTGATTAATCCGAAATGCATACCCTGATCATTGGTGACAGTAACTCCAATCAGATAAGTTCTTTATTCCTTCTCCAACATTCATCCAAATTTGGATTTTTCTTTTTATTCCAGATTGTCGAAAATCGTCATGTTTTCGTCACTAATAATCTTACTCTTCTAAAGCTTTTGAGATAAGTTTTGTTCCAAACCAAATAAGAAGGAATGTCAAGGTATACTACCAAGATTCAAGATTGCATAAGGCAAAATACAGCCATGATGAGCGGGAAGTAATAGGATAAAAATAAGATGTGGGTGTAAGAAAAGTTGAATCCAAAAAATGATTCAGCAATGTCAGGAGAGACATATGATTACAGTTAAAAGGGTTTGAAGTGAAAACAACAGTTGAGGATCCTATGGTTAAGGATCAATTACACAGACAAAATGGTCTTTTCAACCGCTCCAAGGCAGTAAAACAAGACAAAGAGAAACCCCACCCTCAGCAAGAATGCCATAACTGACCACCCTGCTTTAAACTAACAAAATTTTCTTTGAATTAAAGAAGTCAGACGTCCACCTGGAGAATGAGGATGAGAAAAAGAAGAAGTCAGGCGTCCACCTGGAGAATGAGGATGAAGAATTAAAGAAATCAGGCGTCCACCTGGAGAATGAGGATGAGAATTAAAGAAATCAGGCGTCCACCTGGAGAATGAGGATGAGAAAAAGAAGAAGTCAGGCGTCCACCTGGAGAATGAGGATGAGAAAAGAAGAAGTCAGGCGTCCACCTGGAGAATGAGGATGAGAAAAGAAGAAGTCAGGCGTCCACCTGGAGAATGAGGATGAGAAAAGAAGAAGTCAGGCGTCCACCTGGAGAATGAGGATGAGAATTAAAGAAGTCAGGCGTCCACCTGGAGAATGAGGATGAGAATTAAAGAAGTCAGGCGTCCACCTGGAGAATGAGGATGAGAATTAAAGAAGTCAGGCGTCCACCTGGAGAATGAGGATGAGAATTAAAGAAGTCAGGTGTCCACCTGGAGAATGAGGATGAGAAAAGAAGAAGTCAGGCGTCCACCTGGAGAATGAGGATGAGAAAAAGAAGAAGTCAGGCGTCCACCTGGAGAATGAGGATGAGAATTAAAAGAAGTCAGGCGTCCACCTGGAGAATGAGGATGAGAATTAAAAAGAAGTCAGGCGTCCACCTGGAGAATGAGGATGAAGAATTAAAGAAATCAGGCGTCCACCTGGAGAATGAGGATGAGAATTAAAGAAATCAGGCGTCCACCTGGAGAATGAGGATGAGAAAAAGAAGAAGTCAGGCGTCCACCTGGAGAATGAGGATGAGAAAAGAAGAAGTCAGGCGTCCACCTGGAGAATGAGGATGAGAAAAGAAGAAGTCAGGCGTCCACCTGGAGAATGAGGATGAGAGAAGAAGAAGTCAGGCGTCCACCTGGAGAATGAGGATGAGAAAAAGAAGAAGTCAGGCGTCCACCTGGAGAATGAGGATGAGAAAAGAAGAAGTCAGGCGTCCACCTGGAGAATGAGGATGAGAAAAGAAGAAGTCAGGCGTCCACCTGGAGAATGAGGATGAGAAAAGAAGAAGTCAGGCGTCCACCTGGAGAATGAGGATGAGAATTAAAGAAGTCAGGCGTCCACCTGGAGAATGAGGATGAGAAAAAGAAGAAGTCAGGCGTCCACCTGGAGAATGAGGATGAGAATTAAAGAAGTCAGGCGTCCACCTGGAGAATGAGGATGAGAAAAGAAGAAATCAGGCGTCCACCTGGAGAATGAGGATGAGAATTAAAGAAGTCAGGCGTCCACCTGGAGAATGAGGATGAGAAAAAGAAGAAGTCAGGCGTCCACCTGGAGAATGAGGATGAGAATTAAAAGAAGTCAGGCGTCCACCTGGAGAATGAGGATGAAGAATTAAAGAAATCAGGCGTCCACCTGGAGAATGAGGATGAGAATTAAAGAAATCAGGCGTCCACCTGGAGAATGAGGATGAGAAAAAGAAGAAGTCAGGCGTCCACCTGGAGAATGAGGATGAGAAAAGAAGAAGTCAGGCGTCCACCTGGAGAATGAGGATGAGAAAAGAAGAAGTCAGGCGTCCACCTGGAGAATGAGGATGAGAGAAGAAGAAGTCAGGCGTCCACCTGGAGAATGAGGATGAGAAAAAGAAGAAGTCAAGCGTCCACCTGGAGAATAAGGATGAGAATTAAAAGAAGTCAGGCGTCCACCTGGAGAATGAGGATAAGAATTGAAGAAGTCAAGCGTCCACCTGGAGAATGCGGATGAGAATTGAAGAAGTCAGGCGTCCACCTGGAGAATGAGGATGAGAATTAAAGAAGTCAGGCGTCCACCTGGAGAATGAGGATGAGAAAAAGAAGAAATCAGGCGTCCACCTGGAAAATGAGGATGAAGAAAGAAAAGAAGCAGTCGAGGCACCCACCTGAAGAACGAGGGAATGCAATTGAAGTGTTGAAATCAAAAGCCCGCTCATATGAAAAAGGAGCACACTTAGAATCAATAAAGCAGAGGAGTCCAACAAAATCCCCAACAAGAAACAACAAGAGTTCCAAAAGGAATACGGAATAAGACCAATGCCCAAGAGTCACCAAGATATCAAGACAACAAGAAACGCAAGAGCATGATCTAGATAAGATTTTATAATTCATGTATCATAGTCTAGTTTAATTTTGTATTTCCTTTAAAGTAAGGTGTAATAAGGAGGTCAGCAAGCAGTAAAAACAGCACGAAGCAGCAGTAACATCACAGTCCCACGGTAGTCCCAGCTACCCAAAACTTCCCGAACTACATTGACCTGATTCCTTTATAGCCAAGGATATGTAGGAAACCTTTGAAGCAGAGGTTCGGTCAAATCTTTCTAAAAATGCTTCCCACGGAGTATTCGAACGGGCAAAAATCGCTCGTGTCCGCTCACTTTATCTTTGTACGAAAACTCTTCGAGTTTCCGCACAAAGAGGGGCAGCTGTGAGCACGTGATTTTTGCCTTACGAAAAACTACTCCAAAATAAATCAAAATAAATTTCTTTTACTGTGTAATTTCTGAATTTGCGTGGTGTTAAATATTTGTTTATGTCCGTAAAATGTTTGCTTTGTTATAATTAAACAAAATTAAAATAAAAATACATGTTTCATGTATATCTAGGATTTAAGTATGCATTTAATTAAGTTAATTTAAATAAAATCATAAAAATATGCATTTTGTTCTATTTTTTCCACTGTGTGATTAATGTTGTCTATGTGTTAATAGTTGTTAAAAAGGTAATTAATATCTTTGTAAGGGTAATTTTGTTTTTATAATTTTAATTAAGATTTTGTTATTTAATAATGAAATTAGAAAATAATAAAAATAAAAAAATAAAAAATAATAATACAAGTTGTACAAAATCGGACCTGGATTAAAATCCAGGCCCAAAACATTAATTCCCCCCCCCCCCCACAGCCCAATCCGAACAGCCCAAGTCTGACCCAGTCCCAAGCTAAGACCAAACGACGTCGTTTGGTCACCTCTCATCAAGGGCCGTTGGATTAAATTCAACCAACGGTCAAGATCCCCTGCCCTTACCCGCAACCCATAACCCGACCCATTGACCCGCCGCGCCCGCGGGGCGCGTGGGGAGTTTTCTCCAATTAAAGGACAGTCGAAACGGGATTTGTTTATTTGTTTCAGAGTCGCCACCTGGGAATTTTGAGGCGTCCCAAGTCACCAATTATAATCCCTGAATCGAGGAGAATATGACTCTGTTTATTTTTCTGCGAACCAGAAATCCTGAGTAAGGAATTCTGTTAATCCGGAAGAAGGTGTTAGGCATTTCCGAATTTCGTGGTTCTAGCACGGTCGCTTAACTGTTTTTATTATTGGCTTAATCAACTTGATTTTATTAAATATTGATGTTATCTGATTTTACTACCGCTTATACTTATTATGATTGAGAAACCTTCTTTGAATCGAATTACGCGTACGTATATTCGTGTTATAAATTAAAAAGATGCGGAATTGTGTCACGCGCACGTGTACACAATTACTTTTGACAATATATTTATTAAGCACATTTTTTCGAGATTGCGTTGAATCAAGAATAATTATTTTTCTTGGATAATGAACCGTACATATCGGATTTTTATGAAATTGATTTAACGCTTTTAGAAAAATCCTTTTATTAAATAATCATTCGAAATTGCGCGTACGCATAATCCGAAATTTTGCTTTTAAAAGTATAATCAGGGTACGCGAACGTATCCCTAATTGCGCAAAATATTTGCAATGATGTTAGAGATTTTTCCACAAATTGTTTGTTTATATGAAAATACTGAGAAATTCATACTCAAGGGGTGTCTTTAAATTCTTTTAAAAGAAATTCACAAATTTGAATATTGCCCGTTGACTATAATTTCCGAGTATTAATTATGTTCATCCCAAGACTATTCAAACTCTCAATGAAAGGATAAAAATATGATTAATGCTATTTTTGACAATTATAAAACGTATATACGCTAAAGAATGAATTGTATATAAAACTGAAAATAAATTATAAAGGAAAGAATATTTTCAAGAACTTTTATTATTATTAATTAGTGCAAATTCTATTCTAATTACCATTGATATAAAGTTTTGCAATTTGTATCTTACTCTTATATACTTGTTTTGATCCAATAGGCGAAATTAACTTAATTAATTATGCCTATGATTGAGTTATATATATAATCAAACCCATTTGATTCTAGATCTATATGAATTATTACAACCATTAACTTTCACATCGTATAAGTTCATAAACCCTTTTATTATTAAGAAAGAGAACAAGTCTAATTGACTAAATAAAATGAATATTGCATACAATATTACTTACCATATTTGACATCATAAACATAATGGATTATACTAACTCGTCTTTCAACTGTGGATTATGAACACAACCAATGTTATGCCAAAAGATAGCTAATTGCAATCAATCATCATCTAGCTTTAAACAACAATTAATTATCTAACAAAATAAACTGATAGCATATTTTCCTTGATATTTCCATATTATGCTATACCTATCTAACAATACCGCAAAAAAATGTAAATAAAGCCAACTTTCTGCAGGCTTCCTATTTACACAACTCATAGATAACTAAACTAATGAAATTTGACATGAATAACATTATTACAAAGTTTTATATGAATTTCAAAAATAAAACAGTTAACTTGTAGCCATCGAGTCGAACTCACTACTGGTTAACCAACATGAAACCAAAGCTGAAATTTTCAACTAAAGAACTCAAATGAGTAGAAGACAGTATTACAATTCAAACTCTATTTATTTGTCATGTTGAATCTCTTTCCAACATAAAATTTAAAAGACATGTACCTGAAAATGAAGGTAGGAGGAGTAAATTTCAGCAGTAGCAGCAATAACAAAATCAGTAGAATATACCAATAACACAACAAGCCTGAACAAGACCCGTTGACCCAGATGAACAGTGACAGAGACTTAAGGAAATTTCAGATTTTCTGAATAACATTCACAGGCAAACAACGGACAGATTCCAGAAAGAATGCATTTCATATTTCAGTTTCTTTCTGTTGTGGATTCCTTATTTCTGATTTTTCTGTTTCAGATTGTGTGTGTGTGTGAATGTTCTCTTTTCTATTTCTCTTTCTGTTTTCTTCCTCTCTTTCCTTTTTAAAAAATCTGAGTTCTTTTCCTTTTTTTTCAGAATCTTAATCCTAAAAATCTCTTCCTTCTCCTTTTCTTTTTCTTTCTTAAAATCTTCTCTAACTCTCTTTCTCTGAAAAACTGCCTTTATTTTCTGAAAAGAACTCCCCTTCAACTGTCTGTCCAGCTCCTGTATTTATACAGGGCTGGTCCTAGGCAATTTAAGTGCTTCTTGGACCCCCTTCTTCTTTTAAAATCAAAAGTTCCATTAAAAACTGCTTTTACTACTTTAAATCCCATTAAGTGAACTTTTTTCCTGATTTCCAGCATTCCATTATCCCTTGTTCCCCATTAGTATCATTAACTAATAGTCACTAACATTACATTATCAGCCCACTATTATATCATATTACCCTTACTGTTTTATCCCAGAAATGCCCTGTAATTTTACTGTTATTACAGCCCCAAACCAAACTGCCTAAACCTTAACAAATTTATCTGAACTAACATGTTTAGCAGCAAATAACCAACCCCTGAATCAAACAAACCTTTTGTCTTTACAGATTATGCTAAACAAGGAGAGCTAAATTTAGATTGAACACTGAACTTGCATACAGACATATTAACAATACACACAACTCAACAGAACATTTCAACTGAAATTCAACAACTGAACAAAGAGCAACAAATGCAGGAGCATTGTCAGTTTTTGACACTGCCCTGAACTTTAATGTTCAGAAATTATAACACTTATTTGATGAATTTTATTGAACTAGGAACAAAGATGACTTAATTAATGAATATTAATCAAACTGATTATCAAATAAGAAACGACTAATTACAACAAAATAATCCATCCGAAATAGGTTGCTTCAGTCAACATTTTTAGAAACAAGATTAACAATATAACTAATCGACGAACTTAATCGAGTCGATTACACACATTGTAATTAGTCACAACCAACAGAAACCATTCACATTCGGATCAAGTAGATAGGTAGGAGACAGAAATGACAGAATTGATCAAAACAAATATGAAAAATTAAAAAGCTATTAAAACAGACAACAATACATGTAGAATAATACAAAAAGAAATAGAAAATACCTCTAAATCTTCACTCGAACTCAACTTGGACTTGGACTTCGGTTTTTTTTTTTTTTTTGAAATCAAACTGACCTTAGTCGAAGTATTTTCCACTGAAAATACTTCGACTAAGGTCGATTAAACCTCAATCTTTATTTAATATGCACGGAATCCAAAAGTTTGGTATTTTTTAGGGTTTCAGGTTCTCGGATCTTAAATTCGAACATTTCAGGGCGGATTCGAAGGGAACCAAACATGATACAAGGGTGAGGGTAGCCTAGGGGTCATTTGGTGTTAATTTGAAACGGATCTGAGTTTGTTCTTGTTTGGTCCGAATCTTCAAAAGAAGATTCGAGAAGTTCAAAGCTTGATTCGAACTAAACTAACTTCAGATCCATAACAAGGGTTGTTAGGGGAAGCCATGGTGTTAATTTGGGGCTGATTGGTTTAGATCAGGTTTTCAGGCCAACCTTCGATTTAAGATTCGAAGGGTTGGGGCCTGATTCGAAGGAAACTAAGGTCGGATTCGTGTAGGGGATGTTCAGGAGGTCCTAGGGTGTTAAGTTGGTGACCGGCGGCGTTGATGCCGCCGGGTTTCAGGCGATGGAATCCTAGGGCGGCTAGGGTTAGGAGTGGGGGTTTGGGACGATGATGAACAGTGTAAAAGGGGGGGGTGTTTGGTTAGGGGCCGGGGTAAGGTTAGGGATTTATATAGGGGTGGGGTGGACTGGTATCGTCCGTTGGATCAAGTAGAATGGATGGCTGAGATCTACTCACTTAACCAAACGATGTCGTTTGGTTTAAGTTGGAGGACGGGTTGAACCGGGGCAGTGGGTCGGGTAATGATCACGGGTTAGGGTGATGAGATCTCAGCCGTTGGATGAATTGAATCCAACGGCCCTTGATGAAGGGTGATGAAACGTCGTCGTTTCGATTTGTTTGAATTGGACCGGGCATTGGGCTGTTGGGATTGGGCTGTGAAGGGGATTAATTTGGTTGGGCCTGGATTTAAATCCAGGTCCGAATTTTATGTATATGTATTATTATATTTTTTTTAATACAAAATTTTAATTGTAATTAAAAAAAATTTTTACCTTTACAAAAATATATTAATTACTCTATAACAATTATTTAACACATAGACAAAAACATCAATCACACAGTGAAACATTTAAAATAAAACCAATGCATATTTTTGTGATTTTATTTAAATTATCTCTTAAATGCATAATTAAATCCTATATGCATGCAATATGTATCTTATTTTATTTTTTCATTTTATTATGACAATGTAAACACTTACGGACATAACACAAGTATTTGACACCATGCAAATTCAAAAATTACACAGTAAAAGAAATTTATTTTATTTTTTAATTAATTTTGGAGTAGTTTTTCGTTAAAGCAAAAATCACGTGCTCACACCCATAACCCGACCCATTGACCCGACTCAGTCCGACCCCAACGTTAAACCAAACGACGTCGTTTGGATTAGTGGATTGATCCTGGCCCTTCATCTTACTTGATCGGACGGACGATACCAATCCACCCCACCCCTATATAAATCCCAAACCCTTACCCCGGCCCCTAACTAAACACCCCCCCATCCTCTCCTGTTCATCGTCTTCTCAAACAGACCCCTAACCCTAGCCGCCCCTATTCCCCTTCGCCTGAAACCCGGCGGCATCAACGCCGCCGGTCACCAAAGTAACACCCCAGAACCCCCTGAGCCTCCTCTATCCAAATATGTTATCTGCTTGGTTCGAATCTCCCTGAAGGTTCTCGAATCTTCATTTGAAGATTCGAGCCAAGTTCAGATCTAAACCAAACAACACCTAGTTAACACCATAGCTTCCCCTAGTCATCCTGAGTATGGATCTGTTGGTTGTTTGGCTCGAATCAGTTCTGAACTTCTCGAATCTTCTTTTGAAGATTCGGACCAAACAAGGACGAACTCAGATCCGTTTCAAACTAACACCAAATGACCCCTAGGCTACCCTCACCCTTATATCATGTTTGGTTCCTTTCGAATCTAACCAGAAATGATTAGGTCCCAAATCGAACCTTCAGGAAACCTAGAAATACCAAACTTCTGGATTTTTGTCCAAATTGATTAAAGGATTGAGGTTTAATCGACCTTAGTCGAAGTATTTTCAGTGGAAAATACTTCGACTAAGGTCTGTTTGATTTCAAACAAAAAATCCGAAAGCCGAGTTAAGTTCCGAGTCTGATTGAAGATTCAGAGGTATTTTCTATTTCTTTGTGTATTCTACGTGTATTGTTGTCTGTTTTAATAGCTTTTTAATTTTTCATATTTGTTTTGATCAATTCTGTCATTTCTGTCTCCTACCTATCTACTTAATCCGAATGTGAATTGTTTCTGTTGGTTGTGATTGTTTACAATGTGTGTAATCGACTCGATTAAGTTCGTCGATTAGTTATATTACGAATTTTTCATTTCTGAAAATGTTAACTAAAACAGTCTGCTTCTATTGTTTTAGACTAATTATTGACAAATGTTGTAAATAATCAATTGATTAATGCTCGTCAATTAAATCATGATTGTTTGTGAATCAGTGAATTCAAATGTATGTTGTATATGTTGTTTTCTGAACAGGGCATTGTCAGTATATTGACAATGCTCCTGTGTATGTTTGATCTTAGTTCAATTATAAGTTCAGTTTGCATTATTGTGCTGAACCCAGTGTAATATTGTCAAGTTTGAGTTCAAGTTTACAAATGATGATTAGATGTAATTGTGATAGAATGTTTACATTCTTAGGATTCAGTCCAGAACCTAAGAGAATTGGTTATAGCTGTGTTAAATCAGTTTGATAATTAAGTTTGAACAGATTTTTAAATCTGTTTTGTAAATTCTGTTATGATTTTTGCATTTAAGGCAGTAATAACAGTAATTACAGTAGGATTTCAGGGACATTTCTGGGTATGAAACAGATAAAACAGTAAGGGTAATATGATATAATAGTGGGCTGATAATGGAGTGTTAATGGCTATTAGTTAATGATACTAATGGGGAACAAGGGATAATGGGCTGCTGAAAATCAGGGAAAAGTTAGCCTAATGGGATTTAAAGTGGAAAAACAGATTTTTAATGGAAATTTTCTGTTTTTAAAAGATAAAGGGGGTCCAGGCAGCACTTAAAAAGAAAGGGGCAGACCTGTATAAATACAGGAAGCTGGACAGATTTTAGGGAGAGAGATTTTTAGGATTGAGATTTTGAAGAAAAGAAAAAAACTCAGATTTTGTTTAAAAGGAAAGAGAGGAAGAAAACAGAAAGAGAAATAGAAAAGAGAACATTCACACACACACACACAATCTGAAACAGATATAAAAGCAGAAACAGAAAATCAGAAATAAGGAATCCGAAACAGAAAGAAAAATGAAATCTGAAATGCATTCTTTCTGGAATCTGTTGTTTGCCTGTGAATGTTGTTCAGTCCAAATCTGAAATTTTTCCTAAGTCTCTGTCACTGTTCATCTGGGTCAACGGGTCTTGTTCAGACTTGTTGTGTTATTGGTATATTCTACTGATTTTGTTATTGCTGCTACTGCTGAAATTTACTCCTTCCACCTTCATTTTCAGGTACATGTCTTTTAAATTTTAAGTTGGAAAGAGATTCAACATGACTCATCAATGAAGCTTGAATTGAAAGTCTATTTTCTATTTGTCCAAGTTCATCAATTTAAATTTCATTTTTGTTTCATGTTAGTTAATTAGTAGTGAATTCAATTTAATAGCTATGAGCTAATTGTCTTACTTTGAAAGTTCGTATAAAGGTTTGTAATAATATTAGTTCATTATCTCATTAGTTTAATAAATTGTCCAAGTAGGGAATATGGCATGAATGTTGGTCATTATTTAATTTTGTTGTTAGCTAAGTAAGAAGTGATGTAGAAGTACCAAGAAAACTACAATAATGATATTTATTGTTAAATAAGGTTAAGATGGTGTTGATGGTATATTTTTATAATATAATAGATGTGGGTATAAACGTTGGCGAAAGGTAATATGATATAGCTTGTTACAATGTTAAAACGTTATGAATGTTTATGATATA
The DNA here is from genome assembly GCF_000393655.2 of Nicotiana sylvestris. Classification (NCBI taxonomy): domain Eukaryota; kingdom Viridiplantae; phylum Streptophyta; class Magnoliopsida; order Solanales; family Solanaceae; genus Nicotiana; species Nicotiana sylvestris. The sequence continues at coordinate 121,165,143 of NC_091065.1, forward strand.
CAGTTAGGTTGCATGTAAGGTAACTCTGTTGAATTAACTTGTATAATAATTCCCTTTCTATAAATTCGATGCTTATCTATCTTCACAAAACAAAGTGGCCAAATAATTAGGCCTATTAGATTAAAAGCGAGTATATGAGAATGAAAAGAGATGTACAAGCATAAATTGCCACACTTTACATCAATGATAATTAGAAATAGAATTTGCATTAAGTAAATCATGAAAATTCTCGGAAAATATTTCCTTCCTTTATGAATCATTTATTTTCAGTTTCATATGCAATTTATTCTTTGGCATATATATATATATATATATATATATGTCATATTTGTTTAAAAATAGTATTAATCATATTTTTATTCTGTTCTTTGAATTTGAATAGTTGGAATGAATATAACTTATATTCGGAAATCATAATCGACGAACAACCTTTAATAGATTGCGAATTCTTTTCAAAGAATTTATAGGCCTCTAAATAGGAGTTTCTCATGATTTTCACATAAAAGAAATACATAAATATAATAAACAATTTGTGGAAAATCCCTAAACCATTACAAATATTTTGCGCAATTAGGGATACGTTCGCGTACCCTGATTATATTTTTAAAAGTAAAAATTCGGATTATGCGTACGCGCAATTTCGAACGAATATTTAATAAAAGGATTTATCCAAAGGCGTTAAATCAATTTCATAAAAACCCGAGATGTACGGTTCACTATTCAAGAAAAACAAATATTCTTGATTCGACACAATTTTGAAAAATGATTGCTTAATAAATATATTATCAAAAGTTATTGTGTACACGTACGTGTGACACAAGTCCGCAATTTTTTTTTAAAAAACACGAATATACGTACGCGAGAAGGGTCCTCAAACACAATAAGTATAAGCGGTAGTAAAATCATGTAACATCAATATATTTAATAAAAATCAAGATAATTAAGCCAATAATAAAAACAGTTAAGCGACCGTGCTAGAACCACGGAATTCGGAAATGCCTAACACCTTCTTCCGGATTAACAGAATTCCTTACTCAGGATTTCTGGTTCGCAGAATAATAAACAGAGTCATATTCTCCTCGATTCAGGGATTGAAATTGGTGACTTGGGACGCCTTAAAATTCCCAGGTGGCGACTCTGAAATATAAATCCCGTTTCGACTGTCCTTCAATTGGAGAAAATCCACAAGTTGGTAGTGCCTCTACTTTCAATGAACCTTAAGGTCCATACTTGACCAACTTGAAATCCTATCCAGATTAATATGACTTAGATAAAAGTGCACAGATAAGTTTTACTCAATTTTGAAGAACATATTCTCTTATGAGGTAGACTAATATTGTTCTGTTCAGGAGAGACATCAATATATAATAACAAGGTCATGCATTCATGTACCACAAGAGATAAAGTGTTTATTAAGCTCAATAACTCAAGAGTTATTCGAAAAATAAAACAAATATCCATCTCTTATTTTGCCCAGAAACCGGAATTAAATTCCTTCTAACAAAAGTACATATATTGCATCCTTAAAATTAATGCCTTATCACTAAAAGAAAATTTTAACAAGTAATACGACAAATTGCATAAAATCATTGTGGAGTTGAGATAAAAATATTAAATAGATCATAATAAGTCAAAACACTGAATAGTAAAATTCAGACTGCATTCAATATTTATATACATACATGCATCTGGAATAATAAATTTCGATGGGAAAAGAATTATTCATGCAAAGTATATTATATAATGCAAGAATTATACAATCCAAAAATAAATAGAACCAACTCAGATGGAGAGCATACTATTATTTTCAGTCAATTGTATATAACTTTTTAATACAAAAATTTTAAAACACACTACACATATATGTCATGCATCTTGAATAGCAATTTCGATGGGAAAGAACTACTCATGCAACATACATATGCAATGCCAGATTATTCACTCCAATAATTAAAACAGACCCAACTCAGATGGAGAGTATACTGTTAATTTAAGTCAAGTGAACATCATTTTTAATAGCTCTAGTTTCATTGATCCAACATGTATACTCAGATGGAGAGTAAGTACACGATATCAATTACTAGTATTTCACCTAGTGAGCTTACAATAAATTTATCCGATATGGAGGAAGACCTAAAGTCAACGCATAAATTTATTACTCACTTGAAATTAATAGTGGAAGACCATAGAAATATATTTCTATCACCACTTAATCATGATTGTATTGTAGTTACAAAATTGATTCAACCCTTTAAGCTCAGATGGAGAGTTAATACTGGTTATCAATAACTAGTAACTATAGCCAGTGAGTTCATAATAAATTTATCCGATATGGAGGAAGACCTAATGTCAACGCATAAATTTATTATCTCACTATAAATAAAAAAATGAAGACCATAGGGGTTTATTCCCATCACCACTTTATCACAACCACGAACTTTTCTCTGAGGATTAAGTTCCATATTAAAAAAAATGCTCAATACCCATTTAAACAGTCTTAAAATACTAAAATTAATATTTCACACTGTATAGTGGTGATTATTGTTGACTGGACTTATTTCTGATAAATCTACCAAATTTCATATCAATCAAAAATTGCGACCAAATTTGGAAAATTATCATTTTAAGCATTTTTTTAAGAATTTAAAATATGACCTACATTTTTTTTTATCTTATACCAATTCATGTCAAATCAACATGTGTTATCATGTTCTGGATTAGACATATAAAATGATAGAAAGAATGACTTTTCGTATGTAAATCACATTTTAATCCGTCAAACCTCCAAAAAAACTCACCTAAACGATCCCAAATCGTCAAAATACGATGTGATTCACTGCATAGCAGTGAGTTCTTCTTATATGATCGTTTCCAATGATCCTACTGAATTTCAGGTCATTCGGAGATCGTGAAATTCATGATCGCCAAAAACTAGACCAAATTCGAATAAATTATTTTTTTTGGCGTAGTCAGGATTAAATCCATGTGATTTGCATTCTTGCTATATATCATATCAAGTTAAATCATCATGTTTCAGATTTAACACAAATATAGCCGATATATAAAGAATAATTTTTCATATTTATAACAAATTCAATTTAATAAACTGCTTGAAAACCCATCTAAACGACCTCAAAATGCCAAAAAAAACATGATTCACTGCATAGCAAGGAGATTTTTTTCACTAGATCGTTTTCGATGAACCCACCAAGTTTCAGGTTAATCGGAGTCCGTCAAATTCATGACCACTAGCCTGTAACCAAACTCGGAGAATAACCGTTTTAAGTAGTTTCATGAATTAAAATAAATATGATATTGATTTCCATTCTCCTTATAATTACACTATGAGCTGAAGGCATATATTATTTTCTTCCTATTTCTAGGATATATAATATCTCCTTTTGCAATAAATTATCCTTTTATTAAATACATAAGAACCTGAGATATTATATTTTCTCCCGTTCAGTGAAAACCCCAATATCTCTTCTCATGGGTGGAGTTAGTTTCACTAGTACCCAAAGATAAATACTCTTTTTCTAGTTATGAACCTCCACCATTAATGTAGATTTCTCAAGGATAATTTTCACATGGTATATTAAACATATTTCAATGACTCAAATAAATAGACCATTTTGTGGATCCTACTTATTAATCATAATGCTCAATCCATGAATAGATATAATTTCACATGTACAAATTTACTAAGAATTTTTCATGAGTTCAAATTGTTAGCGGAAACGTAAAAGAAAGAACACAAGATTTAACGTGGTTCGGATCAAAATAATCCTACGTCCACCAGAGAACAATTGCCCTTTTAATATTAACAAAGGAAGGGGAGATTTCCCAATTACACTTAAGAGAATTTCTCTCTTAACTCTCTACTCACTACAATGTATTGTATTATTTTGGGATGATTTCTACAAGTGAAGGAGTGCATCTATTTATAGAGGTAAAGACCTCCTCTTGATGTCATTGCTGACATCAAACTACCTCCTCTTGATGTCATGGGTGACATCAAAGGAGGAAGCTTCCTCCTAGCATCCACACCAACTCTTTCCACCAACTCTTCCAATTGGCATGCCATTGTTGACTAAACATAAACCAACATTTTCAATCTCCACCTTGGTTTGCGTTTCGAGCGTGTGAACAACTCTGGCCAAAACTTCTAAGCTTACTGGGCAACCCCGTTGTAAGAAACAAGAAGAATCAAACCATTGTTGAACATGCCACCTCCACCTAGCAACTGTTCTCTTCGGAGTTGCATCAGTTGATGCACACCCCCGCCAAGTCCTTGCAGTGTGCAAACTTAGCGAGCGGGACTATCTTGGTCAACATGTCTGCAGCATTATCATCTGTGATAACCTTCACGACCTTGATAGTTCCCTCATCAATAACATCTCGAATAAAATGAAATCTGACATCAATGTGTTTAGTGCGCTCATGAAATCTCTGATTTTTCATTAGATGAATAGCACTCTGACTATCACATCTAAGAGTTGATTCCAGCTGAACTAAACTCAATTCCGCTACTAAACTTTTCAACCAGATAGCTTCCTTTACCGCCTCCGCTGCTGCCATGTATTCTGCTTCTGTCGTAGACAAAGCGACAATCGACTGCAAAGTCGACTTCCAACTGACGGCACTGCCAACGAGGGTAAAGATGTATCCAGTTGTGGACCTTCTTCTGTCAAGATCTCCTGCATAGTCAGAATCCACATAACCGAGAATTGAAATACCTGTACCACTTTTTCGAAAGGTAAGACCAACACCAGAAGCTCCTTTGAAATATCTCAATATCCACTTGACAGCTTCCCAATGCCTCTTTCCTGGGTTGGACATG